>NW_026652280.1:135464912-135684912 GCF_009828535.3 Hylobates moloch
CGGGTGCGGTGGCTTATGCCTGTAATCCCAGCACTTTGGGAGGCCAAGGGAGATAGATCACTTGAGGTCAAGAGTTCGAGACCAGCCTGGCCAACATGGTGAAACCCTGTCTCTACTAAAAATACAAAAATTAGCCCGGCGTGGTGGCAGGCGCCTGTAATCCCAGCTACTTGGGAGGCTGAGGCAGGAGAATTGCTTGAACCCAGGAGGTGGAGGTCCAGTGAGCTGAGATCATGCCACTGTGTGCCAACATGGGCAATAGAGAGAGACTCTGACTAAAAAAAAAAAAAGGTGCTATTTTGGGAGTCAGGGAAGAAATAAATATTTGACTTATGTCTCAAAGGTTTCAGTGAAGACACTGAACCTTGTTGTCTTTGATATTAAAAACCACTTCTTTACAGTGTGGGTTCCTTTGCAGATTTTGATGTCTTTAATACCATATCATAGTCTCTTGATGTCAAATATCTTCTACCACTCTGGGTATTGCCCAACCTGGGAGGAGGTTTTCTGTTCCTGGGTGAGACACAGAGCTTTAGGTACTTAGGAGGCCTCCGTTTCTCATGTTTGGAGAGTAGTCTTTTAAAAGAAACTTATTTCACATTTAACAACTTGAAAAAACATCTGTGTTAACAAAAAGGGGGTGGTTTCTACAGAGGAGAATCAAAATTACAATGAGCATTAGTTGTTCACACATCTGGGGTCAACTGCAGATCAGCTAGGTGGCTCCACTGAATGCAGCAAGGCTCATTCACACGTTTGGGAGTCAGCAGGCTGTGTGCTGAAATAGGCTCACCTTGGCTGCATGGGACTCTGCTCCCTTTTTTTCTCATAATCTCATTCCTGGGACTATCAGATGAGTCTGGGCATTTTCTCACAATAATGGCTGAGGTACAAGAAAGCAAGTCAATTTTAAGCCTCTGCTTTTATCATGCCTGCCAACATGCTGGCCAAAGTTCATCTGGCCAGGATGTTGGCCAAAGTACATCTCATAGTCAGACTTCTTTTGACGAATGAGGCAGTTCTCTCTTCTTGTGGTGGGAAGGCATCATAAAATTACTTGACAAAAAGTATGGATACAAGGAGAAGTAAAAAAATTAGGACTATTTCTTCAGTCTGCCAGAGGCTGCCCTCATAATCAAAATTATTCATGCTCCTCTCAGTGAAAAATATGCTCACACCCATTCCAGACCCCTTAAAGTCTTATCCAGGGCCTGTGGCTCACGCCTGTAGTCCCAGCACTTTGGGAGGCTGAGGCGGGTGGATCACCTGAGGTCAGGAGTTCGAGACCAGCCTGGCCAACATGGTGAAACCCTGTCTCTATTAAAAATACAAAAATTAGCCAGGCATGGTGGTCCATGCCTGTAATCCCAGCTACTCGGGAGGCTGAGGCAGGAAAATCACTTGAACCTGGGAGGTGGAAGTTTCAGTGAGCCGAGATTGCACCACTGCACTCCAGCCTAGGTGACAGTGAGACTCTGTCTCAAAAAAAAAAAAAAAAAAAAAGTCTTATGCAGTCACAGCCACAGGCTCAAAGTCCAAGATCTTATGATCTACATCAGATCCAGATCAGATGCAGCTCCTCTGAATCTGGAGTCCCATGAGCTAACAACGTTATCTGTCTCCTACCCACCCAACAATTGTTGAACAGGTACAGGGTAACTACAACAAAGACTCCCATTCAAAAAATGGGAAAGAACAGGAGGTATACAACAGTCCCTGGTCCATAATAATTCTGAAATCCTGCTAGGCAAATGTTCCCTACTCTGGGGTGGAGAGTGCTCCTTGATTAGGCCCTGGTTGGGCTTCCTGGGGCCCCTGAGTCTCCATGCTTCTTGGCTCTCCCTCTGAGATGTCTCCTTTTCCTTCATTCTCCTTGGCCATTTCTATGGAGAGCTTTGGAAAATAGCTTTCGGCAACTTTCTCACCCTACTTCTTTCCCAAAGAAGGTTGAGGGCCCATAAGCCTTTCCCCTGCCCTCATCATTTTGAACAGTTTCAGTCCAGGCCAACAGTGCTTTTGTCAATACAAGTCTCTCAAAAACTCTGTGGGATTTTTGTGTTTTCAATTCCAAATCCCTCCACTTACCAAAAAACACACCTCTAGTGTTTTCTTGAGACAAGCCTCTGTCTTTAGACTTAATCATTATTACTTTGAGCATGTCAAGTTAACTGTGGGACAAATGCCCCTTAAGACTCTTGAAAGTCTTTTTTGTCCAGTTACAAAGATCCATTTAGGTCTACCTTAATTTTTTTCAGACCTGGTGGCAAGTTCGCCCGGGCATATTCTCATGGCTTTGGCAAAGGTGCAAAAAGCAAATTCTAAGGAGCCCATTTCAAGCCTCTGCTTGTGTCTTATCTAAAAAACTCCCTTTGCAAAGGCAAATCACATGATTAAAGCATGTCAAGGGGAGGAATAGGAGTGCACTGCAAAGTTATATGGTGAAAGGCATGGCTCTGAAGAGGAGTAAAGACTTGGGGCCATTGTTGCAATCTATCACACTCATTTCCCTTGGAAAATTTATAGGACATCTCTGAGGCCTAGGATGAAGTGATAGTCCACCAGAAAGGACTTAATGTTGTCTTTGCCAGGTAACTAAAGGATGTGCTAGTCCAGGACTATTCTAAACTAAATTCATGCCCTGAGATTTCTGGTACTACTCAGATGTATTAGTTCATTTTCACGCTGCTGACAAAGACATACCTGAAACTGGAAACAAAAAGAGGTTTAATTGGACTTACAGTTCCACATGGCTAGGGAGGCCTCAGAATCACAGCGGGAAGTGAAAGGCACTTCTTACGTGGTGGTGGCAAGAGAAAAATGAGGAAGAAGCAAAAGAAGAAATCCCCGATAAACCCATCAGATCTCCTGAGACTTATTCACTATCACAAGAATGGCATGGGAGAAACCAGCCCTCATGATTCAATTAACCTCCCCCTGGGTCCCTCCTACAGCACATGGGAATTCTGGGAGATACAATTCAAGTTGAGATTTGGTGGGGGACACAGCCAAACCATATCACCAGGTAAGATAGATTTGGGCTGAAAAACAGCACAAATACCAGTTGTGGTTGCAGCTTCTCATAGAATGGTCCTCTTTTCCTCCTTAGCACCAGAACCAAGGCAGTTTTCCTTATTTACTTTGGGGATGAGGGTTGGTTGGGGAGAGGACTTAGTTCTGAATTATTCTATCCTGGGGTCTAGGCCTTTATAGAGTCTCAGTTTTCTTCAGAGAGGGTTTCCTATTATGGGTGTCCCATAAGCCAAAACTATGAAAACTGTGCTACAATTTTCTCACTTTCAGCAAACAACCTTAGGGCAAAAGTAGCTTTGGTTCTCAGCTACCCTCAGGATTTCTGCCTTCACTTAGATTTTGGCCTGATAATTTATTATCTAAATGTAAGATGCTTTTAAGAAGATATTTTAAATATATTTGTGTGCAGCGTTTTTTCGTTGTTTTTAGCAAGAGGATTAGTTCAAATAACCTGACCCCATAGTACTAAAGTTAATATATTATAAGTCCTCAATAAAAGATCACTTATATCTTGCACAAATGACCAGACAGATCAACTAATATGTACTCAGAATGAGGACTTGGGGAGGCTTAGGCAGGAGAATCGCTTGAACCTGGGAGGCAGAGGTTGCAGTGAGCCAAGATCGCTCCACTGCATTCCAGCCTGAGCAATAGAGCAAGACTCCATCTCAAAAAATTAAAATAAAATAAAGAACAGGGAATTGCTCAGTAGTGTCTCTAAAAGTGTGCTCTTGCCTTGTCTTTATCCTTTGGTAGATTCTGGAGCCCCACCCTAGGCCTGCTGATTAGAATTTTGGAATCAATCCAGATCCACATTGGTAAGCTCTGTAGATAACTCATGAGCGCCAAAATTTGGAACAACTGAACTAAGACATGGTTTCAAATTAGATCTCACACATTCCCAGAAATGCCACTTTTTCTAAATCCTTCTCACCTGGAATATGCATTAGCAAAGCACTCACTTATGAGTGAGATTATTGCTCAGCACATCTTTTCGTTTTCATATCTATAATAAGTATTCATCGCAGATTCTTACTAGCATACTTAAATTACCATAAAGAGTGTATAAAACTTTAAAAATCCCACGAATGCTTGACAGCATAGCCTTCATAAAAATCTAGAAACTGGAAATCCAGTTATCAGCTGAATGGAGGAATTTAGACTGCTGACTGTAATTTAAATCACAAACCTAGTACTGTATTCCTAATCAGCATAAACCCTTTTACAGTTGCCAAAACAAAAATGAAACAAACAAAAATACCTTCTCGATGGATTAAGGCATTTTGTAGTCTATGGATTATATTTTTCCATAATAGTATTTTCTTTTATTTATTTAAAACCCTTAACTTCTTTATTTGAGGTTTTATAAAAATTTTATATTCACATGACCTCTAATTCTAGTGGAAGTCCAACTTTGAAAATAGCCACAAAAAAGTGATAATTTGTGACAGCCTAAAAGTATCCTTAATAACACATAATCTGTTTCTTTTTTTTAATATTTGAAAATTTGGGTAGATATGTAATAAAATAGCATAGAAATATTAATGGTAAGATCCAGGAAGCAGTGTATGGGTATTCACCAAAATATTCTTTCAGCTTTGTGTATGTGTGAACATTTTCATGGATCAACAGCTACATATGGTGAATCCCTGCATATTAAACAGCACAGCTCAACAACACGCCTTGCAGTGCCACAGTGCACCCTCAGCCTCAGACACGCCTTCATGCCCTTGACCACCTAAGGTTTGCACTTCCTTTGAGACACCATTAGAAAATCAGATCTTTTCTGATGACCCACCCCAACACAGATATGATCAGGGCCTTTTTCTTCTGTACTGTGCCTTGCATACTCCACCTTTGTAGTTTTTATCATGTCGTGTTGAGGGTGTTAGTTTATACAGCTTAGATTCCTACTAAACTGTAAGCTTCCTGAGGACAGGGGCTGTCATTTCATCCCTGTATTCTTAGGTCTCAAATCAGACCTCAACTCAATTATGATCTCCCTTGAGAGGCCTTCCCTCCCTGTCCCAAGCTAAGTGAGTTGCCCACTATACATGTTCATAATATCCTGTACTTCTCCAAATCATAACATGGCTTATACTTTATGATAATCATTGGTTTAACTGTCTTTCTTCCCTGCTAGACTATAAGCTCCATGAGGGCATGGACCATGCCTGCCATTCATCCATAGTATCCCAACATGAAGCACACCACATACTTGATATTCCATAAATATTTGTTAATTGAATGCTTAGCACAGAATAAGTGTTTAGTATGCATTTTTTGAATACATCAATGAATGAGTGTTGTCATCAAAAGGAGATTAGACAAGAAAATGTATGGTAAAGTCTGCACACAACTAATGCTTCAGATACAAACAAAAAGCTTTATAAAACAAAGGACATAATATTAAATTTTCCCAAAAGAAAAGCTATCCTGTATTAAAAGGAAGGAAACTATGTATCATTATCCATTTTTGTCTTTATTTAAAAAAAAAAATGGAGTCTTGCTCTGTCACCCAGGCTGGAGTGCAGTGGCATACTCTTGGCTTACTGCAACTTCTGCCTCCTGGGTTCAAGTGATTCTCTTGCCTCAGCCTCCTGAGTATCAGGGATTACAGGTGCTTGCCACCATGCCCGGTTAATTTTTGTATTTTTAGTAGAGACGGGGTTTCACCATATTGGCCAGGCTGGTCTCAAACTCCTGACCTCAAGTGATCCACCTGCCTGGGCCTCTCTTATAATTCTTGAGGTCAGAAGTCCAAAATCAGTTTCACCGGACCTAAATCAAGGTATTGGCAGTGCTGATTCCTTCTGGAGCCTCCAACAGAAAATCCATTTCCTTGACATGTTTAGCTTCTAGTGGCTCCCATGTTCCTTGGCTTGTGACCCCATCCTCCTCTCCCAGGTGCATCACTCCGATTGTTGCTGCCAGCATCACATGGCCTGCTCCTCTGTGTAGTATAATCTCTTGCTCTCTCCTTCTTGTAAGAACACTTATGATTATGACATTTAGATAATCCAGGATAATCGTCCCATGCTCAGGTCCTTAATTTGGTCACACCTGCGAAGTTCCAGATAAGGCAGCATTCACAGGTTTGGGGGATTAAGATGTGGATATCTTTGGAAGCCATTGTTTAGCCTACCACATTGATTTGTTGGAAAAACAAAAAATTCAGGCCAGGCGTGGTGGCTCACACCTGTAGTCCCAGCATTTTGGGAGGCTGAGGCAGGAGGACCACTTGAACCCAGTAGTTCAAAACCAACATGCTCAAACATGGCAAAAGCCTCTCTCTACAAAATACAAAAAATTAGCTGAGTGTGGGGGCATGTGATTGTAATCCCAGCTACTTGGGAGGCTGAGGGGTGACAGAGTGAGACCTTGTCTGAAAGAAAAAAAAAGCAGATAATTTGTTATAAAATTTACAGCATTCCTAGTTTTCAATGCTAACTTTTTTTAGTGAATATATTTGTGATATGGACAAGTAATACAAATATTACAAATCTGGACTGGATTAAGGGCACATACACTTATTTCAGAATATTTTGTAGATGTGACTATTGTCAGCCTGAAAGTGCAGACAGAATTTTAGGATAAGGGTATGTATTAGGGAGTTTAGGGAGTGTTTCACCAGCCCACAACTCCCTCCTTCACCCACACACATCTATATCTTACCCTCCCACTCACGGGAGCAGACATATTTTAGTCTATGGGATTTCATCTACATTGACTGGATGAGGAATAAATACATCAAGCTACACTAATTGGATTAGTTCTTGCTAGGAATTTGGAATTTTACATTCAGAGATGTGAATGCTAATCAGTCTTACTTAGCACCTAAAGTCAGGTAATAATCTCTTGCCATACTTATGAAAAAACAGAGAAAAGTGGTCTGCAGAAAGAAAACAATGAATGTGCAAAGAAAGAGATGAGAGAGCGTGTTCTCCTGAAGAGAAAGAAGTGGGTAGAGCACACGGCTTTGAGCGGTTCCCGTTCATCATGAAGTTCAAGGGTACATTTGACTCACCAGCTTCCTGAGATAGCCCTATAGTGTTAGAAAACCTCCCTCTACCTTTTCTCCTCCTTCCTCCCTCCTTTCTTCATCCGTTCTCCCTTTCATTCTTTCTCTTTTCCTATTGTTTTAGCTATTTTGAGTATATATCTATTATTTGCAATTAAAAATATCTTCTATTAAGATAGGATAGAGTCTTCGGTGATGACATTATTCTGATATTATGACAGGGACAACAGTTGTGGATTTGTGCTTCGAGATATAGAAATTTCTTGTACATGGAGTCTTAGCTTTAATTAAACGAACTAATCTGTTTTTGAAGTTTTTCTCTTTTTTGAGGGTTTTACTATTTAACAATGAATTTTACTATTTAACAATGAGTTTCTAGGTGGAATTGCATATTTTGAGGAATAAATTAAGGATCCCAATTTATAGAAAAATTCTTTTCTCTACTTTTATTTTATTTCATTATTGTTTCATATTTTTCACTCTGAACCAGTTATTTATAGGTTATGCTGTTGAGACTTAATCCATTTGTGGACAGCTAAGTAAGTTTTTGTTTTCCTTTGCTTTTAAAAAATGGATTTAGATTTGGAACAATCTGTGCTGTGATGATTTCCCTTTGTCTAGAGATTGTTTCAAATTTAGCTGTCAGTGGAAAAGTTTTCTCTAAATTTTATCTCCTCACTGTTTGAACACCAATATTTCATGAAAGATAAATTTTTGAGTTCTGCTTTGAACACTAATTAGGCACAAAGAATATCTCAATGACCCTATGAAATATTAACCTTCGTACTTGTAATGTATTAAGAAAAAAATGAGTTTTCCTGTCTGAAAAATAAAGTGGGGGTCTCAGATTTATCTCATAAAGCTTTGTGGGATGTAAAACAGTAATAACAAACAAAACTTGAGCTTTATTTTTTTACTTTTGCTATTTTCTCAAAAAGGCTTATACAATGTAGAAACTCTCCTATATGTTTGGTTGAACCATATAAAACTACTGACTTTCCCGTATTTTTGACTTAGAAAATTGGCAATTTCATGTGTTCACTCTAAAAGGTTTCTCATTTTAATCACATATAATGTTGATCTATCTGAGAGATGCTGTCCATTATTTTGCTTCCTTTGTCTTTTCTTGGACACTTTCTATTTGGCAAAATGTTCATAGCTATCAAATGTGTTTTTTGTTTATAGTGGTTAAATGAACAAGTTATTTCTGTTTCTTTACATTTATAAAATTATTTTTTAAAAAACCAGTGGCAGCCATATGTACTTGTGTAGATTAGACTCTAAGAGATGACTCGTTTTAAACCTTCTTACACAGTTCTCCTTTTTTCACTTCCTTCTCTTTGCTTGAATAAGGGACATCTGTTTCTGCTTTCCGTGTTCCTTTGTTACATGAAGTGGAATATCAAAGTTTTCCTCCTTTGACAAGGAAAGAATGCTTCGGTTTTATTTTTTATTTCCTTTTATTTATTTTCATTGGTTTAAAAAATTATAAATGTTGTACAAAAAAAGACGAACTGCTCTCTGAAAAAATTTAAACAATAGAAAGTACAAAGTGAACCTCTCTCATCCAACTGCCCCTACCCCCCGGGGGCAACCATTGATGAGAGTTGGTGTATGCCTTCTAGACCTTTTTATATGCATATATGTAAGTATATATGTGCACATGTGTGTATGTACATATACACACATGCACACATATATATAGTTAGAAATAGGATCATACTTCACAATCTAAGGCATTGGAACTTCTGAACATATGCTGGCTGCCATTGTCGTTATTTTTCAACAATTATTTACTGAGCATTACCATATAACAGGCACTGGATATAAATCAGGGAGGATAAATACACAACACAATTCTTGCCTCAAAGGCTTACAAATCTAGTGGGAAGTTAGTCATGCAAGGTTCAATTATGAGACAGTATGATAATACTGAATTGAAGGTCTCTACAAAGTACAGTTAGAACATGAAAAGAGGCCGGCGCAGTGGCTCATGCCTGTAATCCCAGCACTTTGCGAGGCGAAGGCGGGTGGATCACCTGAGGTCAGGAGTTTGAGACCAGCCTGGCCAAAATAGTGAAACCCCGTATCTACTAAAAATACAAAAATTAGCTGGGTGTGGTGGCACGCACCTGTAACCCCAGCTACTCGGGAGGCTGAAGCAGGAGAATCCCTTGAACACAGGAGGCAGAGGTTGCAGTGAGCCAAGATTGTGCCATTGCACTCCAGCCTGGGCAACAGAGCAAGACTCATTTTAAAAAAAAAACAAACTTAAAAAGAGCATTTATGTCTAATAACACTTATGTGCTGATGAGGTTTCACATTTCTAACCTTGACCCCTATTCCACACAACATTGCCTCTGACCAAGGCACTCACTTTATGGCTAAAGAAGTATGGTAGTGGGCTCATGCTCATGGAATTCACTGGTCTTACCATGTTGCCCATTATCCTGAAGCAGCTGGGTTGATAGAGGGGTGGAATGGCCTTTTGAAGTCACAATTACAATGGCAACTAGGTGACAATACTTTGCAGGGCTGGGGCAAAGTTCTCCAGAAGGACATGTATGCTCTGAATCAGCATCTAATATATGGTACTGTTTCTCCCATAGCCAAGATTCATGGGTCCAGGAATCAAGGTATGGAAGTGGAAGTGGCACCACTCACCATCACCCCTAGTGATGGTGACCCACTGGCAAAATTGTGACCCACTAGCAAAATTCTAGTGACCCACTAGCAAAATTCTTGCTTCCTGTTCCTGCGACATTATGTTCTGCTGGCCTAGAGGTCTTAGTTCCAGAGGGAGGAACGCTGCCACCAGGACACACAACAATTCCATTAAACTGGAAGTTAAGATTGCCAGATTGCCACCTGGCAACTTTGGGCTCCTCCTACCTTTGGGTCAGCAGGCTAAGAAGGGAGTTACAAGCTGGGGTGATTGACCCGGACTATCAAGATGAAACAAGTCTACTACTCCACAATGGAGGTAAGAAAGAGTATACGTGGAATACAGGAGATCCTTTAGGGCATCCATTAGTATTACCATGCCCTGTGATTAAGGTCAATGGGAAACTACAACAGCCCAATCCAGGCAGGACTACAAATGACTTAGACCCTTCAGTAATGAAGGTTTGAGTCACTCTACTAGGAAAAAAACCACAACCTGCTGAGGTGCTTGCTGAAGGCAAAGGGAATACAGAATGGATAGTAGAAGAAAGTAGTCATCAATACCAGCTATGACCATGTGACCAGCTGCAGAATCGAGAACTGTAATCGTGATAAGTGTTTCCTCCCTATTTTGTTAAGAACATGTCTGTGCATGTATACACTTGTACTAAGACAGTATCTTCATTTTATTTCCTCTTTCCTTTATCATGTGGCATGAGATTTACAGACTTCATATCAGCATTTAAGCATTGTTAACTTTATGTAGTAGTATTTGGGTTGGGGATTGGTGCATTTCTGGTTATACAAAGGACAGTTGTATTATGTTAAGCGTAATTATGACCTTGTTATTGTCCTTATTTGAAGATTATGTATGATCTCAGGAGTTGTGTATGGGTTCAAGTTGACAAGGGGTGGACTTGTGATGGTTAATACTGAGTGTCAACTTGATTGGATTGAAGGATGCAAAGTATTGATCCTGGGTGTGTCTGTGGGGGTGTTGCCAAAGATTAACTGAGTCAGTGGACTGGGGAAGGCAGATCCACCCTCAATCTGGGTGGGCACAATCTAATCAGTTGCCAGCACAGCCAAAATAAAAGCAGGCAGAAGAACATGGAAAGATTAGACTGGCTTAGCCTCTGAGCCTACATCTTTCTTTCATGCTGGATGCTTCCTGCCCTCAAACATCAGACTCCCAAGTTCTCCAGCTTTGGGACTCAGACTCGCTTCCTGGCTCCTCAGCTTGCAGATGGTCTATTGTGGGACCTCACCTTGTGATCATGTGAATCAATACTTCTTAATAAACTCCCCTTTATATATACATCTATCCTATTAGTTCTGTCCCTCTAGAGAACCCTGACTAATATAACCCCTCTCCTACTCCAGACACATACAGAAAACTGTCTGACACTTTCTCATTGATGTCTAACAGGCATAAACTTAACACAATATAACAGAGCTCTTGATTTTTTCACCCTAAACCTGCTCCTCCCTCTGACTTCCCTCACTTGATAAATGGCACCATCCACCCAGTAGCTTGAGCTAAAACCTTGCAGTCAGACCAAGGAAAGGAAGGAATCAAGAAATCAAGAAAAAAAGCTGAAACTAAGGAATATCTAATGGATTTTATCTCCTGGCTTATCTTTTATTTAGCAGGAAACGCTCTTGGTTTCACTTCCAGTTTGTCTGCTTGGCTTCATCTTGGCTACTACCACTCTCAGCCCACCTCTGCCTTCTCTCTCTGAACTGCTGGAGTAGCCTTCTCGCAATCCTTCCAGCTCCTGTGCTAATTCTTCTATAGTCCACTTTCCACAGAGCAGCTAGAGTGAGACCCTTCCATGCCAATCAAGTCATCTTCCTATCTTGCTCACAACCTTATTTTTGCACTTAGCATAATATCCTAACTTTTTTCCACAACCTGCAAGGCCCTGCACCATCTGGCTGCTGCCTGTAGGGCTCAGCTTGGTCTACAAGTCCCCTCTGCACTGCTGTCCTGCTATTCCAACATCTTTTCTTGACTTGGAGCATTCTAAGCTCCAGGACCCTTTTATGGAGATTCCTGCATCTGAAGTCCCCTTCCACAGCTCTTCTATGTGGCCAGCTCATTCCCATCCTACAGATCTGCCTTCAAAGCTTTTTCACCCTACCTAAAGTAGCTTCTCCTGCATCAAAACTCTCTCTATCGTGTCACCCTGTTCATTTCCTTCACAGCACTTATCACAATGCAAAACGATCCTAATTATGTATATTAAATGCTTATTTATTTAATGTCACTATTCTCCCCTTACCTTCCAACCCCCAGACTGGAATGGAAGCTCCCTGAGAGGTTGGACTTTTACTATCTTATTCACAGCAGCTAGAAGAGAACCTGGCACCTAGTAGGTGCTTAATAAATATTTACGGAGGAAATGAAAGAAAAACTGTCTGGGAGAGTTAATGAAGTCTTCACAGGGAAGGTATCTTTTGGGTGAGGGCATGAATAATGAACTAAAATTGGCCAGGTTGACATTCAGGTGAGAGAATACTACATATTCTGAGAATTGGGATATGAAGAGAACACGAGTGGAGAGGGGTGGGAGGGAGGTGATGTCAGAGAGCAAGATAGATAAGTAAGTTGGGAACAGAGAATGATAAGAGTTTTATACTGTGCTAAGGCGTTCAGATTTTATCCTGGAGTGACTGG
Organism: Hylobates moloch; assembly: GCF_009828535.3. Taxonomy (NCBI): domain Eukaryota; kingdom Metazoa; phylum Chordata; class Mammalia; order Primates; family Hylobatidae; genus Hylobates; species Hylobates moloch. The sequence goes on from NW_026652280.1 coordinate 135,477,308, forward strand.
AGCCAGTGGTTAATTTTGAGCTGTGAGGCCTTCTGTGTTAGCTTTCTATTGTTGCCATAACAAATTACCACCACTTAAAGCAACACCTGCAGGTTAGAAGCCTGATGTGGGTCTCAGTGGGCTAAAATAAACGTGTCAGCAGGGCTGTGTTTCTCACTGGAGCTTAGGGGAGAACCTGCTCCCAAGCCTATTCAGGTTGTGAGCAGAATGCAGTTTCCTGTGATTACGGGACTGAGGCCTTGTTTTCTCCCTGACTGCCAACAGGGTGCTGCTCTTAGCTCCTAGAGCCTGTTTCAGTACTTGCACTCCAACTCCTCCATCTCAGACCAGGAACAGCATATTGCCCTTCTCTCACCTGATATCTCTCTGACTTCTCCTTCTGCTGCATCCCTCTTCCTCCTCTTCATCTCTGTCTGACTTCAGCTAGAGACAGTCCTCTGTTTTTAAGGACTCATGTGATTACACTGGGCCCATTTCGATATCCCAGAATAATTTCCGTATCTTAAAATTAAACACCGTAATTACTTTGGCATGCAATGTAACATATTCAAAGGCTCCAGGGATTAGGGTGCCTTTTGGGGTGTGTGCAGGAGTACTTTACCTTCACATTCTGTGATCACATTTTCTTATTAGATTACTCAGCAGGATGTGTGAGGTCATCGAACCCGAACCGAAGGGGGACAAGACTAGTAATATGGTGACCATTCTAGGTCAATAACAATGAAGGACTGAAATCAAATCAAGAAGGGCTGAACTAAGAAATACTTAATAGATTTTTATTTTCAGATTTGGTAACTGATTAGATGTGGGGATTGTGGCCAGGAAGACTCAGGGATGACTCCCAAGTAGTGTCATTTGGTGAGATAGGGTAAGAAGGAGCACGTTTGAGGGAAAAATGATACATTTCCTGAGGCATTGAAGGTAACTCCACATTTTGTTGAAGAGTTATGCGTAATTAGAAAATTACTCAAATGGTTATGTTGATCATTTTCAACATGGTATTCTTTATAAGGGTTCTTAACATATTTAGAGGATATTATTTTAAAACAAAATTAAGGCCGGGCACGGTGGCTCAAGCCTGTAATCCCAGCACTTTGGGAGGCCGAGGCGGGCGGATCACGAGGTCAGGAGATCGAGACCATCCTGGCTAACACGGTGAAACCCCGTCTCTACTAAAAATACAAAAAATTAGCCGGGCTTAGTGGCGGGCGCCTGTAGTCCCAGCTACTCGGGAGGCTGAGGCAGGAGAATGGCGTGAACCCGGGAGGCGGAGCTTGCAGTGAGCCGAGATGGTGCCACTGCACTCCAGCCTGGGGGACAGAGCCAGACTCTGTCTCAAAAAAAATATATAGAAATAAAACAAAATTAATTGTATGTACTCACTCCTTTCCAGACTAACAAACAGACCTAAGTCTTTCTTTGTATAAAGTGTGGATAAGATATGTAAAATCCTTTCTTGCACTTGATATGGAAGTAATGCCTGTCTAGCGAATTAAGACATGTAGGTACTGGCACAGGCTTGTTTGTTTGTTCTTAAGAATTTTGTTAAGAAAAGAAAAATCTTTTATTATTTACCTTTAAACATCTAACTTCATCCTTATAATAAAACAAGTAAGCGGAGATTATTTTTATTCTCATGTTCCAGAAAAGGAAACTAAGCCTAAAGGAGGTTATGTAACTTGCCCTAAATCCCATAACGAGTAAGTAGCAGAGGTAGAATTCAAACCAGGACTGTCTGATTCCAAACACTATGCTCTTTACCTGGGACTACAGGACCTTACTCAAAGACCAGAGGAGGAGAGGAACTTCCAGACTTCCACTTAGATGCCTTTACCTTGCAGACTGTTTCTTGATCTCTCTGACTACATCATTTTCTTCTCTTCTGCACACCTCCACATAGCTCCTTTTGGGTACTTACCACTTGTAATTTACTTGTGCAGGTAAAGTGTGTCTCTTCTCACTAGGCTCAAAATATCACAGACTAGGTACTGCATGGCTTTTGGTTTATCCTTGAATTCTCAGTTCTTAGCATAGGGTTTGGCACATAGTGAATACTCAAAAATTATTTGTTCAGTAAATGTATGCATGCATGAATTAATCAGTGAATGAATGTCATTTAACTTCTTTGCACCTCAAGTCTGTGATCTCTGAAATGAAGTAATCAAGACAGATTAATTTATTTCTTCATTCAAATAATTTTTATTTTCCTACTAAATGCTCTGTAGTTCCCTTCAGAGAGATAAAATACAGTAAAAAAAAAAAATCTATACTAGAAGTGTTACATATGTTTATGTCTATGTCTATTTGTCTATTTATAACTATCTATCCATCTATCTTCTAGCTAGAAAATTTCTTTTCTACCTATAATTAGTAGTTATAATTGGGCTATTAATAAAGCCCTTTAATGTTTTGATGTTGGACAAGTTATTAAATATGTGGGAATATTTGAATTCTAATATGTTCTATTATTGGTGGCATTATCATTGTTGATGTTTTTGAAATGTATCCTTTTATAGTTGAGGAAATTTTATAGATTCATAAATGCAATTGTGTTAGCTTTATATTTTTTCTTTTTTACTATAAACTATGTTCTTTTTTTGTAATAGAAGCTGATAACATGAAGCATTGAATATAAGAGCTATAAAGTATTCACATTTGTTGTGTCTAATTTGTTTATTTCTTTTTTTTTATTTTTTGAAGAGTTTTGCTCTTGTCACCCAGGCTGGAGTCAAATGGTGCAATCTCAGCTCACTGCAACCTCTGCCTCCTGGATTCAAGCAATCCTCATACCACAGCCTCCCGAGTAGTTGGGATTACAGGCACCCACCACCACGCCCGGTTTATTTTGTATTTTTAGTAGAGACGGAGTTTCACCAGGTTGGCCAGGCTGGTCTCGAACTCCTGACCTCAGGTGATCCACCTGCCTCAGCCTCCCAAGTGCTGGGATTACAGGCTTGAGCGACCACGCCCGGCCATTTCTTTTGTATTAGCAGTTCTGTAATTGGAGCTACAGAATGTTACATTTTATTTTCTGCAGGCTATCGCTTGCACTTTTTCTTTTGCTTACTCTGTCTTAGTGTAAATGTATTTCACTTCCTCAAATAGAAAAATTTTTTAAAAAAATTTTTCACTTCATGTGAAGGAAGGTTTATTATTGTAGCTATTTCACTTATTAAAGCTACTTTATACATCTAATATTTTACAATACATTAACAGATAACAGTATTTTAAGGTATCTTCCAGTAGATTTATTATAATTACAATGTACTTATACTGGGATTGATATTTGGGTGACACTCCTTAATGCATAGGAACTGTCTGGTTTGGGTAAGAATCCCCATCTCAAGATAATTTACTTTATCAGTAAAATGCGGCAAGTCTTAAGATAAACAATAACCTCTAAAAAACAGCAATATTTTCACCTGCTATTCTTTATGTGTTGAAAGTGCTGTTGAAAACAATTATTCCAGAATTTTTAAAATAATCTTTTAATAACTGAAAACTGTTCAATACTTGAGTACTTCTTTTATTTTTCTTTTTTTTTTTTTTTTGAAACAGAGTCTCACTGTTGCCCAAGCTGGAGTGCATTGGCATGATCTCGGCTCACTGCAACCTCCACCTCCCGGGTTCAAGGGATTCTCCTGCCTCAGCCTCCGGAGTAGCTGGGATTACAGGTGCACACCACCATGCCCGGCTAATTTTTGTATTTTTAGTAGAGATGGTGTTTCACCATGTTGGCCAAGCTGGTCTCGAACTCCTGACCTTGAGTGATCCACCTGCCTCGGCTTCCCAAAGTGCAGGGATTACAGACATGAGCCACCGTGCCCGACCGAGTACTTATTTTCTATAAGATTATATATTTAGTGTTGATGGAGATGGACAAACTGAATGATCCTTTCTTACCAGTATCCTAAACAAGTAGAAAAGAAGCATAGCACAAAATGATTTTGACCTATTGACCTCTGCAACCCAAAGTCTTATGCCTCACTTTCTTTCTTCCATAGTAAACTACCAGTGTCAGGGATGTTCTGAATAGTTCAGAGCAATTCCCTGAGACCTGCTCTGGGACACTGAAATTCAGCTGTAGCTAGTAGCTACAGGAGAAATCCATTCCCATTTAAGAATATATAGTACCAATAGAAAGTGATTGGAGGAAAGGGGAGACATATTGTTGATTTTTTTTCCTCATAATAAAAATGCACATAAGACACTTAAATAAATGGAAAGCAATATCATGTTCAAGAACTAGAAAAGTAAACATTGTTAAGATGGCAATTCTCTCCAAACTGATCAATAGATTTGATGAAATCCTTAACAAAATCTCAGCAGCTTTTTCTTTTTTTTTGGTAGAAATTGAAACTGACCCCAAAATGTATACAAAAATACAAAAAACCTAGAATAGACAAAACAATTTTGAAATAGATGAAAAATGTTGGAGGACTTTTTTTTTTGGATTGCACAAATTTACTAAAATTGGAGACATTGTTTTAATCTTCTTGTGCCATTAGACTCCATCAGGCTGTCTACAAAGACCATTGGGAGGCTGAGGATCACTTGAGCCCAGGAGTTTGAGGCTGTAGTAAGCCTCAAAGGGCCACTGCACTCCAGCTTAGGTGAGGGAAGACTCTTTCAAGTGGTAAACTGCAGGCTTGCTTGCTGTGGTCATTAAAAACCCTAGTTTAGGATAACAGGTCTGCCTGCATTTCTTCGAGCATGAATTCTGAGTCCTTTGCTTCTTTAAAACTTGCTCCACACAGTGTAGTCAAGCTGACTGTGTTGGAAGACTTTTATATGTTATTTTAAAACATGCTATAAAGATACAGTAATCAGCTGGGCACGGTGGCTCACGCCTGTAATCCCAGCATTTTGGGAGGCCGAGATGGGCAGATCGCTTGAGGTCAGGAGTTTGAGACCAGCCTGGCCAACATGGTGAAACCCCTTCTCTACTAAAAATACAAAAATTGGCTGGGTGTGGTGGCTAGTGCCTGTAATCCGAGCTACTTGGCAGGCTAAGGCAGGAGAATCTCTTGAATCCAGGAGGTGGAGGTTGTAGTGATCCAAGATAGTGTGACTGCCCTCCAGAGTGAGACTCAGTCTCAAAAAAAAAAAGTACTGTAATCAAAACAATATGATTTTGCCATAAAGGTAAACATACAGATCAATGAAACAGAGAAACAGAATAGGGAGACCAAAAATAAATATATGGCTAATTAATTGTTTTTGACAAAGTTGCTGAGCTAAATCAGTAGAAAAGGATTTTTTTTTTTTTTTTCCAGAAAGTGGTGCTGGCATAATTGGCATCTTTATGCAAACAAAACAAAACAACAAGTTGTTTCTTATCTCACCCATACGCAAAAATTCACTCAAAATATACAATAGACCCAAATGTAAGAATCTAAAAATGATAGAACTTTCAGAAGAAAATGGGAAAAATTTTTGTGATCTTGAGTTAGGCAATTCCTTAGATATGATTTTAAAAAGCACAGACAAAGTTCAAAATTGAGAAATTTAACTCCATAAAAAATTAAAGTATTTGTTCTAAGGACACTGTGTTAGTCCATTTATACTGCTATAACAGAATACCCGATTCTGGGTTAATTTATAAATAAGAGAAATTTGTTTTCTCACATTTCTGGAGGCTGGGAAGTACAAGAGTAAAGCATCAGCATCAGTTGAGGGCCTTCTTGCACAAATAATAATAATAATAACACATTACTATTGTAATTACAAACACTGTTTTAAAAAGTACCATACTGTGAGAAAATATTTACAACATCCAATCAATGACAAAGATTAATATCCACAGTGTTTTTAAAAACGTGTTTAAAATAATAATAGAATAACTAAAATATTTAGAAACTAGATAAATTTCTAAAGGGGAAAAATCACTCTCATATTGCTAGGAGCACATTACCACATTCCCTTCTAGTCTTGTTTTAATACATATTTTAACACGGTTGAAATAATAATTTTATTAGCCTGAAGATTTTTTTGAATTATTTGATGAAAGGCTTTATAAAATCCAATGCTTGGCTAGGCTAGGTGGCTCTTGCCTGTAATCCTAGCACGTTGGGAGGCTGAGGTGGGCAGATCATTTGAGATCAGGAGTTTGAGACCAGTCCGGCCAACATGGTGAAACTCTGTCTCCACTAAAAACACAAAAATTAGTAAAGCATGGTGGTGGGCGCCTGTAATCCCAGCTACTCGTTAGGCTGAGGCAGGAAAACCATTTGAACCCAGAGGGTGGAGATTGTAGTGAGCTGAGATTGCACCACTTCACTCCAGCCTGGGTGACAGAGTGAAACTCCATAAAAAAAAAATCAAATGCTTAATTATAACATGAAAGGAAAAGAATTCTGGCTAATAATAATGAGTAAAGGGATGCATTTCTTCCATATGAAATGCAGTGAATAACAAATACATATTTCTTTTCACCACTACTCCCTTCCCTTTGTGTCCATAATTAGTGCTTCACCTAAGAAATGCTCCCAGGCTTCTCTTTCTCAGGTCTTTTTTTTTTTTGTCAGTTAATATAGAGCTAAGAAGTCAAAAGATCCTGGATCCTTACTTTGTTCAAGGAACTGTGCTGCTATGGTTGGGCATTTAGCAGTGAACAAAAAATGACAGCCTTACAGAGTCTCTATCTGGAGGGGAAATTAGGCATTATATATAATAAATAATTTATTTATAATAATTAAATAGTACATAATTGAATAAGTAATTAAATCACTACAAGACCTGAGACTAAATCTGAATGCTGTTTTCACTAGTTAACATCTAAAATGTAAGCCTACCTAAATGTAAGCATTATATCTTGTATGTACCATTATCCCTATAATGTTCTGTATTTCCTGGTCCCCAGTTCAGCCCTTCCTCCATTATCCATCTTTTAAGCCCTTTCTATCTGACTTCTGTATCTACTCCAATATCAGTAAATTGGCCTACATTCTCGTACTCATCCTCTTCAAGCTGATGATTTAATATTGTAGTTCATTGACACTCAGGCCTAGCCCCCTTCTCTTCTCTAGAAGCTCTCCCTGACTGAGCTCATTCATGTCCATAGTTGTGATCTACATCCTGACAGCTCCCAATTTTCTGTTTTCTTTCTTCAGCCCTTGAGCCTCAGACCTATATATACAATTGTCTGCTTGACATTTCCACACATAGTTATCTCAAATTCAACATTTCCCAAATTCAATTTGTGAGTTTCATCTGCCCCATCCAAAAAAAAAACAGAAAGAAGGAAGGAAAAAAAACGGTACCATAATCCATTCAGTTTATAAGCTAGAAACACAGGAATCATCATTGTTCATTCTCTCTTTCCTCCTCCAACCCTCACTCAGGATTGAAATAAATTAATAAGTACATTACGAGTCAGGAAGATAGGAATCAATATGCCAGCTTAACTACTGACAAAAGTCCAGGATGAAGAATGTGACTTAGGTGTGTGGGAAAAATCAGCTTCCTAACTCTGAACTCCAGCTTTAGAAAGATTAACCTACCCAGTCCCTGATGGCACTACAATACTACAGCCCTCTTCCCACAAAAACAGGCTCTTCATTAAAAAGGCTGGCCTCTATGCAGACTGAAAGCACATGCTCCCTGCAGACAGGCCAGTGATAAAGAAAAGGCAGGAAGACCCGAGCCTCTCAGGCTCAGTTACTGTCCCAAAGTCATTAATCACATGGAAGGAGCAAGAAGCCAGAAAAATATCAAGAAAATTTCTCTTCACGGAAAGCAGAGGAATCCCCTCCCAATACAATGCAATACTAAAGCCTCTTGATTTTATGTCCAAAATATCTCTGACAACATTATCTTCTCCCCTTTTCTATTACCACTTCCCTGATTCAAGCTAACATCATCTCTCACCTAACCCTCTGCAATAGACTTCTCACCATTTTAACTATGAAAACATCCATTTTTACCTCCTTTCAATCTTTTTTCCGTGCATCATCCACAGTGATATTTTCACAATGCAAATCTGATCATATTTTTTCTTCTCATCTTTTCCACCTCCTCTCTTAAGCATGGCTCTTAGCATAAAGACCCAAATTCTTTGCAAAGTCCTCAATGCCTGGTAAAGCCTGGCTCCATCTACTGCTGCAGCCTCATTTTATACAGGTGTATGTATTAGTCAGGGTTCCCTAGAGGGACAGAACTAATAGTATATATATACATATATATATTTAATAAGTATTAACTTACACAATCACATGGTCCCACAATAGGCTGTCTGCAAGCTTGAGGAGCAAGGAGAGCCAATTGGAGTCTCAAAACTGAAGAACTTGGAGTCTGATGTTTGAGGACAGGACAGGAAACATCCAGCAGCGGAGAAAGATGTAGGCTGGAAGGTTAGGCCAGTCTCGTCTTTTCACGTTTTTCTGCCTGCTCTATATTTGCTGGCAGCTTATTAGATGGTGCCTACCAGATTAAGGGTAGGTCTGCCTTCCTCAGCCCACTGATTCAAATGTCAATTTGAATTAACATTTGGCAACACTCTCACAGACACTCCCAGGAACAATACTTTGCATCCTTCAATCCAATCAAGTTGACACTCAGTATTAACCATCACAAGTCCATCCCTTGTCAACTTGAACCCATACACAACTCCTGATATCACACATAATCTTCAAATAAAGAAAATAGTTAGGTCATAACTACGCCTAACATAATACAACTATCTTTTGCACAACCGGAAATGCACCAATCCCCAACCCAAATACTATTACATAAAGTTAACAATAAGGTCAGATATAAAGTCAATACATCTTATGTCATATGATAAAGCAGAAAGGAAATAAAATGAAGATTTTTCTTAGTACAAGTGTATATATGCACAACCATCTTTTTAACAAAAGAAGGAGGAGATACTCATGACAGTTATAGTTCTCGTTTCTGCAGCTGGTCACATGATCATAGCTGGTATTGATGACCACCTTCTTCTATCCATTCTATATTCCCTTTGCCTTCAGCAAGCACCTCAGCAGGTAGTGGTTTTTTCCCTGGTGGAGTGACTCAAACCTTTATTCCTGAGGGGTCTGGGCCGTTTGTAGTCCTGCCTGGATCGGGCTGTTGTAGTTTCCCATTGACCTTTATCACAGGGCATGGTAATACTAAGAGACGCTCTAATGATCTCCTGTACTCCATGCATACACTTCCTTAACTCCATTATGGAGTAGTAGACTGACTTTATCTTGATTGTCTGGGTCAATCACCCCAGCCAACACTGTAATTCCCTTCTTAGCCTGTTGACTTAAAGGTAAGAGGAGCCCAGAGTGTCCAGGTGGCAATCTTAACTTCCAGTTTAATGGAATTGTTATTGTGTCTCCTGGTGGCAGCGTTCCTTCCTCTGGAACTAAGACCTAGGCCAGCAGAACGTAATGTGGTGGAAACAGGAAGCAAAAATTTTGCTAGTAGGTCACCAGGGGTGATGGTGAGTTGTGCCACTTCCACTTCCTCCCCTTGATTCCTGCACCCATGAATCCTGGCTATGGGAGAAACAGTACCATATATTGGATGCTGATTCGGAGCATACATGGCCTTCTGGAAAACTTTGCCCCAGCCCTGCAAAGTATTGTCACCTAGTTGGCATTTTAATTGTGACTTCAAAAGGCCATTCCATCGTTCTATCAATCCAGCTGCTTCAGGATGATGGGGAACATAAGACCAGTGAATTCCATGAGCATGAGCCCACTGCCACACTTCTTTAGCAAAAGTAAATGCCTTAGTGAGTGGAAGTTGCTGAGCCCATGTGTAACCTCCATCCCTGCCACCATGGCCACTTTGTTCATGGGCCCATTGGGTAATGACAGGGGTGGTTGGGGAAAGAGGTTGAGTGGTGTCCACAGAACTGGTCATCCTATCCACTTGATTATTAAAATCCTCCTCTGCTGAGGTCATCTGTTGGTGAGCACTTACATGGGATACATATATCTTGACAGTTTTTGACCACTCAGAGAGATCCATCCACATGCCTCTTCCCCAAATTTCTTCGTCACCAATTTTCCAATCGTGCTTCTTCCAAGTCCCTGACCATCCAGCCAAACCATTGACTATAGCCCATGAATTAGTGTATAATTGCACATCTGGCCATTTCTCCTTCCTTGCAAAGGGCACAACCAGGAGCACTGCTCAAAGCTCTGCCCACTGGGAAGATTTCCCTTCACCGCTGTCCTTCAGGGCTGTCCTAGAAAAGGGCTGTAGTGCTGCAGCTGTCCGCTTTTGGGTGGTGCCTGCATATCATGCAGAACCATGTGAACCATGTCTTCCCTTCCTAGACTAGAAGGCCCTAGTCTTCTCTTCCTCTGTCAACTCACCATATGGAATCCTCCATGAGGCCATCTCTGCAGGCTGGGGAAGAGAAGGTGGGGTGGCAGGAGAGGAGACCATGGCATTTGAGCCACTTCCTCATGTAACTTACTTGTGCCTTCTAGATTTGCTTGAGCCCGATCACATATATACCACTTCCATTTGATGATGGAATACTGCTGTACACAACCCACTTTATAGCTAGATGGGTCAGAAAGCACCTAGTTCTTGATAGGCAATTCCAGTCACATGGTGACTTAATGACCCATAGTCAAAGGTTCATTTTCCGCCAAAGCCCAGTAACAGGCCAACAGCTGTCTCTCAAAAGGAGAGTAGTTATCTGCAGAAGATGGCAGAGCCTTGCTCCAAAACCCTAGAGGTCTCTGTGTGATTCACTTATGAGGGCCTGCCAAAGGTTCCAAACAGCATCCCTACTGGCCACTGACACCTCAGGTACCATTGGATCTGCTGGGTCATATGGCCCAAGCGGCAGAGCAGCTTGCACAGCAGCCTGGACCTGTTGCAGAGCCTTCTCCTGTTTTGGACCCCATTCAAAACTGGCAGCCTTTTGGGTCACTCGATAAATGGGCTGGAGTTACATACCCAAATGAGGAATGTGTTGCCTCCAAAATCCAAATAGGCCCAGTAGGCGTTGTGCCTCTTTCTTGGTTATGGGAGGGGCCAAATGCAGCAACTTATCCTTTACATTAGAAGGAAGTTCTTGACAGGCCCCATAACACTGGATCCCTATAAATTTTACTGAGGTAAAAGGTCCCTGAATTTTAGTCAGTTTTATTTCCCATTCTCTGGTATGCAAATGTCTCACCAATAAGTCTAGTGTGTTAGCTACTTCTTGCTCACTGGATCCAGTCAGCATACTGTCATCAATGTAATGGATCAGTGTGAATATCTTGCGGAAGCAAAAAGCAATCAAGGTCTCTCTTAATAAGATTATGACACAAAGACAGCATTGATATACCCCTGAGGTAGGACAGTAAAGGTATATTGCTAGCCTTGCCAGCTGAAGACAAATTACTGCTGGTGGGCCTTACAGACAGGAATGGAGAAAAAGGCATTTGCCAAGTCAATGGCTGCACACCAGGTACCAGGAGATGTGTTAATTTCCTCAAGCAATCAAACCAAATCTGGTACAGCAGCTGCTACTGGGGTCATCACTTGGTTAAGCTTACAATAATCCACTGTCATTCTCCAAGATCCATCTATCTTCTGCACTGGCCAAATGGGAGTGTTGAACAAGAATGTGGAGGGAATCATCATCCCTGGGTCTTTCAAGTCAATGACAGAGCTCTACAAGAGTCAGACTATTCTGATTGCTGCTTTGCCTCTGCTGTCCATTATGGTAGCTACACCCTCCTTGCCTTTGATGGTGGGGTGCTACCACTTGGCCTGTGCCACCTCAGAATCCAATTATTCTCATTGTGTTTAAATTTAAATTTAAATTTAATAGTTGAGTGACTGTGGTTCCCACTGTTAGATCTGACATACAGAGAAGAGCAATTACAGGGCTCTTCAAAGATACAGGTGCTGCCCGCACAAATCTATTTCACAAGGCATTGGTCAATGGTATATCTTCTGGACCCTTCCAGCTGGAATGAGTAGGAATAAAGTGACTAATCCACTCCACCATCCCAATCTCCTCAAGCCTTTGGATCCCTTCCTCTACATTAAACCAAGGGATATCAGGCATTTCCAGCTGTCTCACAGCGGGCCATCTTTTAATCCATATTTCAGCTAACTAAGCAAATAAACTATTGGAGCCTTTTTTTTTTTTTTTTGAGACAGAGTTTCACTCTTCTTGCCCAGGCTGGAGTAGAATAGCATGATCTCGTCTCACTGCAACCTCCACCTCCCGGGTTCCAGCCATTCTTCTGCCTCAGCTTCCCAAGTAGCTGGGATTACAGGTGCCCACCACCATGCCCAGCTAATTTTTGTATTTTTAGTAGAGAGGGGGTTTCACCATGTTGGCCAGGCTGGTCTCGAACTTCTGACCTCAGGTGATCCACCTGCCTCGGCCTCCCAAAGTGCTGGGGTTATAGGCATGAGCCACTGCCCCTGGCCCAAATAAGTGCTTTAATTTTTTTTTCTTTGAGATGGCTAACTTCAATCCCCACCTCCTGGGTTTAAGCAATTCTCTCTCAGCCTCCCGAGTAGCTGGGACTACAGGTGCATGCCACCACGCCTGACTAATTTTTTTCATTTATGGTAGAGATGGGGTTTCATGATATTGGTCAGGCTACTCTCCAACTCCTGACCTCAGGTGATCCACCTGCCTCGGCCTTCCAAAGTGCTGGGATTATAGGCATAAGCCACCACGCCTAGCCAGAATCTTTTTTAACTCCCTGAGCTGCAACATTAAATGCAGAGTCCCTACTTAGGTGGGCCCAGATCAATAAATTCAGCCTGATCCAACTCTTTGTTCCTTCTACCATTATCCCATATCCTTAATATCCAATCCCATGCCTGTTCTTCAGATTTCTGTTTATATGTATTAGAGAACTCAAGCAGTTCTTTTCGAGTGTGGTGCACCTCCTCGTGGGTCACACTCTGAACCTCACTACTAGGGGCTAGGGGCCTGAAGGCACTTTAGTCTAGTCATAGGTCTAAAAGCAAACAGGAGTATTGGGGGTGGCTCCTGAGGAAAATCAACATTATTTTGCCTGGCAACTGACTCAGGGGAGGCCATCACTGTTTCCTCAGGCAGTGCAAGGTTTATCTCCTCAGACAAAGTGGAAAGGCTGATGGCAGCATGGGTCAGCAAGGGGATGTTGCCACTACTGGGATGGCGAAGCTGTTCCTTCTGGCAAAAAAGTTTCATGAGAGTTTACAAACTCAGTGTCCCCAGCTTCATCAGGGTTCTCCCACACGTCCCCCATTCCAAGTTGCAGGGTCCCATTCTTTTCCAATCAATGCCCTCACTTTAACAGTAGACACCTGGTGAGGCTGTGCATGCACCTTTCATTGCAGGTCAGCCACTCGCATGATAAGAGCTTGTGTCTGTTTTTCCACAATTTCAGCTCTTTCTGTACAGGAGATAAGACTCTCATTTATGGCAATCTTAGCAGATTTGAGGCTCAGTATCTTCCTCTGAAGCAAGGATACAGAATCCCTGAGTTCATCATTTTCTTTCATCACTTTGTCCACTGAACTTAGGAGTAACCAACCAGCTTCATTATGTTCCTTGGTTCTTCACATATAATCAAAGGTACTATGTATAGGGTCACTAATCTCCTTGCTGCTCATGAGCAGTGAATCAGGAGTGTCAAATGCATTTATTTTGCATAACTCTATAAGCAGTTCACGCCAAGGACTATCAGTGTTCTCCATACTATTAGAAGTAGAGTCCTTAGCATTTTCAGTTCTAACCATATTAAGCAGCTAACTCCAGAAACCCCAAAACCAATGAAAGAACTCCATCCTTAATATTCTGTTTCTCTGGAACCCAACTCCTGGCACCAAAATCTGTATTAGTCATGGTTCCCTAGAGGGACAGAACTAATAGGAGATATATATATATATATATATATGAGTTTATTAAGTATTAACTTACACAATCACAAGGTCCCACAATAGGCTGTCTGCAAGTCTGAGGAGCAAGGAGAGCGAGTCTGAGCCTCAAAACTGAAGAACCTGGAGTCTGATGTTTGAGGGCAGGAAGCATCCAGCATGGGAGAAAGATGTAGGCTGGGAGGCTAGGCCAGTCTCGCCATTTCATGTTTTTCTGCCTGCTCTATATTCACTGATTAGATTGTACCCACCAGATTAAGGGTGGGTCTGCCTTCCCCAGCCCACTGATTCAAATGTTAATCTCCTTTGGCAACACTCTCACAGACACACTCCGGAACAATACTTTGCATCCTTCAATCCAATCAAGTTGACATTCAGGATTAACAACACAGTGTGCCCTTGCTTTTTGATCTCCAGTTACACTGGCCTTCTATCACGTTTTGAATGCCTCTAAATCTTTCCTGAACCAGGGCCTGTAATATGCTGTCCCCTTACAGAAAATAATTACCTGACCAGGCACAGTGGCTCATGCCTCTCAGCCCAGCACTTTGGGAGGCCAAGGCAGGCAGATCACCTGAGGTCAGGAGTTCAAGATCAGCCTGGCCAACATGGTGACACCCTGTCTCTACTAAAAATACAAAAATTAGCCGGGTGTGGTGGCGCATGCCTGCAATCCCAGCTACCTGGGAGGCTGAGGCAGGAGAATGGCTGGAACCCAGGAGACGGAGGCTGAAGTGAGCTGAGATTGCACCACTTCACTCTAGCCTGGGCGACAGAGGGAGACTCCATCTCAAAAAAAAAAAAAAAAAAGAAAGAAAATAATTTCCTTCTTCCAATTCATCATTAACTCCTGCTCACCCTTCTGGTCTAGGTCAATCATCATTTCCTTGGGGATGAGTTTTCTGTGCTACCAAGTCCTTTCAAAGCATCATGTACTTCTATTTCATAGCACTTTTTATACTTAAAATTTGTATGTACATGTGTGATTATTTGATAATTTCTGTCTCTTCCATTCGGCTCTAAGCTATGTGAGGGAAGGCATTATGTCTGTATTTCTTCACTAATATGTATCCCTAGTTCCAGATACAGTACCTTGTCCATACTAGGTTCTCTCTCTCTTTTTTTTTTTTTTTTTTGAGACAGTATGTCACTCTGTTACCCAGTCTGGAGTGCAGTGGCATGATCACAACTCACCGCAGCCTTGATTTCCCAGGCTCAAGCGATCCTCCCACCTCTGCCTCCTGAATAGCTGGGACTACAGGAACATACCACTATCCCTGACTAATTGTTGTAATTTTTGTAGAGATGGGGTTTCACTATGTTACCCAGGCTGGTCTTGAACTCCTGGACTCAAGAAATCCACCTGCCTTCGCCTCCCAAAGTGCTCTGATTACAGGCATGAGCCACCGGGCCCGGCCTCCAAGGTAGGTTCTTGATAAATGTCTGCAATATTGAAACACAGGGATTAGACGGGGGTTAGACCTAGAGTGATGGGTTGTGAAGGTTTCACTGAGGAAGTGATCTTTAAGTGATAATTAAAGCATGACTAGAAGTAGTTAGGTTAAGAGGAGAGCAAAGCATTTCAGGCAGAGAAAACAAGTGGGGAAACTTGCGAGATAAGCAATAGCCTGTATAGTGAATCCCAGGAAAGGACAGTTTCACAATGAGTGGAACTGAAAGAGCGACAGCTTGGGAAAGAATGTGGAATTTATCCTAAAGGGAATGAGAAGCCTTTGGAGGGTTTTAAACAAAGTGTTGACGTGGACAGATCTGCATTTTCTGGCTGCTGTATAAAGACTGGATTGGATGGGAGAGAAGTGGCCTAAATATGGGGAGACATTACCATAGCCCAGGTAGACTATGGTAGTGGCAATGAGGATAGGGAAATGAACAGACTTGAGACATTCATGTCTAAGAGGTGGAAGGAATAGACTTGATGACTGATTAAATGTGATGATCGAGGGAGAGATTGGAGTCAGGAATGACTGCCAGGTTTTAACTTGGACAGCACTAGAGTGGATGGTGTACTACTGAGACTGGGAACACTGGAAAGGGCTTGGAAAGGAGATTAGTTAGTTTTGGACAATTTAATTTTGAAATATTCTTAAGACACCCACATGAAGATATTCACAAAATAATTGGAAATATGAGTCTCTCAGAAATAGGAGTAGTTCATGAGAGATCTGACATGGAAATAAAAATTTGGGATTTAGCATTTAAGTGGTAATTGAAACCCTAGGACACTTGGTAATAGATGAGATGTCTAAGGAGAGTATATGGAGTAGGAAAACACCTCAGGCAGTCTTGAGCAATTTCAACACGTAACAGTCGAAGTAAAGGACACCACAAAGGAGACTGGGAAGAACTTAAGAGAGAAACTGCAGAGAAACGGGGAGAGTGCTGTGCCGCAGAAGTCAAAGGAATACGGCATTTTTAGGAAGAGGTATCCTCTTATATTGATGTTCAATTTCTACCATCTACATCTTAGTTTCTTGGAAGAAGCTCACCTAAAATATTTTTCACCTACTGAGCCTTTTTTATTCCATCTTCCTGAAATGTCCACCTCCTTTCTCTGCTTTGAGAAAAAGAAAACAAAGTTTTATTCCGTAACTATCTCCGAGAGCATCTTTCACATTTTACTGTAGTCAGCTGTTTTCAAGACTGTCTTCCTTTTTGCGTCATGACCAGTACAGTGCCAGGCACACAGGGGGAATTCAATGAGTGTTAGTTGGAACATTCATTATATATAATATTAAGAATATCTGTTATTTATTAAATATTTACTGGTTCTGGGTACCTGTGCTACTATTTGATTTATAATAGCTTTTTAAAAGTCTTATAAAAAACCTGTGAGGGGGTATGATTATCCCCATTCTATAGATGAGGACACTGAAGCTAAGAAAGAAAAGTAACTTCTCTAAAGTCGCACAGTAAGTTGCAGAGCTGCAATTCGCAAACAAGACTGCCTGATTCCAAAGTCCATGCTTTTAACTATCACCTCTCCCGAGAGAAGTAAACATTCACATTTTCCAGACATCTGTGGAAGAGACATTTTTGAACTGGCAGCTTTCCCAATTCATCTCAAATCATAGCACATAAGCAACAGCCTGCTCTCACTCCAAGAATGCTTTATTCTGGGTCTGACTGAGCCCCTCCTGTGCTGCCTTCCCTACCTGCAAAATAATAGATTTTTCCTTCATTCACTCACCTAAGCCCGCCTGCCTGAGCAGATTCTGGCTTCGTAACCAGGAGGTCTCTCTTCAGATCAGTACTCTAATTCCATTTTTCCCTTCCTAACAGTTCTTAGATTGTGCCCACCAGATTAAGGATGGGTCTGCCTTCCCCAGCCCAGTTGATTCATAGGATTACTTAAGAATCCTTTGGCCGGGCGCAGCGGCTCACGCCTGTAATCCCAGCACTTTGGGAGGCCGAGGCGGGTGGATCACGAGGTCAGGAGATGGAGACCATCCTGGCTAACACAGTGAAACCCCGTCTCTACTAAAAATACAAAAAATTAGCCGGGTGTGGTGGTGGGCGCCTGTAGTCCCAGGTACTCGGGAGGCTGAGGCAGGAGAATGGCTTGAACCCGGGAGGCGGAGCTTGCAGTGAGCCGGGATTGCGCCACTGCACTCCAGCCTGGGCAACAAAAAAAAAAAAAAAAAAAAAAAAAGAATCCTTTGCTTGAAGTGCCCATAGTGGTTTCTTATTTATCAACTCTTAGTGTTGAGCTACAGTCAGCATAATAGAATGTAAGCTTCACAGGGACAGGGACCTTGTCAATTTTGTTTATAGCATTGTGCCCAGGATCCTGAACAGTGTGATTCCTGGGACCCAGTGGGCACACAATAGATAATGGCTGACTGAGTTAGTATGTCAGTGATGGAATCCCAAACTTGGCTCTTACAGCAATTTAGGTATCTTGTACTCTGGCACTTTGCAGAGAGAAATCATAAACTCATAGACACCAGGAGAAAAGCTATTTCCACGACGGTTTGCTGGAAGGCTCTGCAGGCCAATCTTTCAAGATACAAGCAAACCTAAGGGTGGGTGAGGGGAGGAAGTGTAGGTTGCCTTTGGGAAGAGGGGAAATTCTTCACAAGTCATCATAGGTAATTCACAAAGCAATCTGTCTTAAGGATTATTTATGTAAGTATTCTCCAATTATTTATCAAATAAAAAGTACTAAGAGCACACTTATAATAATAATAAGCCTAAGAATTCCTTATCTCAATAGTTAAGCTTCCAAAAACTAGGGGAAATGATGAATTCCAATGTCAAACCTTCTTCACTTTTTTTTTTTTTTTTTGAGACGGAGTCTTGCTCTGTCGCCCAGGCTGGAGTGCAGTGGCGTGATCTCGGTTCACTGCAAGCTCTGCCTCCTGGATTCATGCCATTCTCCAGCCTCAGCCTCCCCAGTAACTGGGACTACAGGTGCCCGCCACTGCGCCTGGCTAAATTTTTTTGTATTTTTAGTAGAGACGGGGTTTCACTGTGGTCTCATCTCCTGACCTCATGATCTGCTGGCCTCGGACTCCCAAAGTTCTGGGATTACAGGTGTGAGCCACCACGCCCGGCCGCCTTCTTCACTTTTAAGAGGCTGATTCATGAATCTGCTCTTAATTTCTGTTACTATTTCAACTATTCATCCTGGCAAGTATACTTGCAGGCACGACACTGATATTTGGCTACATGTATGCTTTACACTTAATTAGGGATGATGATCATCCTGGGATTTCTGGCCAGATTACTTATGATGGCTATATAGAGAATCTGTGCATTGACCTCGTTTAGGGAAGTATTTAGCACACGATTTCTTTTCCTATTAAAAAGTCACGGCCAGCCAGGGTGGCTCATGCCTGTAATCCCAGCACTTTGGGAGGCCGAGGCCAACAGATCACGAGGTCAAGAGATCCAGACCATCCTGGCCAACATGGTGAAACCCCATCTCTACTAAAAATACAAAAATTAGCTGGGTGTGGTGGTGCGTGCCTGTAGTCCCAGCATTTTGGGAGGCTGAGGTAGGCAGCTGACAAGGTCAGGAGTTTGAGACCAGCCTGGCCAAAATGGTGAAACCCCGTCTCTACCCAAAATACAAAAATTAGCCGTGCGTGGTGGCACGTGGCTGTAGTCCCAGCTACTTGGGAGGCTGAGTAAGGAGAATTGCTTGAACTCGGGAGGCAGAGGTTGCAGTGAGCTGAGATAGCACCACTGCACTCCAGCCTGGGCACAGAGCAAGACTCTGTGTTGGAAAGGAAAAATTATATGTGTATATATATCCACAATAAAAAGGAGGAACATGACATGGGTCAAGCTTGAAAATGGGCACTTGCAATGAGGCCACCTTGATTATTAATGGTCAAGTGATGTGTGGCTGATATGAGTCCCGGGGAGACCTATGCTTGGGAAATGCACAGTCCTCTGAGATCTGCAAGTGATCAGTGTTAGATCCTGTGGGAGTACGTTGCATATTCAGACATGTAAGCCTCAAAGCATGGATCATGTATATTTGGACTATTGTATATTCAGTACCACCTGACACCTCACACCTGAGGTAAAGGGTCTCAATAGATAGCTGTTGAATGAATGGATGAAAAATATCTCGGCATGTCTGACAAAATGGTGGAGGCAGATGCCATAGAAATCTGAGTGCTCAAGAGATTAAAGAAACTTCTGGGAGATGAGATGTGTTCAGAGAAAAAAAAGGACTGTGTCTCTTTGCCTGTACTATTGACATGTGCTAGAGAAAATTACATAATGATATGGAAGTAGTGTTCCCATAGATTCTTGGTCCCCAATATCAACAGAACCTCCAGCTCTATTCAAATGCCAAGAGTTTTGGGTATGGGTTCTCCAGCAGCTGTTTCAAACCTACTCCACCTTCTTCAAGCCTTCTGCCAACCTATTTTAGGTCATTTGTGCAGAAAGCTTTGCTGCCAATCTTACCAACAAAATAGACAGCATTTGAGCAAAGAAATATCTCAGCTGCCTGATACCCCATGTTGAAATATGTCAAATGGGAGTGTTATCTGTCTCTGTCCAAGTGTACTCTGAATACCCTTCGTATTCAACCACTACAAGAAACTGTCTCCTTCCATTTTCTCTCTTTAAAAACATTTCAAAGAGTTTTATTCAAACTATTGTATATTGTAACAATAAACAGTACATATTTAAAGTGTACAATTTCATAAGTTTTGACATATATCTACACCAGTGAATCCATCACCACAGTCAAGAAAATAAACATATCACCCCCAAACATTTCCTCATTTCCTAATATAAAACCCTTACCCTCACACCTACCTCTTCTTCCTCCACAACAGGCAACCATTTGTTGTCTGTCACTGCAGATTAGTTGCATTTTCTAGGGTTTTATATAAAGACAATCACACAGCATGTATTCTGTTAGGTAGCCTGGCTTTACACATTAATCTATTGATCGGCATTCATGTTGTTTCCAGTTTTTGGCTGTTACCAATAAAGCTGCTATAAAAATTCTTGTATAAGTCTTTGTGTGCGTGTGTATTTCTTTTATCTTGAGTAAATACTTAGCAGTAAAAGGGATGAATCATGTTCATTATAGGGTGTGTATTTTTAACTTTTAAAGAAACTGCCGAGCTTTTTCCTAAAGTGGTTGTACCATTTTACATTCCCATAAGCAGTGTGATAGAGTTCTAGTTGTTATACATCCTTGTCAACACTTGGTATCGTTGGTCTTGTTATTTTTAGCCATTCTTATTCAGATGTGTAATGTTATCTCATTTGGAGTTTTAATTTACATTTCTCTAATGATTAATGAGTATTTTTCATGTGCTTTTTTTTGACATCATTATATCTGTTTTGGTGAAGTGCCTGTTTATTCCTTTGTCCATTTTTTATCAGGTTATGTATTTACTTATTGTGTTTTGAGAATTCTTTATATATTATGGATACAAGTCCCTTATCAGTTGTGTAATTTGCAAATATTTTTTCCTAGTCTGGGGTTGTCCTTTCATTCTCTAAGTCTTTTAAGGAGCAAAAATTCTAAATTTTGATGAAGTTGATTTTATCAACTTTTCTTTCATGAATTGTGCTTTTGGTGTCATTTCTCAAAAATTTTTGCCTAGCCCAAGCTCACAGAGATTTTCTCCTAAGTTTTTTTTGGTCTATGTTTTCGATTAGGTCTATAATTTGTTTTGAGTTAATTTTAGTATATGAATCAAATTTCAATTTCTTACATATGGATATTTAATTTTTCCAGTATCATTTGTTGAAAAGACTATCCTTTCTCTATTGAATCGCCTTTGCACCTTTGCTGAAATTTAATTGACCATGTAATTGTGGGTCTATTTCTGGACCCTCTATTTTCTTTTATTGATCTATTTGCCTATCTTAATGTCAATACCACACTATCTTGATTACTATTTTCCATGCCGCTCATGTCATAGACCACTTGCCAGCCTATGGATTAGTTTCCTTTGGATCAGGTGCCCATCCAGTGTCCATTCAGATGCAGCTAAGTGTTGGGGAGAGCAGTTTTGCAGAGTGCAAAGCAGGGCTGCTGAGCACTACCTCTCCATGCAAGCTGAGGGCAGGGCAGCTTCCTGTAACCTGTGCTATGATTATGCAGGTACAAGCTGCATAAATAACGTACTCTTCTCTCTGCATCCAGTTTTACCTCTTCAATAAACCGTATATATTTCTAAAGTGCAAATTTTATCATGTAATTTCCTTTTAAGATCCCTCAATGGTTTCCCATTGCCCTTAGGATCAAGTCCAAGTTCCTTGTCCTTAGCAATCCAACTTCTGCTTCTCTTTCCAATTTCATTTCTTACCACGCTTACTCTTACCACTTCTTGCATGTATACTCTGGTTTTGTGAATTACTTACCATTCCCTAAACATGGCATACTCTCTTGTACTTCTTATACTTTTTTCATGTTTCTCTCTGCAAAGAATATCTTTACCCTTACTCTTTCCCCCCAACCAGCTTTTAAAAGTCTTTTAGGTCTTCACTAGTCTCAGTGGCTCACGCCTATAATCCCAGCACTTTGGGAGGTCTAGGTGGGTAGATCACTTGAGCCCAGGAGTTCAAGACCAGCCTGGGCAACATGGCAAAACCCCAACTTTACAGAAAAATTTAAAAATTAGCTGGGCGTGGTGGCGTGTGCCTATAGTCCCAGCGACTCAGGAGGCTGTCATGAGGATTGATTGAACCTGGGAGGTCAAAGCTGCAATGAGCCGTGATCACGCCACTGCACTCCAGCCTGGGTTAACAGAGAGAGATGCTATCTTTAAAAAAAGGGGAAAAGAAGTATTTTATGTCTTCTCTTAGATATGACATCAATTTAATTTAACAAATTTTTATTAAGCACCTAATATGAGCTAAGAAATGCCCTGCACTGTAAGAAACAAGATTAATAGGGCTCTTATCTTCATGTAGTATAGAGTCTAGAGGAGGAGGTAGTCATTAAACAAGTAATTATAGTAAAATCCACATATACAATAATGTAGAAATAACATGGTGAAATTATGTTCCCTGACAATGCAAAACCAATTTTAATACATCTGGCTATTAATCCTTCCCCCTCCCCAGTTCCCATTTGCAATGTGGGGGGTTAAAGTTCCTATCTTGGAGGGGAAGACAAGGTAAAGTGAGCCTCTGCATTCCCAGGAAGTGGGCCTCTGCATTCCCAGTATTCTCCCAGCCCAATCTGCCTGTATTAGACAGATCAAATGCTGTCAAGAAGCCCAGAGATTCCTGGAATCAGTGCTACGATTCTGGAATTCCCAGCTAGTCACAGAGCCTAGAATTATCCCCTGTATATTTATTTAAGCTGGAGAAGTACCAGCAGACGGCTCCGAACTCTAGCTGAGACCAGGATGGATTTTGGTCACACAGCCAGACACTTGGTGCTCTCCAGCAAACTATGTGGGATCACTCCAATCATTTCATTAATCTCATAATAATATGACCTTGTAATTTGTGAAACTGAATTTTTAGATTCCATTTGTTCAGTTATAGTGGGGTTTCTGTACACATGAGATAAGTATAACGAAAGAGGAAGCACTGAGTGCTTTTAGAGTATGAGGTAAGAGGGTGACAGAAAGTAGCTCTGACAGAAGCCCAGGTGAATCCAATCAGCCAATTACATTAATTGGGACTGCTGCAGGATCAAGGCAGGCCCGCAATGGTTAATTTAAAATGCAGGTGGGGCCGGGCGTGGTAGCTCACGCCTGTAATCCCAGAACTTTGGGAGGCCGAGGCAGGTGGATCAC
Source organism: Hylobates moloch (assembly GCF_009828535.3). Taxonomy (NCBI): domain Eukaryota; kingdom Metazoa; phylum Chordata; class Mammalia; order Primates; family Hylobatidae; genus Hylobates; species Hylobates moloch. The sequence continues at coordinate 135,500,395 of NW_026652280.1, forward strand.
TTGAGGTCAGGAGTTTGAGACCAGCCTGGCCAACATGGTGAAACCCCATCTCTACTAAAAATACAAAAATTAGCCGGGCATGGTGGTGCGCACCTGTAATCCCAGCTACTGGCGAGGCTGAGGCAGGAGAATTGCTCGAACCCAAGAGCTGGAGGTTGCAGTGAGACGAGATCATGCTATTCTACTCCAGCCTGGACTACAGAGTGAGACTCCTTCTCAAAAAAATAAAAAACAAAAAAAATGAATGTACAGGCAGGCATATGCCAAGAAGGAAAGTATATACGTAAATATATGTACACATGTATATTTATATATACATATACATACATAATATAAATATTTGTATATACATAATTTATATGTATATTATATACACACGTCATATATGTATATATAAATATTTGCATTTATATATGCATATATTGTGATTATATATACACACATGTAGATTATATATATGTATATACAAATATATGCATTTAAATATAAATTGTATATACATATATAATCTACATATATATGTATCTATAAATAGATAATCACAAATTGACCTAGATTTGGGTAACCTATAAAATTGGTCAAAGGATTGTTGATATTAGTTATCCAAAACTAAGGAACTTAATCAAAGGGATATTTAACTGAAACTTGAAGAATGAGTAGGAATTAGCCCAGGTGAAGGAGCGGGAAGATGATTCTAGGCAGAGAAGGCATCCTCCAGAAGTCTTCCCTGGTCCACTAGACTGGGTTAGGACTCCCTCTTGGTGTTCCCAAGGTCCTACTGGATGCTTAGTTCTAGCCCACCCTTATCACATGTGTCACAATGGTTTTTTCTTTATCTCCCCCCATTAGACTGTAAGCTCCTTGAAGACAGAGACTGAGTAATTAGGGCCCAGTAGCATATCAATTCCCTCTGTGTGAAGTAGGGAAGAGGGATTAGAGAAAGACTCTCTCTGGGCAGAGGGATTGGGAAGGTAACTCTCTATGCAGAAGAATTAGAAACAGGCTGATACAGACTCATGGGGTCAAGGATTGCTTCATAAGAAGTATCCTTGTCAGAAGAAAATGGCACTCTTTCTTGCAGATGGATTCAGCTCTGCACTAGGGGGCATGAGCTGGTGAGTAAGGAACAGGTTGAGTTTCAGCCTCCATTCACCTACTTGGCATCTTTGTACTGTGCACAAACTCCACAATTGTACATAGTGACCCTGTGGATTTTTCTCTGTAGTCTCTACAGTGACTATTATAAAGCCCGACACATATTAAGTAAATATTTAGAAAACAGTCCATAAAAGTAAAAGCTTAGACTAGAGACTCCAATAATGGCTTACTTAGTGCCATATGTATTCTAGATTGTTAGCTATGGCCATATTGGTGCCTGGTAATAAAATGGTGCTGCCATGTGGAATGCAGTTGTTTCCAGCAGAAGGCTCATCAGTAGCCACAGCAGATGGCTTGCCAAATCAGAGAGGGAATGAGGTAGCTAATAGGACCTGTTCCTAAGTACAAATGCCCCCTTAAGAGACTCTGCAGGCATTTTAAGGGTCCTGCAGTAAAAAGGGATGACAAAACCCAGTGAAATCTGGGTTACTTTATTTTTTATATTTTGAGATGGAGTCTCACTCTGTTGCCCAGGCTGGAGTACAGTGGTGCAATCTCAGCTCACCGCAACCTCCACTTTCCGGGTTCAAGTGAGTCTCCTGCCTCAGCCTCCTGAGTAGCTGGGATTATAGGCGCCAGCTATCACACCTGGCTAATTTTCGTATTTTAGTAGAGAAAGGGTTTTACCATGTTGTCCAGGCTGGTCTCGAACTCCTCACCTCAGGTGATCCGCCCGCCTCGGCCTCCCATAGCGCTGGGATTACAAGTGAGCCACTGCACACAGCCAAGTCTGGGTTACTTTAGAAGCTAAGAATACATTTGTGGATGAACTATCCTCCAGTGTCCTGTATCCCTTGGGAACTTAGCTCAATTATGACAGCCTGATCATAATATGAATTGAGGAAAATAAAGCTTGACATAGTTTTTGAACTTAGACTGTCTAAGTAATGATGTAGTGGGGCAACTACTAAGTTGATGAAAGTCAATTTACCAAAACAGAAGTAAGGGAGCTTAAAAAAAGTCATGCAATTATCATATTCCATTAGATTCTAAGATACCACTGAAAGGTGTGCCCTTATTTTATGAACCCCTACGAAAGAAAAAACTGGTAATTACAAATTATGATTGTAAGACACAATTTGAAATGTTACAACATTTTTAAAACAGTGTCATAGAATTGATGAAATATGGATTATAAATACTTCATCTTCTTGTGGTTCGTACGTTATATATCTTAAAAGAAAGATTTTAACTCTGAAAAGAGTTACTGTCCTGGTGAAAGCAGACTAAACCGTCCAAGTTCCCTTGACAGGTGCATCATCATGGCAGAGTGCAGTTTGCTATCAGTTTCATGATACCATCTGCTGAGATCATATTCATCTAATTCTATGTTCATCAAGCAAGTAAATTGGTGTTCCTAGCATCTTTCTCTACAGAGAGGGAATGTGCTGACCAGTCTGCCTAGATATTCCATTATGATTGGCAGTCAAAAATTTTATTATAAATTAATATATCACCATTTGATTTACTTATTAATCTCTTATGCATTTCATCTATCTGAGCTTGATGAACTCCGGTTCAACTGATTCTCAACCTGCAAAGCTAAGAGCCAAACTCTGGAGGAAGATGATACCACAGTATTATCATCACTAGGTGAAGCACCAGTTGAACAATGAGCTGATCTCTTTGTCAACTTTAACATGCAAGTTGCACATGCACGTGAACATGCAACTTTTGATCCATTCCACCACAAAGTATTTGAGAGCTGAATGTGTTCTATTTACCTTGACATCCTCCAGGGGGCATGCATAATGATATGCTGAGTAGAATAGCAAATGTGTTCCTGAATATTAGATATAATTTTCACTAAATATGTGTATACTAAATCTATTTTGTACTATGTTTTATGAGCCTTTGTTTTTAACTGAGATTTGGAGAACTTTATTATCTATTCCTTATGTCCTCCATTCCCTGGTAAATTGAGAGTTGATTGTACCTTTTTGTCTAGCTCTTTCTTTGAAGTATAAAAGCACTGCATTCATTCAACCGTATTTATTGAATAGCTTCAAGGAGCTGTCTTATTCATTTTTTTCTGACAGTGCCTAGTACAGTACCTTCTATAGAATAAACAATCAATGAATGTTGGTTGAACTGAACGGAATTATTTATTGCATACCTGCTATGTGTAAAGCTCTGTGCTCAGGTCAGTGTGGAACAAAAATAAATACAAAACTTGGTTTCTGTTTACATCATCTCTCTTTCTACTCCACACATCCTCCCTACTCACACTCCAGTGAACAAACATACTGAACTACTTGCAGTTCCACAAGAGTGACTTGCTTTACAGTTTTGGTATTAAGAGGTTGATCCAGAACTAGTGGGATACTGAGCAAAATCCAAACTTGATTTGACTTTATTATTAGTAGATTAATGTTTCATTTCTTTCTTTTTGCTTAGAATTATGAAGCATTGGAATGAGGAGAATTATTTGTTTTTATCCAACACTGAACTGCATTTTCTTTTTGAGCAAGTCATTTGAGACCACAACTTACTTTACGTTTGTTTTTTTTTTTTTTTTTCTTTTTTTTGAGATGGAGTCTTGCTCTGTCACCCAGGCTGGAGTGCAGTGGCGCGATCTCGGCTCACTGCAAGCTCCACCTCCCGGGTTCACGCCATTCTCCTGCCTCAGCCTCCTGAGTAGCTGGGACTACAGGCGCCTGCCACCACTCCTGGCTAATTTTTTCTATTTTTAGTAGAGACGGGATTTCACCATGTTAGCCAGAATGGTCTCGATCTCCTGACCTCGTGATCTGCCCTCCTCGGCCTCCCAAAGCGCTGGGATTACAGGCGTGAGCCACCGCGCCTGGCCACTTTATGTTTTTTATCAGGTAATTCCATTCACTGGTAATCTGGTAATAACTAATGGATTCATACACTGTGTTAATATGATCAGATTTTAACATATTAACAGTAGCCACATTATTAAAAAGTCAAAAAATAACAGATGCTGGTGAGGTTGCAGAGAAAAGAGAACACTAATAGGCTGTTGGTGGGAGTGTAAATTGGTTCAACTGTTGTGAAAAGCGGTGTGGCAATTTCTCAAAGAGCTGAAAACAGAACTACCATTCAACCCAGCAATCCTATTACTAGGTACATACCCAAAGGAATATAAATCGTTCTACCATAAAGACACATGCGTGTGTACGCTCACTGAAGTATCCCTCACAATAGCCAAGACTTGGAATCAACCTAAATGCCCATTAGTGGTAGACTGGATAAAGAAAATGTGGTATATATATACCACAGAATACTATGAAGCCATAAAAAGAATGAGATCATGTCCTTTGCTGGAACATAGATGGAGCTGGAGGCCATTATTCTTAGCAAACTAATTCAGGAATAGAAAACCAAATGCTGCATGTTCTTACTTAGAAGTGGGAGAAAAATGATGAGAACACAGGGACACAAGGGAGGGAACAACACACACTAGGGCCCACCTGAGAGTGGAAGGTGGGAGGAGGGAGAGGATCAGAAAAAAATAACTACTGGGTACAAGGCTAAGTACCTGGGTCATGAGATAATCTGTACAAAACCCCAGTGACATGAGTTTACCTATATAACAAACCTGCATATGCACTCCTGAACCTAAAATAAAAGTTTAAAAACAACAACAGCAACAAAAACCAGTAGCAGCATCTTGCTTTTTCTTTCTTTAAAACATTTACCAGGTGTATTCATTGGAGCATCATTTTATTCACAATGTGTTATGAATTTTCTCCCAAACTGTTTTCCACATCTTGACTTTCATTCTCAACTGCGATTTCCTTAAATATTTTGGCACTGAGCCACATAACTGGTCTTTGGATTTTTCCAGTTGCCTGTATTTTTTTTTCTGTCCATAAGTTTATTGTCTTTATCTGAAAAATCCTCATAGAAAATTGTTTGGTTTAGCTCTCAGCAGCCCGCTCCTGAGCTCTGAGGAAGCTTGCCTTCTTTTGAGCTACCCAATCTTTCTTCTGAGCAAGGGACATTTTGGGACGGTTGCACCTCTTCTTTTTAACTTCTTTCTTGGGCTTCTTTTCACAGACTGGACTCTCTCGTATAGCAGCATGAGCTTTCTTATACATCTCCTCCATCATGTCTGGAGTTACCCTGTTCTTTATGTATTGAGAGAACTGCTTCTTGTAATCATCTTCATCTTCTTCCATTAAGTAGCACATGTAATCTGCAACATTGTGGCCCATGATGTGCTTCCTGTATACTTCTGCATTAAATTTCTTCCTTTCATTATCATAACCAGGGAATCATTTAGTACGGTGAGGGACAGACAAGCCTCCATGCACAGCTCCCTTCAGAGTGCCAACAACTTTACTGCCAGTAGTAGTTCTGGCAAGGCCTGCATCCTAATTGCAGGTAAAGGCAGGCACCTGGCTGACCATCAATGCTTACCACATTGTAGTCATCGCCAGTTGCCTCCACTTGGCCTTCATAGATCTTGTCCATGCCAAACCTATTGAGAAGCCTGCGGTCCAGCAGCAGGCCAGTACAATACGCTGCAGCATAATTTGTCAGGTCAACCTTCACACCATATTTTGGCAGTTTGTGTACATATGCTGTGCAGACTATCATATCCCCCTGTGTACGGGCATAAGCAATCTGACAAATGATATCTCTGTTTGTTACATGAACTATCATCCTATATTTGGGTGTGTTGTATTCATTTTTATCCTGTATCACCAAGTGTTTCTGAGCATAGTAATCAGTTTTACCCTCTCGTCGTCTTCTAAATTTCACTTGATATCTCTTAAAGTAGGCCTTATTCTTAATAACTTTTACAATCCCCAACCTGCAGAACAGAGACCCACATCTGCAGCTAGACAGAGACCTCACGTGTATTTTTTTTTCTTTTTGCATTACCTTATTCAAGCTTTCTGTCATTATATTTTCTCCCATTCATAGAAGCTTTTGAGATCATTCTGTACAGCGTTTCATCAACTATTACTACTTCTACTATTATAATTACTATGATTACTTTTACTGCTATTATGACTTCCACAGTATTACACTTCAGTTGCTGAGTTCTAGTGTAAAAAATAGCTTCATTAGTGAGACAAGTTCCTGATCATGGCTGAGTTCTGAGTGATTCTATTTGCTTGTGTGATTTGTCTGCACATTAGTCAGTGGTATACATTAATGACAGTTATTTTCTTAGTAACTGCTTTTACAGTGATATAATGTAAGAATTTCCATAGTGCATATTTTATTGTAAGTCCAATAGTAACCTGAGAATGTCCAATTTTAATGGATTCTGCAAATGAAATGATCCAAAGTTCACCCCTCCCCCATTGACTGCAAATATATACGTATTTATATTTTATTGTTTACACATTTGTGTAAATGAAGAAGGGAGATTTGCATTTTAAAGAGCCCAAAGAACTGTATGACTTTGAGAAAATCACCTTACTTCTCTTTGTCTCATTGGGTTACAATGAAATCGAACAAGTTAGAATAATGCCTGGTACACAGTAAGCACTCAAAAGTGTTAGCTATTAAGTATGAAGCAATTAATGTGTTTAGTCAAATATTTGTTGTTTGGAATCTACGTTTGCTGTTGCTGAAGGCATCATTCCATAGGAAAGAAAATGTTTCTCATTCTTGTCAAATAAATGCAGTTATGGTATATTCTTCTGAATGTCAATAACATCTTGAGGGTTTGGAGGGCCACAGTAATGACAGCTATACAACTAAGGAAAACTTTTTTATTTTTAAATTTTTAAATGAGTAAACAGAGGTTCAGAGAAGCCAAATAATTAAGGCGGGACCAGTAGATTTCTCAAGAACTCTTGGTTAATCTTAAACATGTTAGCAGTTTCTCGTTGGCTCAGTCGAAAACCAAAAGAATAGCCCACTCAGTGTTTCTCTGCCCCCAGGATCCTGTGGTGAAGCCTTGTTAAAAATGAAAATTTCCAGAACTCTCTCGGGACTGATTCTCTGAAGGGTTAACCAGCATCTCACATGCTTCTTATATAATTTTAATTCGTAGAACCATGACACTTTCAGTAATGCAGGGAGAGAGTATCCTCAGAGAGTCAAACTGGAGCAAACCTCGGCCACCTTTCAGGGCAGGCTGTCCGGGTAACTGAGATGTCACACTTGATGCTTTGCCTGGCCATCAAGCAACTCCCAACAATCTGCCCCCTTAAGATCCTAAAACCTTCCCTCGCCATTACTCCACAGTTGTGATTGGCAAATATTGCATTATTCGGCTGTTTTCCTCAACAGGAGGAAAATAACAGAGATTTTTGCACGCTCGTTATCGTGGAACTCAAACCTGGGCCTGTTCCACCTTAAAGGGCCTAGGCATGCCTAATGCTTGGGTCTTGCAGAGTTTGGGCACCACCATATTTGGAGCGTGCCTACTTTGGGGCGGGAACCTCCTTGGGAGTGATTAGGTCAGCGCTGGGGGAGGTGACCTTGTTTGGTTTCTGGCACCCGAGAACAGTGGTGCACTGTTTCCGCTGCCCCCGTTTGTCTAATTGGCCCAGACGCTCCACCAGCGCGAAGCTTCCCGGGAGCTCCTCGCTGGCCACCCCCGCGGCCCGCAGCCCGGCAGAGGCGGGAAAGCAGCGCGCCTGCGCCGTGGGAACCGGGGCTGGAGGCGAAAAGCGGGGAGCGGAGGGGGGCCGCTGGAGCCGAGTAGCGTACAGAGCGGCGTGTGACGCGGGGACGCCGCGCGCTCCCAACGTCGCCCCGGTTTGACGCACACGGCACCAAACTGTGAGTTTCAGGGGTTATTTGGTCAGATTCGCTGGGACCCGAGTGGGTTTCGGGCCTCTGGGCTGTGGCAGCGGCGGGACTGAGGGTGGCGGAAGAACTTGGGGGACCCGGCCTCCGGCTCTCGGGCCCGGGGAGCTACGCCCTAGGCTGGGTCCCAGCCATCCAAAAGGACGCATTTTGCCGCACAGGCTAAGATGGCGGCGGCGGCCGAGGAGGCGGAGTTGGTGCTACACAAGGAGCCCGGGCCCCGGGTTCGGGGAGGCGGCGGCCGCGGTGGTCGCTGGGGGCCACGGAGCCTGAGGTGAGCGGCGGCCGCCGCCGCGGGGCGGGACTCGGCAGGGGGATGGGGGGGGGGGCTTTCCGCTGCGGCGTCGGAGGATCCGGTAGCGGACACAAAGGGGCTGAGCTGGGCACTAGACTTGGGGGTTTTGTTTAGTCACATGAAGCCGAGCAGCCAGTGAGCAGTAGGGGGAAGGGGCCGGGATCAGGCGGCTTGGGGAGCCTGGCGGTCGCCATTGCAATGCACTGAGTAACGGGGCGGGCCGAGAGCAGTCACCAACCCCTCTCGTTGAGGCTGCTCGGTTGTGGCCAGAAACGCTGGCTCTGGCATTAACTGTGTACACCCCTCCCCTTAATTGGGACAGGACCGCATAGGCCTCCCCTTCCCCCGTCCTGCAAGATCTTATGCGGCTAGGTGCCTGGGAAGTAACAGCAAGAGGTAAATCGCTCGAAGTGTTTGGGTTGCCAGGGGCTTGGTGGGTGTCCAGCTAAAGCTTTTTGCCTCTCCAGGTCTGATTCTCTGGCCTTTGTGTCCCTGGGAAGTTACTCTGCCAGAGGAAAGCAGGTGTGCTCCACTTCTCCCGTGAACCTGAAGATGAGTTGTCCCAGACTCTTCTCAGTGATTGGAAACTTAGGTGGTGGAGCTAAAGGTTACTTGTTACGAGACTTCTACAGACAACTCTTGTTGGGATCCATCTATGGTTTAGCAACATTAGTGGAAAAGTTTTCTTGAATATTGACTTTGAATATAAAAAGTTTATATTTAGACTTCAGATTTTGTGTGATCATCAAACTCAACGAGGGGATAAACATAATTGGGGGCGAATGATGGTCTTGTCTTGTTAATAATTTCAACAGAAGTATCACAACACCACCGACTATCCTGTCCAGTCCTGACTAATTCCACGCTTATTGCATCTGGATTGTAGATTTGTTTTAATTGTGTATTCCCTCCCTGCAGTAGTTTGCTTTAGTTGTAAACATTTTTTGGTCCCATGAGAAGGAAAACATTTCAAAAAATAGACAACTAAAGTTTCTCAAAGAAAGGAAACCTGGCTGTTTGCCTTCAGTGGCATGTGTAAGTATCTAGGGAACTTGATGTCAGTAATATTACATTTTGCTAGGCTTGCTAAGAAAAACCTCGTTTTTATAATAAGGCTGTAATCTAGCTTAGACATTTTAATTGGTGAAACATAAAGCTTGATTAGTATTAATGCAGTGGTATGTATTGCTTTTAAAAGTCTTACAGTTTCTAACAAATTAAAGTTATACTGCAATTATATCATACTTTGTGTTGGTATTAACTCATGAAGTACAAAATTTTGAAACACCTAATGTTTTGTGTTGGCCATTAACAGAATTCCTCGATTGGAGGGATATTTAAACACATTAGATCACTGTTTAGATCTCTGTGTTCAAATTGAAATTTGAATTTTTCAACATTAGTTAACTTTCATTTCCTTGTTCTTTTCAGATTTATATTTTCTCTTTTTTTAGCTTTTCTTCTAATACAGAACAGTCTTGTATTAATGAATAGGAGATGCATTAACATTAGCAAATGTATTCCTGGATCATAAAGTTTTACAGTGGAAGGCATATCAAAGAACAACTGCTCTTACCCTCCTCTTTTACAATATATTGAGGACCAGAGATGATTAAGTTAATGGCATAATGGAAAATTGCCTTTCAGCCTCTACCCATTGCTGTTTGTATTTGTCATATTGCTGGGATGAGAAGGTGAATATCTACAACTAATAACGGTTAAAAAAAACAAGAGAGTGTTATTGGGAATACTTGTTAATTAAATATTATTAGGTTCATGAGAACTTCTGTGACAATAAGTTAAAAACTTTCATATTGGCCGGGCACGGTGGCTCACGCCTGTAATCCCAGCACTTTGGGAGGCTGAGGCGGGCAGATCACGAGATCAAGAGATGGAGACCATTCTGGCTAACATGGTGAAACCCCGTCTCTACTAAAAATGTAAAAATCAGCTGGGCGTGGTTGCGTGCGCCTATAGTCCCAGCTACGCGGGAGGCTGAGGCAGGAGAATCACTTGAACCCAGGAGGTGGAGGTTGCGGTGAGCTGAGATCCTGCCACTGCACTCCAGTCCGGCGACACAGCGAGACTACGTCTCAAAACAAAAAACAAAAAACTTTCATATTATGTGGTAACTTAGTTTTTAAAGTGACTTTCAGTGAAACAAAATCAGGTACAAAATACAGAAATATCAGATAGTTTCAGAGCAATGTTGCTTTTGAATTTTAAGGTTTTCCAAAGCAGTCTTGACCCAGAAATTGAAAAATTAAAAAACAACAACCAGGCACTTGATAAATTTCTTTGAAAGTTTGAAATAACTGCTGTTATTGCCAGTTATTAGGAAAAGAAATGAGATCAGTGCTGAAAATAATGGTGTCTTTCATTTTGTAATAGTGTTTTGGTTGAATAAACGAATGTGCCGCTCAGAATGTTCCTTTTCTTTAAAACAACTTTAAGACTACTGCTTCTACTGAGTGGTATCTCTAAGGTCTGTTAGGAAATTGAACAAGTAGTAACAGTGATTTATGATGGGACCCTATAGTGATCTTTAACTTCTTTGAATGACAGATTTAGCAAAAAGTTAAATTGTTTAAAGGTCTTAAAAGTTTTTATGGGTCATATAAAGTGCTTTTAAATTACTGATTTTTGTAAGTTGATAAGCTGTTTTATAATTTTCAACATTATGTGAGTGGATTTACTTACACTTTCATTTTGTGAAAATTAAGAGTCACTTTCAGATTATTTGTAGTTATAAAGTGGTCTGTCACCTGCAAACCTTAAACATTTTCCAGTTTTAATTTGTCATTCAAGTTATAAGAGTGTTTTGGTTGAATTGAGACTGTTAATGGGTAGCAGGAGGAGAAAAAGTTTCAAGGAGAATAGAAGTGGTGGGATATCTGCAATCTAGAGAAAGGTCAGGTCCATTTTTTTCTGTCATCCTGAGTACTGTTTTTCAGTGTTACTTATGTAGACCATTTTCTTAGGATGTGATTCTGGAAGGAAAAGTGACTCTTATTCTTGTGGGAAGGCTTTTCAGTCAGGTCTTAAGACGATTGTAATTTGCAGCAAATAGAGAAATTGGCATGTTATCTAACCCTGATTTTAGAGAGCGCTTGTTTTAGCCATTTTTTTAAAGTGTTTTCTAAATGTTTTAAATTAGTAACCTTGTAAAATAAAACAAGAAAATGAAGAGTGGACACTGTAATACTATGGATACATATTCAAATGAGCTTTTATTTACACTTAGTATTCATCTTTCTGGTAGAGAGAATGTCTATTTCGTAAATGGAGAATCTGTAAATATTGAGTAAAGTTGTCAGGTATAGCATTGACTGAAACAGTTCTAGAAGTGGTGTTTTTGATTCAGGTTTATTAGAGGGAAATAAATAGCTACTGTTAATAGTGCAAGCCATTTACACCATTGAGTTTTGGGAGATTTGAGAATCATGGAACTGATGGTAGCACTAGCTCACCCTGCTGGTTGGCTAAAAGATTTCTCCTCTTCCCCTTAAGAAACAAACATGGAGATCACAGGAGACCCAGAGGGTAGTAGAACTCTAAATTAAATTCTGTCTTTCTTCAGGGAGACGAAGTTCCCATGAAAAAGGTGTTTTCTCATCTCTAAGGCCTTAGTTGCTGCATTCTAATTTTTTTTTGCAGATCTGCCAAGTTGAACCATGGAGTTACTATCCTTTCTTTTTCTTTGTTTTTGGTTGGGGGTTGGAGTCTCAGTATGTTGCCCAGGCGGGGGTGGAGTGGTGTAATGTTGGCTCACTGCAACCTCCGCCTCAGGTTCAAGTGATTCTCCTGCCTCAGCCTCTCAAGTAGCTGGGATTATGGGTGCCCGCCACCACGCCTGGCTAATGTTTTTATTTTTAGTAGAGATGAGGTTTTACCATGTTGGCCAGGCTGGTCTCGAACTCCTGACCTCAGGTGATTCACCCGCCTTGGCCTCCCAAAGTGCTGGGATTACAGGCATGAGCCACGGTGCCTGGCAGGAGTTACTATCCTTTTTGAACTTCCTGGGAACTCTTACGTGATAATGGAAAGTTAGTATATTTTTATTCTTTTAATTTCAAGATAAGAAATCCTTTGACAATTGAGAGATGTCAGGAAGAAAAACAGAAAGCCCTGTGAGAGTAACTTTCCAGGAGGAAAAAAGCAGAGGATTTCAAGAGTAAGAGGAGGAGGAGCCTGCCAGGGCAGAAGCAGCAGCAGTGCACTCTTCTCTTGGTTGAGGGAAAGTGAGACTGGATTAAGGTTAGCGTTTCTGAGAGATTTTCTTTCTCCTCTCCTTCTGCTAATCTTGGCCCTACCGCTTCTGTCTGCTAGCTGTAGTCTTCCCATTTCATTTGGAATCCTTAGAACTGAGATTTTTTAAGTAAAAATAAAGATAAGTGATGTGTTCCTTGAAACTTAATTCTCTTAGCCTAGATTTTGGTAGAATTGAAGTTGGGTTAGAGTGATGAATGCAGATTTTATGTGTTAAGGCTTTTGGTATGTCTTTTTTTTAAGTTGAAAATACAGCTTTTAAAAGACTTTATACAGGCCGGGTGTGGAGGCTCACACCTGTAATCCCAGCACTTTGGGAGGCCGAGGTGGGTGGATCACTTGAGGTCAGGAGTTTGAGACCAGCCTGGCCAACATGATGAAACCCTGTCTCTACCAAAAATACAAAAATTAGCTGGGCGTGGTGGCACATGCCTGTAGTCCCAGCTACTTGGGAGGTTGAGGCAGGAGAATCACTTGAACCCGGGAGGCGGAGGCTTCAGTGAGCAGAGATACCATGCCACCACACTCTAGCCTGGGTGACAGAGTGAGACCCTTACTCAGATAAAAAAGACTTTGTACAAACTCTAGAAACATAAGTATGTTTTGAGCCAAAGAGACAATTGAAAATAAAAAATACCTAATAAAGTGTTAAGATTAAAATTCTTTACACTTTACAAAGCATGTTTACCTGTAGTCTATCAATTACTTATCTAATTTTTTGAAAAGATTAATATTTTACTTACAAGTATCTTTCATTAGTTTCTTGAGGAAGATATTAAGTACAGTCATGTGCAGCATAATGATGTTTTCTGGTCAATAGTGGACTGCATTTATGATGGTGGTCCCGTAAGATTATAATACTGTATTTTTACTGTATTTTATGTTCTATGTTTAGATACACAAATACTTAACAGTTATGTTACAATTGTATATGGTATTCAGTACAATAACATGCTTTACAGGAGCGTGTTGTAGACTAGGAACAACAGGCTATACCAAGTAGCCTAGGTGTGTAAGTAGGCTCTACCATCTAGGTTTGTTTGAGTACACTTCGTGATGTTTGCACAGTGACCAAATTGCCTAAGAACGCATCTCTCAGAATGTACATCCATGCTTAAGTGATGTATGACTGTAAAACTAGTACTTTCAGAGCACCACTTATTGAGGAGGAGAGGGGTAATTCCCAATTTATTGTTGGTTTGTGAAGGTGGATAAAAGCCTTCACAGAGTTGGAATTAATTGCCTTTTGTTTACTACTAACTCACTAAATACTTTACACACAGACACACACATACATAGAATCACAATTGCAATTATGCATATATAAAGAGGCAGGATGTGATAAGGTTTAAAAATATAAGCCTTGAAATAAAATTGGCAGGGTTCAGATTTAGCTATGTGAGCACTAGGCAAGTGGAATTAGTAATTACCATCTTCAAAGAGATTTAGGGTTGGTATTACATAATTCATATAAAGTCCTTAGCTTTCTGGCACACAATGCTGAGTAAAGTAAGTGTTAGCTGTTAGAGTAGTAATAGTTATTATTACCATTGTTTAATTATTCTTTCTACATTAACTTGAAATTTTCACCTGTGAGTGATTTGGAGTTGTATACTTTTGCTAATGTCCCATTTTAAGCCATGCCTATGAAGACAAGGTTGTTATAGAGGAAGTGAGAGGTAGGCATCAAAGTGTGCCTTCTCTGATTCTAGCAGCAGAATCTTATAACCAGGTTAAATATTTCAGGAATGCATTCCCAGCACTGTCAGCAGATGAGTAGATGCACTTGGGAATGAGTACATTTTAATGAAGTTATTTCCCAACCAGTGCATTGGTTTGTCTTTGTTACAACATCGTGAATTTCTTCACTCTCCTTTCAATTTTTGACTGTGAGGCCATGTGGTGACCATTAGTAGAGAGAAGAAGGTGAGTGGCTATGCGTATTTGTACTGTACATATAAACCCAAGATGAGAGTGAGGAGTGGCTGGTAGGTAGCTAGATTGAGGAGGGTGGAATATAATCTTTTCATTGGATAGTCTGAGTTAGGAATTGCCCAAACAGCATTTCCTTTTGCTGTTTTCCTCTCCACACTTTGTTTTGTATATGTCTGTGCTTGTATGGTGTTAAAGTTATCAGTTCCCCCTCTTTAATTTTCCTTCTACCACCAGCCGCCTTCTAGCACACACACAGATTTTAAGCTTATAAGCAAATTTGTCAAAGACAGCTAGTAAAAATGATTTTAGGTGGGGTTCTAGTAAAAATGATTTGAGGTGGGGTACTAGTATGAAATTGTAAGGTTTTCGTTTATGCTTGAAAAATATTTACAGCAATTTGGAAAGTGAAGGAGGGGAAGTCACCCATAATTTTATTATCATTATATAATTATTAGTATTAAAGACAGATGATGTTAAGCATCTACTATATTCTTTTAATAATCCTGTGATGTATATATTCCACTTTACATGTGAGGAAACACATCCACTTAATAGTGGAGCAGCCAAGTTTGAACCTAGGTATATCTTGAGAAAGGTCTAGAGAGGAGACCTTTCTGTTCCTTCTTCTTACATATATATATATCCTTTTAGCTAGTTGTTACACAATTTGTAAGTTTTATCTCCTAGTTTTAAAACTTAGCATTATAAAAACATTTTTCTCCCTACCCTTATTTCAAGTGGTGTCGTATTGCTCACATTGTCTATTCATACCACCATATAAAGGCTCTTTGTCTTGGCTGCTGGACATTGGTACAATGATGTTGACCAAAATGGATGCTGCCCTTTTCTTTACTGAGTGACTAACATGAAAAAAATCAGGCTTAATCAGAACTAATACTTTATGGGATTTGGATTGCTACAGGTTTAATCATGCTATCTATCCTTGCTGGTGGGACATTTGACTTAGAATTGGATATAGGTAAAATATAGACGACAAATAAATTGTATAATTTATAGCTATCTGAAAACAACTTTTTTTAATATTTTAACACTTTGAAATGCCTTATGCTTCCTTGTTAAAAATCTTAAAGGGATATTAAAATTAAATGGGCACTTAAAACTTATCTAGTTACTATTAGTAATTCCTAATATAATAATATTTAATTCATTAAAGAGAAAAGCTTAATGTTGAATTCTGGCACTCATTGGGAAGATGACATTATATGTTAAGAGATAATTTGTGGGACATAGTGATTATAGTTAATGTTGCGTACTTGAAAGTTGCTAGGAGAGTACATTTTAAGTGTTCTCACCACAAAATATAACTGTGTGAGGTAATGCATATGTTAATTAGCTAGATTTAGCCATTGCATAATTTATCTGTATTTCAAAATGTGTTGTACACCATAAATATATAGAATTTGTATTTATCAGTTTAAGAAAAAGAAAAAGGTAATTTGTGGGCATTTATAAATAGATTGTATAGGTCAGCACTGCTCAATAGAAATATAAGTTGAGTCACAAATGCAATTTTAGATTTTCTATAGCCACATCAAAAAATAAAAATAAATAGGTGAAATTTTATTAATGGATTTTTGTTTAACCCAGCATATCTAAAATACTATTATTTCATCATATAAACATGATCGAACTATTTTACATTTTTTCTTTTTTTTAACCATATTAAGTCTTCAAAATCTGTTAGTATTACATACTTAAAGCACATCTCAATTCAGACTAGCCAGACTTCAGGTATTCAGTAGCCACATAAAGTTACTGTATTGGACAGTGCAGTTACAGATAGTAAGTCCTATAGGGGTATAGAGAAAGAATAATAGAGAAATTGAACTGAACCGTAAAGGATAGCCGAAAACAGAAAATGCTTGAGAAGAATATTCCCATAAGTAAGTGATAGGAATTAAAACAGCAAGTACAGTTTGATACCAGCTAACAGAGTGGCTTGAATCCAGTTTAGGGAATGTGGTTTGGGGTGTGTGTGTGTGTGTGTGTGTGTGTGTGTGTGTGTGTGTGTGAGAGAGAGAGAGAGAGAGAGATTGGGAATATATATTGGAGGGTGCCTAATTCGTGTCTCATACATAAGCACTTGATAAATACTGAATTAGCTGGGTGCATTGGCTCATGCCTGTAATCCCAGCACTGTGGGAGGCTGAGGCAGGGAGATCGCCTGAGGTCAGGAATTCGAGACCAGCTTGGCCCATATGATGAAATATCCCGTCTCTACTGAAAATACAAAAATTAGCCAGGCATGGTGGCATGCACCTGTAATGCCAGCTACTTGGGAGGCTGAGGCAGGAGAATCACTTAAACTTGAGAGGCGGAGGTTGCAGTAAGCCAGGATCATGCCACTGCATCCCCACCTGGGCAACAGAGTGAGACTCAGTCTCCAAAAAAAAAAGAAAAAAGATAAATATTGAATTAATATTTAGAGAGAATTAATATGACACTACAGAAAATGCTGGAAAAAACATCCTAACAAAGCCTTGTGGATCTTCAAAAGGGAAAGAGTTTCATTTAGGGAATATTGATGTTCTATGATTAACAATATGATGGAGATTGATAAAGAAGGATGAGAATTGAGAAAAAGTTTTTAGATTTAGCTATTAATTGGTTACTGGTTTTTAAGTATTTTATTTAGGTATAACTTACATACAGTGAAGTGCACAAATCTTAAGTACGACTCAGTGAATTTATACACATAAGTATACCTAGGTAACTCCCAGGTACGGGGAGGTACTGGGTTACACCTAGGGAGAAGAGGATGTAAAAATAGCACAGACATGAGAATTGTGGAATGCAAACATTTTCCCTGATTAGAGCCTATTTTAAATGAAATACCCAGATTGAGATGTAGAATGTTTTTCTTCACTGATTAAAGGTGCCTTGTGCTCCCTCCTATTAATTTCTCCCTACAGAAGTAACCACTATTCTAACCTCTAATCTCTATCACCATAAATTAGTTTTCGCTTGTTTCTTTTTCTTTTCCTTCCTTTTTTTTCTTTTGAGACAGGGTCTCACTTTGTCATCCTAGCTGGAGTGCCTTGGCGCGATCTCGGCTCACTGCAGCCTTCACCTCCTAGGCTCAAATGATCCTCCCACTTCAGCTTCCTGAGTACCTGGAACTACAGGTGCATGCCATCGTGCCTGGCTGATTTTTTTTTTTTTTTTTTTTTTTGGTATTAGAGACAGGGTTTTACCATGTTGCCCGGGCTGGAGTTTTTGTTTCTGAACTTCTTATGGCATATTTGTCCTCCCTCCCAAGGGTAGTGAGAATTGATGCTTGAATCCATCCTTCTTTTCTTCTGTCCTTGTTTGGCATTGTTATGAATTGGGAGGTAAATCAGATGATGTTTGGTACTATGGCCCTTTTTTTCCCCCCAGTGACAAAATCAGAGAGGTGCTTCTTAGTGTTCATTAATAGTAATCCTTTAGAGGTTAGTTTTATGACTTGATATTTTGTTTAGAATGCAGAGATTTATTTGAGTTTGCCTCTGCCGATAACCTAGTTGCCTGGCTTGCTGTCATTACAGTATTCTCTAGGCATATAGCCAGGAAGTAGGTGAAGGAAGTTGTGGATTGCCTCCTTATATAGATGGCTTTTGGAGCCTCTTTGATGGTAGCTTCCAGGCATTATGTCAGTTAGCTATTAGGCATTTTAGGTTGCTTATTAAGGTATTTGGGTATTTCTGATTGTAATTTTAGAGGTAGGCATAAATAGGTGTACTTTTTTTATAGGTAGGTATCTACCTGTCCAACAGAAAAGTAGAATATAACTAGAATGTTACCTTATGGACAGTTGCTTACAAGTGTGAATGGTTAAAGCCCATGTAGGAGACTTTATAAATGGAAAACTGAAATAGAATTGTTGATCATGATTTTTACTTTTAGTTCTTGAATCAGTTTTTTTTTCCCCAAATGGAATTAATAGTTGTAGCATTATTTTTCGTAAATACTGAGCAGTAGAAACCTTATTGTAGTATAGCAATATTAAGTTGGTGCTTTGCAGATAAAGAATTTTTTCTGAAATGTGTATTATAATAAAGTTGTTAAAAGTACATAATAAAAAATATATCTTCACATTCTAGTATAGTTTTGAAGAATGAATATGTAAATTGCACAGAAATGAATATGAAAAGACTTTCTCATTAACATTTGGATTGTGAATGCTCTTGAGTTTATAAATGAAAATATTTATATAAAGAAATTTTGTCTTTGGAATTTGTAATAAGTTCATTTAATATACTCTTGCTCCAAGGATTTTAGTATTTGTCTTGAAGAAATAATAAAATCTCACCTGTCAACTTTTCTTATTGTAGCTTTTGTGAAGCATAGAAAGCTAAAGCAAATTGGTTAAATTAGACATTGAAAAAAGCATATTATTATTATCTCCAAAATATTGAGACTTTATACATAACAGCTTTTGGGGGCTAGATTTAGAAAATCACTAATATAAAACAATTAGAATGTTCTTAATTATAGTTTTCAGAACTGACTAATGTATGTAGAAAAAATTACACTCAAGTTTGTGTTCTGTGTTTACATGTTGTTCTGACAAAAATGAATGTTATATTTGAATTTAGTTTTGGGAGATTTCAGTTTTTTTTGTATTCAGAAAAGTCTTGTTTGTCTGGTTGTATTTCCCCCAATTTTCACAAGTTTTATTTAACTGGGTTAGTTGTCGTACAAAATTCAGCTAATGCTTCACCAGGGGTAGGTTTGCATATACATAGAGCACAGGATATGGCTTCTACTCCAAAGAGCCCATGATCTAAGATACAGCTTAAAGAGTACTTAATTATGAAACATTTAAATTACTGAGCTGACAAAATAAAATGAATGATCTGTAATAAGATTAATAAAGCTTTTTGACAAAAATAATTTGTTACCTAGATTTTGAAGAAGTGGTATGTATAGGTTGGTGGAAAGGGAAGGAGATAACAGCTAGGGGGAAGAGCATGTTAAAAAAGCACAGATATTTTGGGATGCTGAGGCAGGTGGAGCACCTGAGGTCAGGAGTTTGAGACCAGCCTGGCCAACATGGTGAAACCCAGTCTTTACTAAAAAGACACACACACACACACACAAAATTAGCCAGGCATGATGGTGGGTACCTGCAATCCCAGCTACTCAGGAGGCTGAGGCAGGAGAATCACTTGAACCTGGGAGGTAGAGGTTGTGGTGAGCTGAGATTGTGCCACTGCACTCAGCCTAGGTGACAGAGTGAGACTGCGTCTCAGAAAAAAAAAAAACAAAAAACACAGACATGAGAATTGTGGAATGCAAGCATTTTCCTTGGTTAGAGTCTATTTTAAACGAATATAATAAAAAATAATAAGATTGTGGCATGAGCTGGAGGGATCTAAAGTTTGGATTACAAATTGGAAATAAGGAGTTCTACTGAAGATCATTGAATAGAATTACATGAAGAAATATGATTAGCAGCCAGATACAGCGTGATTGGAGAGGAGCTTGAAGTGAGAAAGGCCAGTTAGTGATTATTATCTTGGTGAGTGGGAGGGTATATTAAGAGTAAGGATGTGTAGTTTTAAATAAGTCAAATCAAATATTGTGGCTCCTCAGTTTGTAGTGCAGAGCTAAAATAAGAGTGAAAGAATTTTGTTACCTTCTGGTATTCAAAACAAATGGAGATAGAGTTTGCATATGACTTACTAGCACTAATTGAGGTGTGCCTTTTTCTAAAAAAAACTGGCTTGGACTTTTTTTTCTGTTAAGTTTACTTTGAAAACCAATAAAGTTATGCTCTAGTGGTGTTTTCCTAAGTAAAAAATACTTAAGATAACTGGTAAGAAGAGCTTATACTTGTATGCTGAATTTTGAGTTAAAATTCTGTATTTTAGCCATGGCTTAAGAGACATTATAATTTGTATTGGAGCTGGCGGGAAAACAGGAAATAATAAAAATTAACAATGTGGACTACATATTTATATTTGTTTTTAAATAGATACTTGTTTTAAAATTTAGGAACATTTGGGAATACTCTGCTTTTATAGGAATATAATGTTCTTAACATGTAGAGTTTTTAATAATTCCTAAATGGAATGTACATTATGTTTTATAATGGGTAAAGGTCATTTTTAAAATAGAAGAATTAGAAAAACAGGAAAAATAGAAGTAACACAATTTTTAAAATCCTCGTGTTTTGTTTTGTTTTTTTAAGAGTTAGGAAATAGAACAGAAGCTTGGGAACTAATAATTTTAGAGTTTTAATATACCATGTTTTAGTATAACATTTACATCTTAAACATTCTCACAGTTAATATAGGCTTAACTGGGAAATATTAAGCTTTTAGGATTTAGTATGTAGTAGTTCTCTGCTGGCACTAAGTCTTTTCCCTTCGCTCCTTTCCAACAGATATTGCCCAAGCTCTCATAAGCTGTTCTTTTCTTTCTATTATGATTATTATTTTGTAGAGATGGGGTCGCACTTTGTTGCCCAGGCTGGTCTCGAACTCTTGGGCTCAAGCAGTCCTCTTGGCCTCCCAAAGTGCCAAAGTGCTGTGATTACAGGTGTGAGCTACTGAGACCAGCCTCTTCTTTTTTTTTTTTTTTGTTTTTGTTTTTGTTTTTGAGACGGAGTCCCGCTCTGTTGCCCAGGCTGGAGTGCAGTGGCGCGATCTCGGCTCACTGCAAGCTCCGCCTCCTGGGTTCACGCCATTCTCCTGCCTCAGCCTCTCCGAGTAGCTGGGACTACAGGCGCCCGCCACCACGCCCGGCTAATTTTTTTTGTATTTTTAGTAGAGACGAGGTTTCACCGTGGTCTCCATCTCCTGACCTCGTGATCCGCCCGCCTCGGCCTCCCAAAGTGCTGGGATTACAAGCGTGAGCCACTGCGCCCGGCCCTCTTCTTTTTATTCTGATGGTCAGTACTGATGAAGTCCTTTCCAGCTTTGGGTACACAGTCTTCCATTATTCCTGCTGTCAGTTTTTTGTCTTTCTACTGCGCTTTTCAACCTTGGTTATTCATGTATCACCTTCATCTGCGCAATTATTACCATTTAACTGCAACAAGTAAAGACGTTAATAGTGAGGTTTTTGGGAATGTGGCAAAATCGGGAGGTATATTTGACTTTGTCCAAGTTATCTGATGAGGCAGATCAGCTAAAGCAAAATACAGTGGGTTGCTCCCTACTATCACTGGGACCTAGAGATTTCATTTACATCTCTGAAAAATGGGGTTTCTGTATGATAGTATGGGTGAGAAGGAATGGCAGCAGAACTATGAACTGTTTTCTGATTATCCTGATGAACTAGTGTTATAGGAAGCTTTTCTGAAAGCACTGCTCTGAATTGCTTGCTCAGGTAGTCGCTTTTTTATTCCTGTGTATGGCTCCAGAGTTCTTGAGAATGGCCCTACCTCCATTTGTTTGTAGATGAGAGAAAGCTGAACCTTCTGCTGTCGGTGGAGAAAGCCTAGAATTAGTCTAGAACTGGTGCTATAGGGCCCTGGAATGCTTCAAGAATTGGCTGCAGGGACCTCTGAAGGAATTGTCTATAAGTCTGTATAACAAGTAAGCAACACTCATGGTTCCAGGAAAGGGTCTCTTGCCTCATCCAAGTTTTCTTCTTTGACATTCAACCTGAGGATCTCTGTACTTGAGAACAGTAGGCACAGTTCAGGTTAAGGGCATCATACTGGAAAACAGGGAGAATTAAATAAAAATCTACATGTTGATCTGAGAGTTATTCCCAGTCTCTTTTTCCCTCCCAGTTCTGAGAATACTGGCTGACAAGTTCTTGCCCCATCTAACTGTGAGATTAAAAGATTGATCCTGTGACAGCAAACTGCTGAGATCAGGAAAAATGTCTAACTGATAACAGATGTGACCCAGATTGATAATCCTACAGTATGTCTACTCATTAAGACAGAATCTCTAGGCAACTTTTAAGTGCCTCAATCTTAAATATGAGATTAAGGATCACCAAACATTTGAGGATAACCTTAATATGAAAGAGAAGAGGGAAATGGAAATACTTCAAGAAGAAGACAAGTTTTTATAAAAAGTTAACTGATTTCATCAGAAGTAAAGATACTGCATCTTCGAAACAAGAAAGGATACTATGAAAAAGCAGTGCCCAGAAAACAAGAGCTTCTAGAAATTTAGAATATGAAACACTTCATAGAAGAGTTGGAAATTCAGAATATTAAATTCTTATTAGAAGATTGGAAGATAAAGTTGAGAAAACTCCCACAGAGGAGGACAAGAAGAGTTGTGAAGTGGGAGAAAATAAGAAAACCAGAGGATCACACTTGCATGCACGTTCAACATATGAAAAGTAAGAATTTGCTGGGCGCGGTGGCTCACGCCTATAATCCCAGCACTTTGGGTGGTGGAGGTGGGCGGATCACCTGAGGTCAGGAATTCAAGACCAGCCTGGCCAACATGGTGAAACCCTGTCTCTGCTAAAAATACAAAAATTAGCTAGGCTTGTTGGTATGCACCTGTAATCCCAGCAAATTGCTTGAACCTGGGAGGTAGAGGTTGCAGTGAGCCGAGGTGGCACTACTGCACTCCAGCCTGTGCAACAGAGTGAGACACTGTCTCAAAAAAAAAAAAAAAAAAAATTACAAAATGGGAGAAAATGGAAGAAATTAAGAATAATTGAACAAGAAATGTGAATTTCCACAGTGAAAGGGCTCATGAATGCTCAACATGGTGACTGAAAAAAAGAACCACATCAAGATACATCATGGTGAAATTTCAGACACCAGAAATAAAGGGAAGATCAAGAAAGCTTTCAGGAATGGAGCACAAAGAAGGGATTAGAAATAGGTAGCATTGGAAAGTAATCAGTAATGGAATAATACATTCAAAATCCTGAAGGAAAGTTATTTCCAAACTATTCATTCTATACCCTACCAAGCTGTCAAGTGTGGGAGGAGGCTAAAAATATGAAACATGAGGTTGTTAGAATATTTACTTCAAAAGTACTATATCAGGAAGTTACTAGAAGGCACAGGCTCCATCAAAGTGATGAGTTAACTAAAAAGAGGGGGGATCCAGGAAGTAGGATGCATTATAGGAGAAGAGCGAAGAGAATTTCTAGGATGATTATGAAGGGAGATTCAAGGTTAGGGCTGTACAGAAGGTCTGAAGAGTAACCAGTTCAGCTTGGGACAGGAGGATGAAGGGATCTAGATGGCATGTCTTTAGAGAAAAAAAAAAGGACTTTTTTGATTTAATTCATAAGGGATATTTTTTGGTAGTTTTCTTGTGATAACTGTCTGATTTTGGTATGAGGGTAATATTGGCCTCATAGGAATGAGTTAGGAAGTGTTCCCTCCTATTTTTTGGAACAGTTTGAGAAGGAATAGTGTTAATTATTGAAATGTTCCACAGATTCCAGGGAAGCAGTCTGGTCATCGATTGTTTGTTTGTTTTTATGAGACAGAGTCTTGCTCTGTTGCCCAGGCTGGAGCGCAATGGCACAATCTTGGCTCACTGCAACCTCGAACTCCTGGGCTCAAATGATCTATCCTCCTGCCTCAGCCTCTCAAGTAGCTAGGACTACAGGTGCTCTCCACCGTGGTTGGCTAGGTCCTGGGCTTTTCTTTGTGGGAAGTTCTCTTTACTTGTTTTAGGTCTATTCAGATTTTCTGTCATCTTTAGTCAGTTTCAACAGTTTGGGTTTTTCTAGTAATTTGTCCATTTCATCTACACTATGTAATTTGTTGGCATACAGTTGCATAGTGCTCTTTTATAATCCTTTTTGTTAATATAAGGTTGGTAGTAATGACTCCTTTTCCATTCCTCACTGTAGTGATTTAAATCTTTTCTTAGTTTCGCTAAAGGTTTGTCAATTTTGTTCTTTTCAAAGAACCAACTTTTGGGTTTATTGATTTTTTTTTTCTCTACTATTTTTCTGTTCTCTATTTCTGCTGTGTTCTTTATTTTTTTTTTCTTTTGTCTGCTTTGAGTTCAGTTTGTCTTTTTCTAATTTCTTAGAAAGCTAGGTTATGGATTTAAGATCTTTTTTTAATGTAATCATATATAGCTATAAATATCCATGTAAGCATTGCATTTACTTCATCCCATAAGTTTTAGTATGTTGTGTTTTTGTTTTCATTTTTCTCAACATACTTTCTGATTTGCAATGCAATTTCTTCTTTGGCTTACTGGTTACTTAGATGTTTGTTGCTTAATTTCCACATATTAACTTACCAGTTTCCTTCTCGTATTGATTTCTGTTTCATTCCATTGTGGTCAGAGAACATTCTCTCTATGATTTTTATTCCTTTAAAATTTATTGACACTTGTCTGATGGCGTAACACATAGTACATACTAAAGAACATTCCTTATTCTGCTGTCATTAGGTGGAGTGTTCTGTAGAGTTCATAGTGTTCAAGTCTTTTATTTCCTTCATCTTCTATCTATACTATCCATTATTGAATGTGAAGTATTAGTGTTTCTAACTATTATTTTTGAATTATATTCTGCCTTTCAATTCTGTCAGTTTCTACTTCATATATTTTGGGGTTCTCTTATTAGGTGTGCACATGTTTATAAGTGGCATGTAATTTTGATGGATTGACCTTTTTATTATTACAAAACATTCTCTGTAGTAACAATTTTTTGTCTTAATGTCTGTTGTTTCTGCTATGAGAATAGCTGCATCAGCTATCTTTTGGTTACTTTCTGCATGGTATAACTTTTTTGATTTTTACTTTCAGTTTATTTGTATCTATTTAATCTCAAGTGTGTCTCTTATAGCCCGTATATAGTTGGATTATGTTTTTTACCCATTCTTCCAATATATGCGTTTTGATTGGAGTGCCTGATTAATTTGCATTTAATATAATTACCAATAAAGTGGAATTTACATCCGCTATTTTGCTTTTTGTTTTCTATATGTCTCATTGTTTTTTGGGATGGTTATTCCTCTAGTCCTCTAGTGCTGCCTTTTGTGTTAAATAGATATTTTCAAGTGTATCACTTAAATCACTTGTTTTGTACTGTATACTTTTAATTCATTTTTGTAGTGGTTGCCCTGTGAATTATAATTAACTTAATTTTAGTCTAGTTGAAATTAATACTGTAAATTTTAATAATATACAAAAATTTTGTTCCTATATAGCTGTATTCCCTCTCCTTCCGTCGTGCTATTATTGCCATACATACATCCTTTTATACCTTTTAAATCAGACAGGAGAAGAAAAAGTCGCAAAGAGAAAACAATTATATTGTCTTTTATATTTACCTATGTGGTTACCTTCACCATGCTCCTTATTTCTTCAGATGGATTCAGGTTGCTATCTAGTGTTCTTTCATTTCAGCCTGAGGGACACTCTTTAGTATTTGTTTAAATCTGTAAATGTCTTAATTTCTCCTTCTGTTATGAAAAATAGTTGTAGAATTCATGGTTGAGAGTCTTTTTCTTTCAGTACTTAGACACGATTGCCATCCAGCCTCCATGGTTTCTCATGAAAAATTGTTGTTAATGTTATTAAAGCCCTGTCTGTGACAAGTTGCTTCTTTCTTACTTCTTTTAGGATTCTCTCTTCCTTTTTCAGCAGTTTTATGATGATGTGTCTAAGGTGTAGATCTCTTTGGGTTTATCCTCTGTGTAGTTCCTTGAGCTTTTTTGGATGTTTAGGTTAATGTTTTTCATCAAACTGGGGGAATTTTTAGTCACATTTCTTCAAATGCTCTTTCTGCCTCATTCTTATCTCCCCTCTCTTCTGGAACTCCTATTATGTATAAGATGGGATGTTTAATGTTGTCTCACAGGTTTCTTAGGCCCTATGGATTTTTAAAATTGGTTTTTCTTTCTGTTCCTCAGACTGGATAATCTCAGTTGATCTACTTTCAGGTTTGCTGACTTTTCTAGTGAATTGTCATTTTAGTTATTGTGCTTTTCAATTCTACAATTTGTTTTTTTCTCATAATTTTTTATCTTTTATTGATATTCTCATACTTTCTTTTAGTTCTTTAGACATGGGTTTCTTTTAGTCCTTTGAATATGCTTAAAGTAGCTGATTTTAAAACATTGTCTAGTTTAGTCAGTCCTATGTCTGGATTTCCTCAGGGACAGTTTTGTGGACTGCTTTTCTCTCCATGTGTTTGTACCATACTTCCTTCTTTTTTTTTTGTATTTTTTTTTATTATTATTATACTATAAGTTCTAGGGTACATGTGCACAATGTGCAGGTTTGTTACATATGTATACATGTGCCATGTTGGTGTGCTGCACCCATTAACTCATCATTTACATTAGGTATATCTCCTAATGCTATCCCTCTCCCAGGCTCCCACCCCACGACAGGACCTGGTGTGTGATGTTCCCCTTCCTGTGTCCAGGTGTTCTCATTGTTCAATTCTCACCTATGAGTGAGAACAGGCAGTGTTTGGTTTTTTGTCCTTGCGATAGTTTGCTGAGAATGATGGTTTCCAGCTTCATCCGTGTCCCTACAAAGGATATGAACTCATCTTTTATGGCTGCATAGTATTCCATGGTATATATGTGCCACATTTTCTTAATCCAGTCTATCATCGGTGGACATCTGGGTTGGTTCCAAGTCTTTGCTATTGTGAATAGTGCCACAGTAAACATACGTATGCATGTGTCTTTTTAGCAGCATGATTTATAATCCTTTGGGTATATACCCAGTAATGGGATGGCTGGGTCAAATGGTATTTCTAGTTCTAGATCCGTGAGGAATCGCCACACTGTCTTCCACAATGGTTGAACTAGCTTACAGTCCCACCAACAGTGTAAAAGTGTTCCTATTTCTCCACATCCTCTCCAGCACCTGTTTTTCCTGACTTTTTAGATCGCCATTCTAACTGGTGTGAGATGGTATCTCATTGTGGTTTTGATTTGCATTTCTCTGATGGCCAGTGATGATGAGCATTTTTTCGTGTGTCTGTTGGCTGCATAAATGTCTTCTTTTGAGAAGTGTCTGTTCATGTCCTTCGCCCACTTTTTGATGGGGTTGTTTGTTTTTTTCTTGTAAGTTTATTTGAGTTCATTGTAGATTCTGGGTATTAGCCCTTTGTCAGATGAGTAGATTGCAAAAATTTTCCCCCATTCTATAGGTTGCCTGTTCAGTCTGATGGTAGTTTCTTTTGCTGTGCAGAAGCTCTTTAGTTTAATTTGTCAGTTTTGGCTTTTGTTGCCATTGCTTTTGGTGTTTTAGACATGAAGTCCTTGCCCATGCCTATGTCCTGAATGGTATTGCCTAGGTTTTCTTCTAGGGTTTTTATGGTTTTAGGTCTAACATTTAAGTCTTTAATCCATGTTGAATTAATTTTTGTATAAGGTGTAAGGAAGGGATCCAGTTTCAGCTTTCTACATGTGGCTAGCCAGTTTCCCAGCACCATTTATTAAATAGGGAATCCTTTCCCCATTTTTTGTTTTTGTCAGGTTTGTCAAAGATCAGATGATTGTAGATGTGTGGTATTCTGAGGGCTCTGTTTTGTTCCATTGGTCTATATCTCTGTTTTGGTACCAGTACCATGCTGTTTTGGTTACTGTAGCCTTGTAGTATAGTTTGAAGTCAGGTAGCGTGATGCCTCCAGCTTTGTCCTTTTGGCTTAGGATTGACTTGGCAATGTGGGCTCTTTTTTGGTTCCATATAAACTTCTAAGTAGTTTTTTCCAGTTCTGTGAAGAAATTCATTGGTAGCTTGATGGGGATGGCATTGAATCTATAAATTACCTTGAGCAGTATGGCCATTTTCATGATATTGATTCTTCCTATCCATGAGCATGGAATGTTCTTCCATTTGTTTGTATCCTCTTTTATTTCATTAAGCAGTGGTTTGTAGTTCTCCTTGAAGAGGTCATTCACATCCCTTGTAAGTTGAACTCCTAGGTATTTTATTCTCTTTGAAGCAGTTGTGAATGGGAATTCACTCATGATTTGGCTTTCTGTTTGTCTGTTATTGGTGTATAAGAATGCTTGTGATTTTTGCACATTGATTTTGTATCCTGATACTTTGCTGAAGTTGCTTATCAGCTTAAGGAGATTTTGGGCTGAGACTATGGGGTTTTCTAAATACACAATCATGTCACCTGCAAACAGGGACAGTTTGACTTCCTCTTTTCCTAACTGAATACCCTTTATTTCCTTCTCCTGCCTGATTGCCCTGGCCAGAACTTCCAACACTATGTTGAATAGGAGTGGTGAGAGAAGGCATCCCTGTCCTGTGCCAGTTTTCAAAGGGAATGTTTCCAGTTTTTGCCCATTCAGTATGATATTTGCTGTGGGTTTGCCATAAATAGCTCTTAATATTTTGAGATAGGTCCCATCAATACCTAATTTATTGAGAGTTTTTAGCATGAAGGGCTGTGGAATTGTGTTGAAGGCCTTTTCTGCATCTATTGAGATAATTATGTGGTTTTTGTCATTAGTTCTGTTTATATGCTGGATTACTTTTATTGATTTGCATATGTTGAACCAGCCTTGCATCCCAGAGTTGAAGCCCACCTCATCATGGTGGATAAGCTTTTTGATGTGCTGCGGGATTCAGTTTGCCAGTATTTGATTGAGGATTTTTGCATTGATGTTCATCAGGGATATTGGTGTAAAATTCTCTTTTTTTGTTGTGTCTCTGCCAGGCTTTGGTATCAGGATGATGCTGGCCTCATAAAATGAGTTAGGGAGGATTCCCTCTTTTTCTATTGATTGGAATAGTTTCAGAAGGAATGGTACCACCTCCTCCTTGGACCTGTGGTAGAATTTGGCTGTGAACCCGTCTGGTCCTGGACTTTTTTTGTTTGGTAGGGTATTAATTATTGCCTCAATTTCAGAGTCTGTTACTGGTCTATTCAGGGATTCATCTTCTTCCTGGTTTAGTCTTAGGAGGGTGTATATGTCCAGGAATTTATCCATTTCTTCTAGATTTTCTAGTTTGTTTGCGTAGAGGTGTTTATAGTATTCTCTGATGTTAGTTTGTATTTCTGTGGGATTGGTAGCGATATCCCCTTTATCATTTTTTATTGTGTCTGTTTGATTCTTCTCTCTTATTGGTCTTGCTAGTGGTCTATCAATTTTGTTGATATTTTCAAAAAACGAGCTCCTGGATTCATTGATATTTTTGAAGGGTTTTTTGTGTCTCTGTATCCTTCAGTTCTGCTCTGATCTTAGTTATTTCTTGCTTTCTGCTAGCTTTTCAATGTGTTTGCTCTTGCTTCTCTAGTTCTTTTAATTGTGATGTTAGGGTGTCAATTTTAGATCTTTCCTGCTTTCTCTTGTGGGCATTTAGTGCTAAAAATTTCCCTCTACACATTGCTTTAAATGTGTCCCAGAGATTCTGGTGTGTTGTGTCTTTATTCTTGTTGGTTTCGAAGAACATCTTTATTTCTGCCTTCATTTTGTTATGTATGCAATAGTTATTCAGGAGCAGGTTGTTCAGTTTCCTTGTAGCTGAGCGGTTTTGAGTGAGTTTCTTAATCCTGAGTTCTAGTTTGATTGCACTGTGGTCTGAGAGTTTGTTATAATTTCTGTTCTTTTACATTTACTGAGGAGTGCTTTACTTCCAACTATGTGGTCAATTTTGGAATAGGTGTGGTGTGGTGCTGAAAAGAATGTATATTCTGTTGATTTGGCGTGGAGAGTTCTGTTGACGTCTGTTAGGTCCACTTGGTGCAGAGCTGTGTTCAATTCCTGGATATCCTTGTTAACTTTCTGTCTCGTTGATCTGTCTAATGTTGGCAGTTGGGGGTTAAAGTCTCATTATTATTGTGTGGGAGTCTAAGTCTCTTTGTAGGTCACTCAGGACTTGCTTTATGAATCTGGGTGCTCCTGTATTGGGTGCCTATATATTTAGGATAGTTAGCTCTTCTTATTGAATTGATCTCTTTACCATTATGTAATGGCCTTCTTTGTCTCTTTTGATCTTTGTTGGTTTAAAGTCTGTTTTATCAGAGACTAGGATTGCAACCCCCGCCTTTTTTTGTTTTCCATTTGCTTGGTAGATCTTCCTCCATCCCTTTATTTTGAGCCTGTGTGTGTCTGTGCACTTGAGATGGGCCTCCTGAATACAGCATACTGATGGGTCTTGACTCTTTATCCAGTTTGCCAGTCTGTGTCTCTTAATTGGAGCATTTAGCCCATTTACATTTAAGGTTAATATTGTTATGTGTGAGTTTGATCCTGTCATTATGATGTTAGCTGGTTATTTTACTCATTAGTTGATGTAGTTTCTTCCTTGCATCGATGGTCTTTACAATTTGGCATGTTTTTGCAGTGGCTGGTACCGGCTGTTCCTTTCCATGTTTAGTGCTTCCTTCAGGAGCTCTCGTAGGGCAGGCCTGGTGGTGACAAATCTCTCAACATTTGGTTGTCTGTAAAGAATTTTGTTTTTCCTTCACTTATGAAGCTTAGTTTGGCTGGATATGAAATTCTGGGTTGAAAATTCTTCCTTTTAAGAATGTTAAATATTGGCCCCCACTTTCTTCTGGCTTGTAGAGTTTCTGCCGAGGGATCCACTGTTAGTCTGTTGGGCTTTCCTTTGTGGGTAACCTGACCTTTCTCTCTGGCTGCCCTTAAGGTTTTTTCCTTCATTTCAACTTTGGTGAATCTGACAATTGTGTGTCTTGGGGTTGCTCTTCTCGAGGAATATCTTTGTGGCGTTCTCTGTATTTCCTGAATTTGAATGTTGGCCTGCCTTGCTAGGTTGGGGAAGTTCTGGATAATATCCTGTAGAGTGTTTTCCTACTTGGTTCCATTCTCCCCGTCACTTTCAGGTACACTATTCAGACGTAGATTTGGTCTTATCACATACTACCATATTTCTTGAAGGCTTTGTTCGTTTCTTTTTACTCTTTTTTCTCTAAACTTCTCTTCTCGTTTCATTTCATTCATTTATCTTCAATCACTGATACCCTTTCTTCCAGTTGATCGAATCGGCTACCGAAGCTTGTGCATTTATCACGTAGTTCTCATGCCATGGTTTTCAGCTCCATCAGGTCATGTAAGGACTTCTCTACACTGGTTATTTTAGTTAGCCATTTGTCTAATCTTTTTTCAAGGTTTTTAGCTTCTTTGCAGTGGGTTCCAACTTCCTCCTTTAGCTCGGAGAAGTTTGATCATCTGAAGCCTTCTTCTCTCAACTCGTCAAAGTCATTCTCTGTCCAGCTTTGTTCTGTTGCTGGCGAGGAGCTGCGTTCCTTTGGAGGGGGAGAGGTGCTCTGATTTTTAGAATTTTTAGCTTTTCTGCTCTGTTTTTTCCCCATCTTTGTGGTTTTATCTACCTTTGGTCTTTGATGATGGTGACGTAGAGATGGGGTTTTGGTGTGGACGTCCTTTCTATTTGTTACTGTTCCTTCTAACAGTCAGGACCCTCAGCTGCAGGTCTGTTGGAGTTTGCTGGAGGTCCACTCCAGACCCTGTTTGCCTGGGTATCAGCAGCGGAGGCTGCAGAGCAGCAAATATTGCTGAACAGCAAATGTTGCTGCCTGATCATTCTCTGGAAGCTTCGTCTCAGAGGGGTACCTGGCTGTGTGAGGTGTCAGTCTGCCCCTACTGGGGGGTGCCTCCCAGTTAGGCTACTCGGGGATCAGGGACCCACTTGAGGAGGCAGTCTCTCCGTTCTCAGATCTCAGACTCCATCCTGGGAGAGCCACTACTCTCTTCAAAGCTGTCAGACAGGGACATTTAAGTCTGCAGAGGTTTCTCCTGCCTTTTGTTCTGCTATGCCCTGTCCCCAGAGGTGGAGTCTACAGAGGCAGGCAGGCCTCCTTGAGCTGCGGTGGGCTCCCCCCAGTTCCAGCTTCCTGGCTGCTTTGTTTACCTACTGAAGCCTCAGCAATGGCTGCCCCCCCCCCCCCCCCCCAGCCGCGCTGCCACCTTGCAGTTTGATCTCAGACTGCTGTGCTAGCAATGAGTGAGGCTCTGTTGGCATGGGACCCTCCAAGCCAGGCGCGAGATATAATCTCCTGATTTGCTAAGACCATTGGACAAGCGTAGTATTAGGGAGAGAGTGACCCGATTTTCCAGATGCCATCTGTCACAGCTTCCCTTTGCTAGGAAACGGAATTCCCTGACCCCTTGCGCTTCCCGGCTGAGGCAATGCCTCACCCTGCTTTGGCTCACGCTTGGTGGGCTGCACCCACTGTCCTGCACCCACTTTCTGACACTCCTCAGTGAGACAAACCCGGTACCTCAATTGGAAATGCAGAAATCACCTGTCTTCTGCGTTGCTCACACTGGGAGCTGTAGACTGGAGCTGTTCCTATTTGGCCATCTTGGAACTGCCCCCCCCCCCCCGCTTTTTTTTAATATCTTGCAATTTTTTGTTGAATACTGCACATTTAAAATAATGTCACAACTCTGATAATCAGATTCCCCTCTCTGCCCCAGTGTTGTTTGTTATTTTAGTGATTTTTTTTAAACTAATTGTATAAAATCTGTATTATTTGTCACATATGGGCACTGAAATCTCTGCTCAGTTCGCTTACTGGTCAGCTAATGATTGGACAGAGATTTCGTTAAATGCCTGGGAGCAATAAATCTTTTTGTTGAAGTTATGTGTGTGTTGGGACGCTCCTTCAACGCTTAACCAGGCAGTTTACAACTCTGCCTTTTTACTTCCTGCTTGTGCAGAGCCTCAAGTTTAGCCAGAGGTGAGCACTTAGGTCTTTCCTGGTCGTATGTACAGCCCTTTCTGTATATGTGGCTCTCTAGAGTCTCAGGAATATGTTGGAGCTTTACAAAGCCCCCAGCTTTTCTTTTTAAAGCTTTTAGTCTATTGTTTGCCTCAGCTGTTGTTCTCTCCCTCAGCCAGCTGCAATATGAAACAATTACCTCTGATTGTTTTTGACAAATGTCCTTTGGTTGTCCTAGGGTATTGGGGGAAGCTTTTTATACTAGATAAGTGCTGAGTCAGGTCAAATTAAGATAGCTTTGTGAGTAGAGTCTTCCAGGAGACCACCAGACATGTTAAATAATGACAGTTCTCTGGAAATGAGGTACTAAAAGAGTTCCAAACCTCTTCTGTCTTCCCTAGTGCCTGCCAGGCTGTTGGGTTTTTGTTTTTACTTATAAAGCAGTGGGGCCTGGCTCTGTGCTCAGGCTGGAGTGCAGTGGCATGGTCATAGCTCACTGCAGCCTCAAAGTCTTGGGCTCAGCTGATCCTCTGGCTTCAGCCTCCTGAGTAGCTGGGACTACAGATGCATGCTAACATGCCTAATTTTTAAACATTATTTAGAGATGGGGTACCACCATGTTGCCCAGACTGGTTTCAGGCACTTTGGGCTCAAGCAGTTCTCCCACCTCAGCCTCTCAAGTAGTTGGAATTATAGGCATAAACCACTGGGCCTAATCCCCCAGGCTGCTGATTCTCAAAGCTATTACCCAGCTATGGGGGAGAATGGGAATAGGGCAAGATAAAATGCCTTAAAGTGTGCTGGTCTTCCCAAATAAGATTCAGCCATCTATCACTCTTCCTAGATTGCTCCAAGCCGTTGGCTAATTTCCAGAGTTCACAGAATGTTGATTTTCACAGTTTTTGCCAGTGATCTTGCTGGTTTTATGGAGATGATTTTCGAAGGTTCTTATTCTGAAATTTTTGCATATATCCTACTGTTGAGTTTTGAGAGTTTTAAAATATTTTAGATATGAGTCTTTTGTTAAGTATATAGTTGGCAAATATTTTCTCTTATTCTAGAGGGTATGTAGGGTTATCTCGTAGTGATTTTTATTTTGCATTTCCCTGATTCCAAATGCGACTGAGTACCTTTTAATGTATGTATTGCCAAGTTTTATAAATGTTTTGTGTGTCTTTGGAAAGAATGTGTGCAGTATTTATGTGTCTGTGTCTTAGTTTGGGCTACTGTAACAAGTACTATAGACTGGGTGGCTTACAAACAACAGAAATTTGTTTCTCACAGTTCTGGAGATTGGAAGTCTGAGATCAGAGTGCCAACATGGTCAGGTTCTGATGAGGGCTCTGAGCCTCTGATGTCATGTTTTTGATTTAGTGTTGTTACTACTTTCCTTCCCCTCCCCCTTTTGAAACTCTTGTTGTTGGTTTTATCTGCTGGCCACAAACTCAATTTTTGTTTTCTGAAAATAACTTTTTTTCACCTCATTTTTGAAGGATAATATCATTGGATGTAGAAGATGTTGCTTCAGTATCTCCATTTTTTCTGGTAGGTCAACCATTAACAGTATTGTTTTTGATCTGTAACCAGTCATTTTTCTTTGGCTGCTGTCAAAGTTTCTCTTTGGCTTTCACCAGCTTGACTATGATGTATATACATATGTGGCTCTTTGTGTATATTCCGCTTGGGTTTGTTGAGATTCTTGGATTTGTTAAGTCAGCATTTTTTACTGAATTTGAAATGTTTTGGCCATTATTTCTTCAACAAAAAATTTTTTATGCTCGTTTCATTCCTTTCTTTTTGGGACTTACATACATGTTGGACTGCCTAATAGTGTCCTACTGGTCTCTTAGGATCTGTTTTTTTTTCTTTAGTCATTTTACTTTCTGTTCTTTGGATTAGGCAGTTTTATTTCCCTGTCTTCAAACTCACCAGTTCTTTCTTCTGCTGTCTTTAATCTTCTGTTGACTCATCTGATGAATTTTTTATTCTGGTTATTGTGTTTTTCAGCTTTTTCTTTTTTTAAAGTTTCTGTCAATTGTTTGAACATACTTTCTTTTAGTTTTTGTAACATACTTAGAATAACTGCTTTGAATTAATTCAGGTAGACTCAGAATCAGTATCCCTTGATTTACTTTTCTTTTTTCCTGAGTCTGGTTCACATTTTCCTCTTTCTTTGCATATCATGTATTTTTTGCCTGAAACTGCACTTTATGGTATGTTTTAATGAATGATTCAGTTAATGTTCTTAGCATTGCAGGTCTTTTTTTTAAGGTAGATAGTTAACTTACCTGGGCCCGGACTGCAAACTTGGTCTCCCCTGATGTATGCAGCCACGGCCATCTCTGGTTTCTTCTAGCGTTTCCATTGCTGCTTTTTTGGCCTGGCTTCTTGGGGGTCTCCCAGTGTCTGAGTAAGCTGGTTGTTACCCAAAGATTTGTGGAGATTATAGTCCAATTTTGCCCTGTGGTTTTCTTGCTTCTCGGAATTTTACTAATTTCCAGCTGTTCTGCGGAGCTTCTAACCTTCACTAACACTTCAACCTTGCAGAGCTGCAGCTTCCTGCTGCCTACCTACACTGCATAGTTGGGGAATGCATTCTGTTGAAAGGCAACAAATTACAGTGCTATTTTCAAGTGTAGCATCATTCTTTTTAGTTTCTGCCTACTTTTTCCTCAGTCCCTTCAGGTCTTCTCTGTGCCTACTGGTTTATCAGTCATCCAGTGATTTGGGCAAAGTTTATACCTAGAATTTTTATTTGACCCCTCTGGTTCTCTGACTGCCGTGTTTTTCCCATTTAAATTTCCAGCTGTTTTCTCAGGCCTGAACACTGAGCCCTACGGTGATACTGTCTTTCTCCAGAGATAATTTTTGTGTGCTTGTGGGGTCTCTAGCATTCTGTGATTACTTTAATTAAATTTTAGGGATTGAAGGATCGATGAGTGCATATGGTATCTATAGGATGATGTCTCTATTTTTGGCTTGGATTTCTTCCATAGTAATTTCATTCCTGAGCATGTTCTCTCCATGAAGTGTGGCAAAGATAGCCACTGGCTGCTTTAACCTACATCGTTATAGCTGTTTCCGCTGAGGATTCAAGTGACACTTTCCCAATAGTTTTTGCAAAGGTACTAAGAAGCATGCTACATCTCCCATTTAGTCCCATCCATGAACAAGTTACTGTGCTAGGAGAACAGGGTAATCTGATCAGCCTGAGAGTCACTTGTTTATCCTTCCATTCAGGTGCCTAGGATTGGGGCCACTGTAATAGTTGAGTAAGAATGTGTCCCTATATGGAAATTAAGGTTACTATTAGTAAAAATAGAGGCAATGTTAGAGATAGAAGATTGCTCTATAACAGTTTTTATAGATTTTGGAGTGTCCTGAAAAATTTCATTGTGTTGCTGGATCCAGTAAAGTTGTCTAGGAACAATATTTCACAAAAAATTGTAATTAGAGGGACAGCATTAAGAGATATACCTAATGCTAAATGACGAGATAATGGGTGCAGCACACCAACATGGCACATGGATACATATGTAACAAACCTGCACATTGTGCACATGTACCCTAAAACTTATAATAATAATAATAATAATAATAGTAAAATTATAATTGAGTGGTGACATTACTTACAAAATGATTTTGGTCAGTTTATATGTCTCTGAGTTTGAAAAATTTTGTGACAATGTTTTGTAGAGTTACTGCTAATAAAAGAACGAAATAGATTTGTTCCTTTTTTCCCCCCTTGTCTTCAAGAGTTAAGAGACCTAAATCAAATGTCAATATAAAATAACTCCTAGGGCTAAGAAAAATTTATTATGGTATTGTTAAGATAGAGTTGCTCTGTCAGTTAGCTAATTATTGTGTAACAAATTACTTTGAAACTTGGTGGTTTGAATCAGTAAACATATTGATTAGAACAAGTCTGTGAGTCAGCCAGGTGGCGTTTCTGGTCTTGACTGGGCTCATTTATGAGTCTGCATTTAGCAGCAGGTCAGGAAGGTGGCTCTGCTTCTCTTGGCTGGGTTCTCTGATATATTTGGGCATTGACTGGTCATAAGGTTGATCTAGAATGGCCTGTATTGAGCTGGCTGTAGTTTGATCTAGGATGTGCTGTGACGTCTGGGATACCCTCCCATCCTGAAGCAGATGAGAGTTGGCTTGTTACCATGGTGGTGGCAAGGTTTTGAAAGAGAGAGCAGAAGTATACAATGTCTGTTGAAGCCTAAGCTCAAAACTGGCAAACTGACATCTGCTGGATTCCACTGGTGTTTCTTGTAAGGTCAATCCCAGATTTAAGAGATCAGGGAGAGGACGCTACTTCTTTTTTCATTTTATTTTTTAAGAGACAGGGTCTTGCTCTGTTGCCCAGGCTAGAATGCAGTGGCACAGTCATAGCTCACTGTAACCTGGAACTCCTGGGCTCACACAATCCTCCTGCCTTGGCCTCTTGAGTAGCTAGGACCACAGACGTGCACCACCACACCTGGCTAATTTTTGTATTTTTTGTAGAGGCAGGGTCTCTTTGTGTTGCTCAGGCTGGTCTTGAACTTCTGGCTTCAAGTGATCCTCCTGCCTTGGCCTCCCAAAGTGCTGGGATTACAGGCATGAGCCACTGCACCTGGCGGACCACCTCTTGATGAGAGAAACTACAAAACTTCCTTGCCAAATACATGGATAATAAGGTGAAACAGAATTGGGCTATTCACAATCGGGCTTTTTGTTTCAGTTGGTAAAATTAGATTAATTTTCAATGTTTAGTTCTGAACTCATATTTCAGTAAGAATTGTTTGCATATAGAAATTGGGGTAAGTACAAATTTTGTATATCAATCTGTCCAGTAGGCCAGATTACTCTTTGCTATATTTGTTTCATACATCAGGTCTGATGAGATTTTGGAAGCATTGTTTATACACTGAATTACCAATTGTAGGTAGATGTTGGTAAATTAGCAGTTGTTCAAAGGTGATTCATTTATATCTTTTTTTGGTTATAAATGACTTTTTTTGGTGTACATTTATCATTCTAACTTTGAGATTTGACTTTTTTCTATTTGTTCTTTGTATACTGTGAATTTTTAATAGATTTATTGAAGTATAATTGACATATTAACAAATCATACTTACACAATTTGAACAGATTTGACGTTTGTATACAGCTATGAAATCATTCAAGATAAGGAACATACCCTTTAGTTTCAAAAAGTTTCCTTATGCCTGTTGGTACTCCTCCTGTTCGCCCAGACAGTGACTGATCTGCTTTAGGTCATTTGTAAGGTGGTTTGCATATTCTGGAATTTTACATAAATCAACATGTGCAGTATGTACTCTTCTTGTTTGGAGTTTTTTTTAACTCAACGTATTTTTTTTGAGATTCATTCATGTTGCATATATTATCAGTTCAGTCCTACATCCTCTGTTGCAGGTATATAATGTAAGGATTCACGTGTTGATGGACATTTTTCCCCCAGTGTTTCAATATTACAAATAAGGTTGGTATGGATATTTGTATACAAATCGTTTGATATGGTTTGGCTCTGTGTCCCTACCAAATCTCATGTTGAATTGTAATTCCCAGTGTTGGAGAAGGGACCTGGAGAGAGGTGATTGGATCATGGGGACAGATTTCCACCTTGCTGTTGTTGTGGTAGTGAGTGAGTCCTCACGAGACCTGGTTGTTTAAAAGTGTGTAGCGCTTCCCCCCTTCACTCTTGTTCTCCTGCTCCACCATGGTAAGATGTGCTTGCTTCCCCTTCGTCTTCTGCCATGATTGCAAGTTTCTTGAGGCCTCTCCCAGCCGTGCTTCCTGTATAGCCTGCGGAACTGTGAGTCAGTTAAACCTCTTTTCTTCATTAATTACCCAGTCTCAGGTAGTTCTTTATAGCAGTGTGAGAACGGACTAATACATCATTGTGTGGACATATGCTTTCATTTGTTTGGACAAATACCTAGGAGTTTCCACTCCATGACTGGATCCTGTAGTAGGTGTATGTTTGACATTTTAAGAAATGGTGAAACTTTTACAAAGTGGTTGTACCATTTTATCTTCTCATATGAATGTATGAAAGTTTTAGTTCCTCCGCTTGTTCACCAACACTTGGTATGGTTGGTCTTGCTAATTTTAGCCATTCTTATAGCTGTGTAGTGATACCTCTTTGTGCCTTTAATTTGCACTTTGCCAGTAACAAATTCTACTGAGCATCTTTTGGTATGCTTGTCATTCATATATTGTTGCCGAAGTGCTGCTTCAAATCTTCTGCCTATTTTGTAATTGGGTTGTTTTATTATTGAAGGTGTTAAAAGCAGGTTTATTGAGGCATAATTGACATGTAATGAAGTACACATGTTTAAAGT
Source organism: Hylobates moloch (assembly GCF_009828535.3). Lineage (NCBI taxonomy): Eukaryota > Metazoa > Chordata > Mammalia > Primates > Hylobatidae > Hylobates > Hylobates moloch. Next base: position 135,539,737 of record NW_026652280.1, read on the forward strand.
ATACAGTGAGAAAAGTTTTGACACATATATATATTCAGGAGGCCACAAAAAAGATGATGAATATATTCATCACCCCCAAAAGTTCTTCTGGTGCCACTTTGTAATTCTTCTTCTCCGCCACGTTCCTTTTGGGGGGGGTCTGTCTCTTTAACAGCATATAGTTTAGGATTACTTTCTTTTCCCACTGAGGCAAGACTCCTTTTTGTCTGGTGTTAACGTGAATTAGGAGATTTTCCACTCTTAAGAGAACAGGTACTATTTCTGGTGCTGTGTAAGACTAGGGCAATTCCCTTTCATTCTTTTGGGTGACTCTTCCTTGCTTGGATAGTTTCCACACAGAGTTGCTCTAATCATTATGTAGCTAGATACTTGAGGATGTTCTTTGTGGAATTCTCTTCTCTTCAGTACTCTGCCCTCATGACTTCTTTAGGCTTTTAGCTCAGTCTCCTCAACTCAAGGATTACCACCAGATTCTGCATAGATAACTCTTTTCCTTGAGCAGGGATCTGTACTTTCTCCAGGCAGTAGTTTGCTCACCTTATTTCTCTTTCAGGGTTCACCATCAGGGGTTGCCTAATGTCTAATATCTGAAAACTGTTGTTTCATATGTTTTCTGATTTCTTGAGTTTTCAGGGAGGAGGGCAAACCCAATTCCTGTTACACCACCTTGGCTCTTATATGTGCTTTCAACTCTTCATATTTATCTTTTATTTTGGTAAAAAACACATAACAGTAAATTTGCCATCTTAACTGTTTTTAAGTGTACAGTCTAGTGAGTGTTAAGTGTATTCACATTGTGTAACAGGTCTCTAAAACTTTTTCACTTATGAAAAGAGAAACTCTGTATCTGTTAAACACTAATTTCACTTCCTCTCTCCCCCAGATTTTGACAACCACTCCACTTTCTGTGATTTTGACTATGTTAGGTACCTCATTGATGGAATCATATAGTATTTGTCCTTTGTGGTTGGCTTATTTCAGTTATAATGCCCTTGAGGTGATTGAGGTTCATCCATGCTATAGCATGTGACACAATTTCCTTCTGTTGTAAGGCTGCATAATATTCCATTGTATGTATACACATTCCCTTGATCTATTTATACATTGGTGGACAGTGGGTTTCTTCCTTCTCTTGGATCTTGTGAATAATGCTGTTATGAACATGGGCATGTAAATATCGTTTTGAGATTCTGCTTTGAATTCTTTGTGTATATGCCCAGAAGTGGGATTGCTGAATCATATGGTAATTTAACTTCAAATTTTCTGAGGAACTGTCGTGTTTTTCATAATGGCTGCACCATTTTGTATTTTCCCCAACAGTGCACCAAGGGTTCCAATTTCTCCACATTCTCGCCAACACTTGTTATTTCCTGGGTTTTTAGAAATAACAGCCTCTAGTGGATGTAAGGTGATATCTTGTAGTTTTGATTTGCATTCTCTGATGACTGGTGATGTTGAGTATCTTTTCTTTCTTACAATATTTTTTTTGAAACAGGGTCTTGCTATGTTGCACAGGCTGGAGTGCAGTGGCACAATTATGGCTCACTCCAGCTTTGACCTTCCAGGTTCAAGTGATTCTCCCACCTCAGTCTCTCAAGTAGCTGGTACTACAAATGCGGGCTACCACACCTATTTATTTTTAATTTATTTTTAATTTTTAGTAGAGACAAGGTCTTGCCATGTTGCCCAGGCTGGTCTCAAACTCCTGAGCTCAAGCGATCCTCCCACCTCAGCCTCTCAGAGTGCTGGGATTACAGTCTTGAGCCACCACACTGGGCTGAGCATCTTTTCATTTGCTTGTTTTATATGCCGTCTTTGGAGGATTGTCCATTCAAATACTTCACCCATTTTTAAATTCAGTCATTTCTTTTTTTGTTGTCAAGTTCGTTATATTACATATTTTGGATATTAACCTCTTATCAGATATGTGATTTGCAAATATTTTCTCCCACTCTGTAGGTTGTCTTTTCACTCCATAGATTACTTCTTTTGATGTACAGAAGTTTTTAACTTTTAATGTAATTCCATTTTTTGTTCCCTGTGCTTTTGGTGTCATGTTCAAGAATTCATAGCTAAATTCAATGTCCTGAAGCTTTCCCCTATGTTTTCTTTAATAGTTTTATTGTTTTAGTTCTTATGCTTTGGTCTTTATCCATTTTGAATTAATTTTTGTATGTGGTTTAAGTAAGGGTCCAACTTCATTCTTTTTCATGTAGATATTGGATTTTCCCAGCACCATTTGTTGAGAAGACTGTCCTTTCCTCACTGTATAGTCTTGGCCCCCTTGTCAAACACCATTTGACTAGAAATGCATGGGTTTATTTCTGGGCTGTCTATATTTTGTTTCATTGGTTTATATGTCTTTTTATGCTGGCACCACTGTTGTCTTGATTACTATTTGTATTTAGTATGTTTTGAAATCAGGACATGTAAGGTCTCCAACTTTGTTGTTCTTTTTCAAGTTTGTTTTGGCTCTATGAGGTCCTTTGAGATTCCATATGAATTTAAGGGTAGGTTTTCCTGTTTCTGCAAAAAATGCCACTGGGACTTTGACAGGGATTGCATTGAATCTGTAGATTGCTGTGGGTAGTATGGGCATTTTAACAAAAAATCTTCCAATCTATGGATATAGTGTGTTTCCATTTATTTGTATATTTTATGGTTTCTTTCAGCAGTGTGTTACAGCTTTCAGTGTACAAGTCTGTTGGATCCTTGGTTAATTCCTAAATGTATTCTTTTTGATACTATTGTACACGGAATTGTGTTAATTTCTTTTTCAAATTGCTCATTGAAATACAACTGATGATTGCATGTTTGTGTGCTTTTATTTTTTGTATCCTGCAACTTTGCTGAAATGATTACTTCTAACATTTTTTTTTTCTTGAAAATTTAAGAGTTTTCTGCATATAAGGTCACATCTGAGAACTAGGGTAATTTTACTTCTTTCCAATTGGAATGCATTTTATTCTTTTTTCTTGTCTAATTGCTCTGGCTAGGACTTCCACTACTGTGTTGAATAGAAATGGTGACAGTAGGCATCCTTGCTTTGTTCTCTATCTTAGAGGAAACGCTTTCAGTCTTTCACTGTTGAGTGTGATGTTAGCTGTGGGCTTTTCATGTATGGCTTTTATTGTGTTAAAGTTTCCTTCTATTTCCATTTTGTTTTCATATGTTGAATTGTCCTTGCATTCCAGGAGTAATGCCCACTTGGTCATGATGTGTAATCCTTTTAATGTGCTGCTGAATTTGTTTTGCTCCTATTTTGTTGTAGATTTTTTCATCAGTATTAATCACGGATATATGTCTATAATTTTGTTCTTGCTTGTTGTGTCTTTGTCTGGTTTTGGTGTCAGGGTAATGTTGACCTTATAGAATGAATTTGAAGTATTCCCTTCTTTTGAATTCTTTATGAGTTTGAGGAAGATTGGTGTTAATTCTTGTTTAAATGTCTGGTAGAATTCGCTAGCAAAGCCATCTGATCCTGGGCTTTTCTTAGTTGGGAAGTTTTTGATAACTGCATCCAGTCTCTGTTTACTAGTTATAGGCCATTCAGAGTTTTTATTTTTCGTGTCCTTGTTTTGCTAGGTGTACATTTTTAGGAATATACCAATTTATTCTAGGTTATTCAATTGTTGATGTATAATTGTTCATAATATTCTGTTATAATTCTTCTGGCATCAGTTGTAATGTCCCCTCTTTCATTTCTGATTTTCATTTTTCAAGTCTTTTTTTCTTAGTCTAGCTAAAGAGTTTATTGATTTTGTTGATTTTTTTTTTTTTTAAACTAACTCTAGGTTTCATTGAGTTTTTTTCTTTCCTTGTCTTCAGTTCTATATTTAGTTGGTCTCTGCCCTACTACGTATTATTTTTCTCCCTTCTGCTACTATTTGGTTTAGTTTGTTCCTCTTTTTTCTAGTTCCTTGAGATATAAAATTAGGTTGTTGATTTGTGTTTTTTTTTTTTTTTAACATGTAAGCTTTTGCTGCCATAAACCTCTCTCTTAGTACTGCTTTTGTTGCATCTCATAAATTAATGGTTTGTTGTGTTTTTGTTTTTGTCTCCGGGTATTTAAAAAATTTCTTTGTGATTTCTTTGACCCATTGGTTGGTTAAGAGTAAGTTTTTGAATTTCCACGTGTGTGGATTTTCTTGTTTTCCTTCTGTTATTGGCTTTTAGTTTCATTTCACTGTGATTAGAGAAGGTAGTTGGTATGATTTCAGTCTTCTTAACTTTATTCAGATTTGTTTTGTGACCTACCTTTTATATAATTTTAATGTGTATCTGAACTTTCAGAGTTAATTCTGAAGACTTTTCTGAATTGTCAGTGTTTAGTTTTCTAAAATATGTTCATGTCTCTTCAGCATATTTATAATATTTTTGAAAATTAATAGACATTCTTTTTTAGAAGTTTTAGATTTACAAAAAATTTGAGCAGGATAGTATAGTGTTCCCATATTCTAACCACCCCTTCCAACTGTCATTTTTCCCTGTTATTAACATCTTACATTAGTACAGTACATTTGTTACAGTTAATGAACCAATATTGACACTTTATTATTAACTAAAGACCATAGTTTATTCAGATTTTCTTAGTTTTTACCCAATGTTCTTTTTCTGTTCCAAGATATATTACATTTAGTTGTCATTTCTTCCTAAGTTTCTGAAGACTTTGTTTTTGATGACCTTATGAGGTTTTTTTTTTTTTTCACCTTAACAGTTTTGAGGAATATTGGTCAGATATACTCTATGATCTTCTATTGGAATTTGTCTGATGTTTTTCTCATGATCAGACTGTGGTTATGGGTTTTTGGGAGGATGCGTTATACTTGACATTTTAGTATTCAGGTGTTCTCTTAGAATACTGCTTGAAGCAAAGCCAGATGTGCCAACTGCTTTTAAGTTTTATCCTCTTTTTTTGTACCCCCTCACACTTATATAAGTGCTTTCCAATTATATTTCTTAGGTATAGATTTTAAAATACTTTCTATCATACTTCTTTGTAAAATCTTTTTTTAAAAAAAGCTTATTTGCTATTATCAAAAAGACAAAAGATAGCAAGTGTTGGCAAGGATGTGGAGAAAGGGAGCCCTTGTGTACCTTGTTAGGAATGTAAAATAAACAGCCATTTTGGAAAACAGTATGGCAGTTTCTCAGAAAACTAAAAATAGAATTACCATATGATATAGCAGTCCCACGTCTGGTTATATATCTAAAGGAATTGAAATCAGTATGCTGAAGAGGTATCTGCATGTCCATGTTCACTACAGCATTATTCACAATAGCTAAAATATGGAAGCAACCTAGGTGTCCATCATTGGATGAAAGGGTAAACGTGGTATATATGCACAATGGAATACTATTCAGTCTTAAGATAGAAAAAATTATGTTATTTGCAACAACATGGATGAACCTGGAGGACATTATGCTAAGTGAAATAAACCAGGCATAGAAAGACAAACACCATGTAATCTAACTTACATGTAGAATCTAAAAAAGTTGAACTCTTAGAAGTAGAGAGTGAAATGGTGTTTACCTGAGGCTGGGTTGGGGAGTGGATGGGGCAAGAGGAGATGTTGATCAAATGGTACAAAGTTTTATTCAGGAGGAATAAGCTTTAGTGATCTGTTGCACAGAATTATGAAATACAGTAATGATGCATGTATATTTTAAAATTGCTTAAAGAGTAGATTTTAAGTGTTTTACCACAAAAAAAATAAGTGTGAGGTGATGGATTTGTTAATTAGCGTGAATTAATCATTCTGCTGTGTAACCATATGTCAAAACATCACATTGTACCCCATAAATAGATAATATATACGACTATTATTTGTCAATTAAAAATTAATAAAATAAAAATAAAGTGTCTAAAATGTGCTGGTTTAGGTTTGTGGGGAACAAATGCAGTTAAAAGTTTTTTTTTTTCAGATTTTGGAGAGTACGAGCAAAGCAAGGTAAAATTAAACAGCTTAAGTCGAAGTTTGTATGTGTGTGGTGTTTGTATATGCCTTTATTTTTTATTGTAAAATTTGCATAACAAAATTTACCATTTTAAAGTGTACAGTTCTGTGGCATTTAAGTATGTTTATATTGTTTGTGCAACCATATGTAGTTTTTAAAATATGCATTGGTCTGCTAGGACTGTCATAAAATACTACAGACTGGGTGGCTTACACAACAGAAATTTATTTTCTCACAATTCGAGAGATGGGAAATTCAAGATTAGGGTATTGGCAGGTTTTGTTTCTCCTGAGGCATCTCTCTTTTGCAGAGGGCCTGCCCTCTGTGTGTGCATACCTTGTGTCTCTTAGAATGATACCAGTCAGGGTGGGCACGGTGGCTCATGCCTATAATCCTAGAACTTTGGGAGGCCAAAGCGGGTGGATCACTTGAGGTCAGGAGTTTGAAACCAGCCTGGCCAATATGGTGAAACCCTGTCTCTACTAAAAAAAATAAAATAAAAAATTAGCCAGGCATGGTGGTGTGTGCCTATAGTCCCAGCCACTTCGGAGGCTGAGGCACGAGAATCACTGGAACCTGGGAGGCAGAGTCTGCAGTGAGCCTCCGTCTCAAAACAAAACAAAACAAAACAAAAAAAAGACACCAGTCATATTGGGTAAAAGCCTCATAAGTTACCTTATTTAACTTGATTCCTGAAAGGCCCTCACTCTAATGTAAATTTCTGTTAGGTAAGCCACCCAGTCTGTAGTATTTTATGACAGTCCTAGCAGACCAATACAGTTCGTAACATCTTTTATATAGAGGTGCTTCCAGTTTATCTCCTTGAGAACCTACTATCTTCAGTGTATTAATTTCCTGTGGTTGCTCTAACAAATTACCACAGAATGGTTGGTTTAAAACAATAGAAATTAATTCTCTCACAGTTCTGGAGGCCAGAAGTTCAAAATCAGTATTATTGGGCCAAAATCAAGGTGATGGCAGGGCTTTGTTCCTTCTGGAGGGAGGCTGTAGAAGAGAATCCATTCCTTGCTTCTCCCTGATACTGGTGGGTGCTGGCATTCCTGGCTGTGGCCCATGTCCTTCCAGTCTACAAAGGCAGCATTTTCAGTTCTCTCTGCCATGTCTTCTTCTTCTTCCTCTTTTTTGGAGACAGAGTCTTGCTCTGTTGCCCAGGCTGGATTGCAGTGACATGATCTTGGCTCATTGCAACCTCCGCTTCCTGAGTTCAAGCAAGATTCTCCTGCCTCAGCCTCCTGAGTAGCTGGGACTGCAGGCGTGTGCCACCACGCCCAGCTAACTTTTGTATTTTTAGTAGAGATGGGGTTCCACCATGTGGGCCAGGCTGGTTTCAAACTCCTGACCTCAGGTGATCTGCCCACCTTGGCCTCCCAAAGTGCTGGGATTACAGGTGTGAGCCACTGTGCCCGTCCTCTCTGCTATGTCTTCTCATTGCCTTCAGTGTGTGTCTCGTTCTTATAAGGATACATGTGATTGCATTATGGTCCACCCAGATAATTCAGAATAATCCTCCCTCTCAAGATCCTTAATTTAATCATATCTACAAAGACTTTTTTTTTTTTTTTTTTTTTTTTGCCATATGAGGCAACATTGTCAGGTTTCAGGGATCAGGGTGTGGAAATCTTTTGTGGGGCGATTGTTCAGCTTATCCCACTCAGTCGTTTATAGTAGACTTTTAATGTTCTTACTTTGATTTTATAGTTTAGTGTTTAACAGGCCCCCATGTCCAGTTCTGGGTTGGTGGGCATTGGGTGGCAGAGAAAATATCTCATCTTTTCTAGATACGATGCAGAAAATTCTAGGTCTGTTGTTCTAAGAAGGACAAATCAGAGATGATAGTGAGTTTGGAAACAAAACAGTTAAAGTAATCTAGCTTGAGAACGGAGGTAGGTATGGTGGTGCTATTTTTTAAAGAATAGAGAATTTAGAAGAGTCACAAGCCAGTTTCAGGTATGGGGAGGAGGAGATGTGTAGAGTGTGGGACATACTGAGTTTTCAGAACTTCTGCAATATGGTAAAATTAGTAATGGTAGGTATATTTTTGGCAAATGCATGTTCAGTGGATTGTTGGAGTAGAAGTCACTTTATACTAGATTAAAGATTAAATTGAAGATGGAGAGTATTGATACATTCTATTCTCTAGAATAATGATGCTTGGCATTTAGAAAGTACTTAATCAGTGTTGGCTATTATGATAATTACTATTATTATATACTTTTATGTGTTCCAATACTATAACATTTTTGTCTTCAGCTGTTTGGTGTATGTCTTGATATGTACATAATATTAAATACTGATCTAGAAAGATGTGTGTTTTGTGAATAATTATTTTAATTATTGCCATTGCCATACTATTAAAATTAATGAAAACAATTTATTGTAGAATTAAAAAAAAAGAATTAGAAAGTTTTGATTTCTCATTTGAATAGATTATTATTTCTCAAAAAAAGCAGTGGGGTTGGGGGGCACTTAGCAATAGTTTCCTAAAGATCAAAATGATCGTATTCTAGTTGAATGCTTTTTTTGTGTTATATCAAGAAATATAATTTGGTTTGTGGTTTTTCTTTAAAATAATAGTGCATTGTAGCTATAGTTATTCATGCCTGAAACAAAAAATTAAACATTGGTCTTTGTGTGTATTCTTTCAGGTTTGATTTAATTTTGGATGAGATTGTTCTTGCAACAAGATGTTAATAAGACAAAATCTAGGTAAGTAGAAGACTGCTTTGTTAAATGTACATATCAAGGTAGGAATAATACAAAAAATTTATGTCTTAAAAATGTGGTGTTGAGTTCAGAACCAAAGAGTTTTTAAATAAAATTTTGAAATGCAAATAATTGACTTTTTGACACACTTGGTTCAGTTGATTTGATAGGAGTAAAATTACAACTATCAAATTGTGGAACTAAATTTTTAGTTTCCTTCTTTTGCGTTAAGGTTAACTAAAGCATTCAAGTTTCCAGTGAATATTCTAACATGTTAGAAAATCAAGTTAATGTTTGGTACAGCCACTCTTATTGAACTCTCACCACTTCAGTAAGACATTTACTGTGTCACTTCGTTGTTCTCTCCTTTGTTGATAAAGTATATGATAGTCATTGCTTTTGTGAATTTTGCTTCATTATTACTGTTAAGGAAGCACTTTCCCAAATGGGTTAAATTTGCCAAATTGTGATTTCTTTCTGTTAATGTAGTATTCAAAATTGTAAATTACTGTTTTAATGTTTTCGTAGTGGGTGTCTCTACTGAATGACCTCTCTAATATAGCATTCTGATTAGCTTTCTAAGGCTGTTCACTTTCAAAAAATTGAATTGGCATCATGTACTTTTGGTCTGGTATGTGAAAGAATGATTTTTAATAATATGAGCCGTTGACATGTTTTAAAAAGATACATTTACTATTTATTGGTAAGTGAATATGGCTTCAAAACAGAAACAAGGGAAAAAGAACACTGAAAAAATTGGAGTTAACTTGGTTTTCCCTCTAACCAGATGTGACAGCTGTCAAAAATTTGCTGATCTCAATGTTTGTTAAAGAAAAAAAAAGTCTAGGATGAAAAGTGCTGTAGTTCAGTAATACGCACTGAAGGAAATCTCATTGTCAGTGGTTTGGGCATGTCGGTGGTTTGGGCATGTTCTGAAGCAAAATTCTGCTTTTATTGCTATTATATAATAATAACAGTAGTGGTAGTTTGAAGAGTACTTATTTTGCTCTAAATTATATTAAGTGCTTGTCATACCTTATTGATTGTTATAGTACCTCCTGTTGTTGTGTAGAAACATTTTATTTTTTGCTTTATAGTGGGCTATTTTTCTTTAGGAATAATAATTTACTTTTGTAGCATTTATTAGAAATAACACTTGCCTATGTATCTTCTTAAAGTGGAGAAGAAGCCAAACTTTTGTACTTGAAGGTCTTATTAGGGATTTGTTTTCTAGTTGAATATACAGTGTCTGTTAAAACTTTTGTTCTGATTTTCTGTGTTTGATATTGCTTGTGGGATGACAGTGGTTTAACTTATTCTGACCTTATTTTTCACCATGCTTATATATGTAGTTTTTTCTTTTTTATTATGGTATAGTTTACATATATATGGTAACATAAAATTTGAGGTATAGAGCTGAATGACTTTTCACATACACATTCATATATGTAACCACCATCTAGATCAAGATATAGAACATTTCATTACTTTAGAAAGTTCCTTGTGCTTTCCCCACTTCCAATCCAATAGCCTTTTCCCCTGAAGTAATCATCTTTGTGAATTCTGTCAGCATAATTTAGTTTTGCCTGTTTTTGGATTTTATATATAGTATGTACTCTTGTATGTGGCTTTTTCATTCAACAGAATGTTCTTGAGCTTCATCTATGTTGTGACTATATCAGCAGTTCATTATTTTTTATTGCTGTTTTATTTTTAGTAATATTCCATTGTATGAACACACTACAAAGTATTTATGTTTTCTCAGTGATTTGTTTATTGGATTCTCCATATCTCTGTTCCTACTTGCTAACTTTTCCATACTCTTTTCTTTCTTCTATCTGTCTCTTTAATTGTCCCCCATCACTTTCAGAATAAAATGTAGTAAACCTTATAACACAGCATGCAGTTATCTCACTGTAGCTATGTCAGAATGCTGAGGATTATATGAATAAACTAAGTATGATGTTTCATATTCCTAGTTCTAGTCCTAGGTACATGTTGTCACTTTCCCTCAACCCCATGCCTCCCCAATTGCCAGAGCCCTCTCTGCTGGTTGTCAGCTTATCTTCTGAAATAGCCTATCTGAAGCATCATCTGATCCTTTAAGTCAGGCCTGGCCGTAGTTTGTCTTCTTTATTAGACTATGAGTTTGAAGGTAGATACCATCCATGTCTCATTTATCTTAGCACCATGCTGGGAATATTGTGTGCATTCAGTAAATGTTTTATTAAACATAGATCAATGAAAAGAGTTCTTTTCTCCCAGGCAAATAGAGATTCAGAATGCTAGCTGGAATGGGATGGGGGCATTGGTACTTCAGTTGCTGTTGGGCCATAGGAAGGAGCCACTGAGGATAATCCAGAGACAGCATTATAGACATTTTAGAAAGAGAAGTAAAATATTTCCCAAGTCTTCCTTCAATCCAGTTGAAATATAGTGGCTAGTAAAATATTCTTAATTCAGACCTAAAGTAAGTCTGTCATTGTTGATTTTGATTAGTATTTCCAAGTGGAGGTATTAATCCATGTTGCAGAAATTCGAAGTGTTTGCTATGAAGAGTATTTTCTTTGTGGGTTTGTACTAGTTACTTCTTTAAAGCTTTTGAAAGGTTAGACTAATACAAGTAGACGATTGGAAACACTAGTCACACATGTAAGAAGTGAAGAAAACTTTTCCTCATTCTCTGAAGGTAAAAAACTGTTAGGATGGAGGAAGAAATTATAGAATCATAGCCTGGAACTGTGGTAACATTTTTGATTCCCACAGCTCAGGAAGCTTGCTATTTGTTGAAAGTTACTTAAATTTTTTTGTTGTTGTAGATATGTAATATAACATATATAAACAATATACTTTTTTTGTTTTGTTTTTGAGATGGGGTTTCGCTCTTGTTGCCCAGGTGGGAATGCAATGGCGCAATCTCGGCTCCCTGCAACCTCTGCCTCCCAGGTTGGAGCAATTCTCCTGCCTCAGCCTCCCAAGTAGCTGGGATTACAGGCATGTGACACCACACCCCGCTAAATTTGTATTTTTTTAAGTAGAGATGGGGTTTCACTGTGTTCGTCAGGCTAGTCTCGAACTCCTGACCCCAGGTGATCCACCCTCAGCCTCCCAAAGTGCTGGGATTACAGGTGTGAGCCACTGCACCCGGCCTAAACAATATACTTTCTTAAGAAATAACACACTTCTTAAATTTTAAAGCAATTCGACTAGTGGTTTTTTGTTTTTTGTTTTTTGGTTTTTTTTCTGTGTTTGAAATTTGGCTAGTTGGGTTGGCTATAGTAATCATCTGGAGATTTTTATGCTTGAAGCTTGTTTGCCCTCTAGCAAGTCCAAAGCAAGAAGAGGTTCTTCCTCACAGGGATCAGTTTGTTGCTTTTCCTTTCTGCAGCTTCTGCCATAATGTTTGAACACAGAGTTGGACATTGACATTTTCTCATGCTGTTCCTTCTGTCTTCCCACAGGATTTTCTTAGACATAGATTCTTACCGTATATAGACCTTGGTTCTTTTTTTTTTTTTAATCCTAGTTATGAAGTATTAGTCCTATTGTTGGTTAGAGTTGAGGAGCCAGAGAAATTTAACCTTGAGATTGCCTAACTTACATGTCTCCACAAAGATTTTAGACTAATTTTTCTTCTCAGAGGCTGCTAGCTGTACCTCTGTTGCAGAGTCTTTGTCTTCATTTTGTGCTTCAATATTTAACATAGGCAGCTGCTGCTAAGACTGCAGAATCCCTGAATCCAAGGATTTGAAATTCTTTATGGATATTTGTCTTAGATTAATTTCTCTAATTTCTAACTTAACCTCTCTGTACTTCAGTTTCTTTAGTAGCACTGTAGATGTGCTGCCCTTTGTTGTAGCATGAAAAAGAAAACTTTTTAATTAATAAAATTCTTTGTCCTTCATTCTAGATGAGACTGTACAACATACATTGACCCTTTCCAGCTGTATTGCCAAGTAACATTTAGTATTTAGTGTTTCACTTTTTTTTTTTTAGACAAAGTTTTGCTGTTGTCGCCCAGGCTGGAGTGCAGTGGCACAATTTCGGCTCCCTGCAACCTCCACCTCCTGAGTTCATGCTATTCTCCTGCCTCAGCCTCCTGAGTAGCTGGGACTACAGGTGCATGCCACCACACCTGGCTAATTTTAGTATTTTTAGTAGAGATGGAGTTTCACTGTGTTGGCCACGCTGGTCTCCTGACCTCAGGCAATCCACCAGCCTCAGCCTCCCAAAGTGCTGGGATGATAGGCGTGAGCCACTGCACCTGGCCACATTTAGTATTTTCAAAATGTAAATTTTTTGTAAAAGTCACATGTGACTTTATGAGCAAATAGTATAGCCATGTTTAATGTAAAAAGTAAAACTCTTCTCTCCCACCCAGCACTGTACTCCCCATAAGTTACCAAAAATAGCTGGTATGTATTCTACATCTTTCTCTTTCTGCTCATCAATATATTTTGGACATTTTTCCATATATGTACCACATTTATTATAACTGTTACCTTATTAATATTTAGGTAAATCTCAGGATTTTTTGCCTGTATATAAGTACTGCTGCAATATATATTTTTTATTATATCAACGGGATATTTTTGCAGTAAATTTTTTTTATATCAACGGGATAATTTTGCAATAAATATTTTTGATTATATCAATGGGATAATTTGTAGCAGTAGATTGCTGGATCAAGGATATGTGCCCTTTAACTTCTGATATAATAAAACTGCAATGAGATTGTACCACTTAATATTCTTATTGCTAGTTTATGAGAATATCTGTTTTCCCACATTCTGCTAAATATTTGTTTTATCCTTGCTAGTCTAATTGGTGGAAAGTGGTATTTATTTTACTGGGCATTTTTTAAATTGTGAGAGTGCTTAAAGGTTTGAAATATCACCTTCATTACAACTTAAGTTCTATTGGAGAATATATGTGAAGATTTTTATTTTTTTACTGTTAAGTCCATCAGTTCCATCAATTAACATACCTTTGTGTTTTAGGTATTACAGTCAAAGTTATTTAATATTGAATAATCGGATTATTTGCCTTTTTTTCCCTTCATACTGTTTTTTTAGGATAAATATTTCCTTATGGTAAATTTTTTTATAGTTTGCTACAAACTAACATCAGCATAGCCTGTAAATAAAAAGAAAATAAAAGCCATTACTAAATATTAGGTTCATTAAGTCTGGATTAATAGCAGACTGCTTAAAATCTGTCGTCTTTTACAACTCAAGCATTAAAATACTTTGCTTCTTTGTGGTTATTTTTTACTATCCTTATTATGTATGATAAGCTACAGTTATTAGTCTTAATTCCAGCTTTAATGTGAGTGAACTCCTTTTTTTTAAAGTATTTAATTTTAGAAAACTTAAATACTTAAATTTACAACCAGAAGAAAAGAGCTGAGAAAATCCTTAATGTTACTGTGATGGATTTCTCTGAGTTATTTTTACAAATTGGCATATTTTGGTATTTTTTTAATAGTATTTTCTAGTGTGATGCCTTTATTCCTAGATATGTTTAAAGTAGTATGCCATATTATATAAGGGATTTGAGCATCTGTGGATTTTGGTATCTAGGGGGGTGTCCTGCCTGGAACCAATCCCCTTCAGATATGAAGGGTCAACTGTATGTATATCTCTCTTGATCTACATCTCTTAAAACTCACCCTTGGTTTCACTGTGCTGTTAAGTTTGTTTAAAGGGAGGCTACATTGTTCTCTTTTGAAGTTGAGCTGTCAGTAGTTTTTCCAAAGAAAGTTTCAGCCATGCTTGTGTTTAGTATAAAAGTTTCTATCCAAATCTGAAATGTTTTTAAACCTAACAAAGGCTAAGTGGCAAATATCATTCCAATATGTGAACAGGAAACCATAAAACTGCTCCTTCAGACCAAAGAATTTTGCCATGGCTATACTTTAGCCTTCTATGATTGGTCTAAACTGTAAATAAAAGTGCTAAATAAAACAAGGCATTCAGTAAGCCTTTATTGAAGTCTAATATTCTAGGCACTGTGCTATATGTTAGGGATGCATTAGTTATTAGAATTCCCAGTACCATGCAACTAGTTACAGTACAAGTGATGAACACAATACTGCCAAGTTTGAGTAGTATAGTGTAGTAGTAGGCCTGAGGAGGATGTTTTTAAAAGAAGTCAGGAAAGGCTTCATAGAGCAAGATACCATTTAGAGTTGAAAAAAAGAATAGAATTTTGACCTTGGGGAAATATGGGCAGATAGGGCATGAACTAAAGCTCTTATTTTAGTTGCTAGACATTATTTCATAAAAACAGTTTCATTTAACTGGATGTCCATATTGCCAGAGTTACTGGCAGTTTCTTAAATGTACTGAAGTTCACATTTACCACAGCTTGGGAATTTATATTTGAACTGTTTCCTTGTGCTATTTTTTCAAATTGTTTAAACAAGTTTAATTTTTTTGAATCCACCAAGAAATAAATGATACTGTGAAAGCCTTCATACTCATCATTATTTTGATTATTATAATGTTACACTTAAGGGTAAGAGATTCAGAAATAATGAATGACTGAATTGAGGTCAGGTAGATAATTGCAGAAACAGAATTGGAACCTAAGTCTTCTGACCTCTGATTTACTATTCTTTTGAGATGGCCATTAAAGTAGATATTTGAGGCCAGGCACGGTGGCTCACACCTGTAATCCCAGCACTTTGGGAGGCTGAGGTGGGTGAATCGCCTGAGGTCAGGAGTTCAAGACCAGCCTGGCCAAGGTGGTGAAACCCTGTCTCTAATAAAAATACAAAAATTAGCTGGGTGTGGTGGCAGGTGCCTGTAATCCCAGCTACTTGGGAGGCTAAGGCAGGAGAATCACTTGAACCGGGGAGGCAGAGGTTGCAGTAAGCCGAGATCACGCCATTGCACTCCAGCCTGGGAGACAGAGCGAGACTGTCTCAAAAAAAAGTAGATATTTGAAACTTTTAGGGTCTTGTAACTAGGCCGAAGCCCGTGGGCTCAGTAAATTTTTGTTTACTATTGATTCATCTGATGTTTTATGAATTGGTGATTGTAATTAAGTTGGTTTTAGATCACACTTTACTAGTCTGAGGAGAAAAGATGACTAAATATGTAATTATAATCAAGTATCATTAGTACTGTGATAGTCTCTGTTCCTGGAAGGCAAGGGCCATGTCTGTTTTATTTATTAAAATATATTCAATACTTTAATATAGCTAATACTTTAGTCATAGTAGACATTTAATAAATATCTATTTAATGACTGGATGGAAATATGGCAAGGCCTCCCAGAAGTGACACTTAAACTGAAACTTGGAGGAACTGTTGGTGATTAATGTAGATAAAAAATATGGGGAAGGACTGTTAGCAGAAGAAATAGCATGTGCAAAGGATGAGAGGTAACAGAAAGGGAAGATTGCTGGGACTGAAATAAATGTAAGTTTTGAATGTAGAGCTCACCATGGGGTGTGGATGTGGAGAGTGGCTAGTGTCAAGAGATTAGACGAGAGAGTAAGGCCGGGCCATTTTATTGAGGCTTTTATAAACCGTTGAAGGAGTTTAAATGTGAGGAAATGATTTTATTCTATCTGTTTTAGCAAATAAACCTAATTAAAATGGGGAGAACAGATCACAGGGAAAGCTAGATTGGATTCAGGATGACTAGTTAGTATGGGGAACATGCTGGCCTGACTTGAGAGTGGTAGAAGTGGGGATAGAAAGATGTGGTTGGATTTGAGAGAGATTTAGACAACAAAAGAGACCAGCTTTGGTGGTTAATTGTTATGGAGGTGGGAGTAGGAGAATAAGAAAGGAGTTAAGTATGACTCATGTTTCTAGCTGGGGAGTAGTGCTATATTATTCACAGATAGGAACTGTGAAGGAGAACATTTGGAGAGAACAAGAGCTACATTTTAGATATTAAGCTTTAAGTAGCTCAGGGCTTCTGAGTAGAAATGTCAGGTGGCAGTTAGATATGAGACCTATAACTTGAGATGTGAGAATCGTCAGCATGAAATCTTAATGTCCCTTAAATTCTTTTTTTTTTTTTTTTTTTGAGACAAGAGTCTTGCTGTATCCCTCAGGCTGGAGTGCAGTGGCGCGATCTTGGCCCACTGCAACCTCCGCCTCCCGGGTTCAAACGATTCTTATGCCTCAGCCTGGGATTCCTGGCGCCCACCACCATGCCCAGCTAATTTTTGTATTTTTAGTAGAGATGGGGTTTCACCATGTTGGCCGGGCTGGTCTCGAACTCCTGACCTCAGGTGATCCACCCGCCTCGGCCTCCCAAAGTGCTGGGATTACAGGCGTGAGCCACCACGCCTGACTCATTTTTTAATTCTACTATCTTTCTGCAAGATATTACAAAGCATGTTTATACATTAAATGTTCTATTGACCTAAAGATTGCTCCATGTAGACTTATGAGCTGCTGTTTTTATTAGAGATTCTGGCCTCTGCTTATTGTTAATTAAACAAGATTTGATACCATTAGTGAATAATTATACTACTGATGGCGGAAGTCTTACCAAAAATATTGAATGGCTAAGGGTGTACTGAATGCATTAAATCCTAGATTTATATTAGTGTGTCTAAGTAGCTGAATATAAATCCTAATATTTGATAATGCAAATATTTTCCACCCTGAATAGCAAAGTTTAGGTTAAAGTGATCCTGCAGTCTTTAGATTAATCATGATTCAACAGACTATTAGCATGAAAGTTACACACAACAGCATGATCTTGCCTACCTTGTTAACCATTATGTGCTCACTGTCTAGAGCAGTTCTTGGCACAGAGGTCCTCAATATTTGTTGAGTAATCAGTATTGACATACAATGCTTTACTATCTAATCAAATTGTATTTTTGATCAGGTTACAGCGATGGCAGACTGACTTGTTTAGTTCTTAAAAAGAGTCTTATCCCCAACTTAAGGAATTATATTTTTATTTGAGCAATATTTTTCCCCTTAAATTACCCTGTAACTGTTCTTATTTATGCCACCTTCCTTCTATACACTTCGCTTCCAACAAACGGACATATTTCTCTTTCTGATCAGAACATTTTTACTGACATTTATGAAACGTCTTCTCCTAAAAACAGTTTGGACATTTTCACTTGTGTATTCTGACATCACCATGTCTAATGGTGATTCATCACCTTTGCTTTCAAAACCTATTCTTGCTAATGTGATTACCATTCTCTCTTCATCAAGCTCACAATCTCTCCAAATATTTGTATTGCTTACCTTCTGTTAAAAAGATTTGGTCAGTTACTAAGTCTTCTTGCTTTTACTTTGGCGATACAGCATGTATTTATCTTTTTCTATTCCCATTACTATTGTTGTTTGCACGTCTGTTACATTCATCTTGGATGATCTGTGTTCATTTCATTTGGATAAGACCATTTGATTAAACTTTTTGGGAAGTTACCTTAATTATATTACTTGCTCAAAAACATTAACTACTCTTTAAGGATAAATTTTAATTCTTAGGTATTATATCTAGGAGCTTCCAAATTTATGTTCTAATCAATAGTTTTATCTCCTACTACTCTTTAGTAAGCATTTTGCTGCAGCCTAACTGATTATCATTGTTATTTGAAAAAACCCTCACACTTTCATCTTTACTCATACCTTCTTTACCAGTCTCATCCTCAGTTTATCTCTACCCTTGAAATCTAACTCATCCAAGAAAGCTTAGCTCAAATCCTGCCTCTGCCTTGAGGGGGTGACGTAGTCCCTGGTATATAGGATGTAGTTCTGATATATTTCCTCACCCATCCCTAGATTCATGGTGGAGATCTCTCCAACAAAGACAAATTAACAAGAGAAGTGCATACAAATTTACTTAATAAAAATTTTGCATAGCATGGGAGACTTCAGATATGAAGACTTGGCAAAACAACAGAAAGCTGTGTTACTATGGACAGTCATGCAGGAGTATGATTAGAGGACAAAAGGGTATGATCTAATGGTGATAAACTGGGGTGGACTTAGCAAAGCCTGTTTGTTCAGATTCTTCTTGGCATCTCTATGTGACACATCTTTAGGGAGACCTGTCCCATAAGAGTTTTAGAGAGAAGGGAGAGAAAGTCAAAGAATGACTTTCCTAGATTTTATGGCTTACTTCAGGGGAGAAGAGAATGAGAAAGTCAGAAGAGAGACCTTCTGTTTCTGCTGTTTTCTCAAATGCCAAGGTGCTATATTTTGGGGGTAGCATTTCCTACATCCCATTACTAGGAAGTCACTTTCTCTTGATATTTATGATTGTAAACTGAGCCACTATAAATTGAATGACTTAAAAGTATCACAAGATAATGAAGTGCTAAATATTGACATCTGCTGCAGCACCCTCTATAGTTGACGGGCTCTTCTATTTTTTAAACTGGTAAAAACAAAAATCGTGGTTACCTTATATATATATATATATATATTTTTTTTTTTTAACAAAAGTTTATATGATGTTTACTCTTTCTACACTTACCACAGATATTTTTGTCTGATGGATTAAAAATCAAAACCATGATAAATACAGACTTATTTAACATTTATATAGTGCTTACTACCTGCCAGGCACTGTTATAAGTACTTTTTAAATATTAACTCAATCCTTATTTTACAGATAACAAAACTAAAATATGAGTTTAACAATGGAAGAGCTAGGATTTGAATGGGGTAGTTTAACTTGAGAGTCTGTGCTATTAAAGCCTTATGTTATACTGCTCTCAACAGAGTGGTAAAATAATTTAGTAAATATTAAAATAACTCAGTGAAATAACAAGAAATATTACACAGGAAAATACATAATTACATGTATACTCTTATTTTATTATACTCTCCCCATTTTTTCCACCCCTCAGGTTATTCTGGAGCAAATCCAGACATATTTGTTATTTATTGATCTCCACCTCATCCCCATTGGTAATTTTTTTCCAGTTGTTTTTTATTATGGTAAACTATACGTAACATGAAATTTGCCATTTTAACCATTTTTAAGTGTACAGTTCAGTGTTCCTATATACATTTATAATGTGCCCTCATCACCACCATCCATCTTCATAACTTTCTGTCTTGCGAAACTGAAACTCTATACCCGTTAAACAACAATTCCTCCTTTTCTCCTGCTCCTGAGGTCCTGGAAATCACCATTTTTCTCTCTTTGAATTTAACTACTCTGAATGTCTCATAAGCAGAATC
This sequence comes from Hylobates moloch, assembly GCF_009828535.3. Classification (NCBI taxonomy): domain Eukaryota; kingdom Metazoa; phylum Chordata; class Mammalia; order Primates; family Hylobatidae; genus Hylobates; species Hylobates moloch. The sequence goes on from NW_026652280.1 coordinate 135,559,605, forward strand.
ATACAGTGTTTGTGTTTTTCTGACTGGCTTATTTCACAAGTGTGATGTTTTCAGGGTTCATCCATGTTACAGTATTTTGCAGAATTTCCTCCCATTTTAAGTCTGCATAATATTGCATCGTGTGTTTGTAACACATGTTGTTTATTTGTCCATTGGTGGACACCTGTGTTGCCTCCACCATTTAACTATTGTGAATAATGCTGCAGTGAACATGGGTGTACAAATATCTCTTCAAGACCTTGCTTTCAATTTTCAGAGATACATACCTAGAAGTGAAACTGCTGGATCATATGGTAATTCTATTTTTAGTTTTTTGAGGAGCCACCATAGTTTTCTGTAGTGGCTGCACCATTTGACATTCCCACCAACAGTGCACAAATGTTCGTGTTTCTCTCCATCCTTGCCAACACTTGATATTTTGTTTTTTGTTTTTTTGATAGTGGCTATGATGTGTCATTATGGTTTTGATTTGTATTTGTCTAATAATTAGTGATGTTGAGCATCTTTTCATATGTTTATTGGCCATATGAATGTCCTTGGAGAAATGTCTATTCAAGTCTTTTGCCCATTTTTAAATCATGTTTTTCTGTTGAGTTGTAGTTCTGTATATGTTCTAGATATTAATCCCTTGTTAGATATATGATTTGCAGAGATATTTTCTCCCATTCCATTGGTTCTCTTTATATCTTTTGTTGCACAAAAATTTTTACATTTTCACAAAGTTCAATTAGTCTTTGTTTGTTTGTTTAGACAGAGTCTCATTGTGTCGCCCATGCTGGAGTGCAGTGGTATAATGACTTGGTTCACTGCAACCTCTGCCTCTGGATTCAAGTGACTGTCATGCCTCAGCCTCCTGAGTAGCTGGGACTATAGCTACTTACTTGCATGTTTCATTGTTTTCCAGCCTTTACACTGTATGCTTAAAATGCAAATGGAATAATATAAGAATATAAGAATAATGAGAAGTAATACTTGGAAATGTTCTGAGAAATGATGAAAAAAGGGCCTGGTTTCTATCTGATTGAAAAGAGGTGAGACTTGGGAGAGCAGTCAGACTCCCTCTCTCCTTCCCACCTCTTCTCCTCATCCCCTCCCCTAAGTACCCTGGCTAGGAATTCTAGTACAGTGTAATGTGGAAGTGGGCTTTTCTTGCCCTGGCGTGGTGGCTCACACCTGTAATCCCAGCATTTTGGGACCTGAGGTGTATGGATCATGAGATCAGGAGTTTGAGACCAGCCTAGTCAACATGGTGAAACCCCATCTCTACCAAAAATACAAAAATTAGCCAGATGTGGTGGCATGCACCTGTAATCCCAGCTACTCAGGAGGCTGAGGCAGGAGAATCACTCGAACCCTCTGGTGGAGGTTGCAGTGAGCTGAGATCACGCTATTGCACTTCAGCCTGGGTGACATAGTGAGACTCTGTCCCCCCACCAAAAAAAAAGAAAGAAAGAAATGTTTGAATATTGCTTTTATTATATTGAAGTAGTTTCCTTCTATTCCTAGTTTGTTGGATCTGTTTATTAACAAAAGGATATTGAATTTTGTCTTTTTTTTTTTTTTGCATCAATTGCAATGGTCATGGGTTTTGTCCATTCTTTTGTTAATGTGCTGCGTTACATTGATTTTTTTTTTTATGTTGAACTATCCTTGGATTCCAGAAATAAATCTCATTTGGTTATGGTGTATAATACTTTTAATGTGCTGTTGAATTTTGTTTGCTAGTATTTTGTTTGAGGTTCTCAATCTCCTTTCTACCTGGATAAATGAAGGCATACAGATAATTTTCATAATAAAGCCATACTACAGTGTATATTTATAGTTCAGTGCAATGTAAGTGATAGTTTTTTTTTTTTTGAGATGAAGTCTCGCTCATTTGCTAGGCTGGAATGCAGTGGCGTGATCTCGGCTCACTGTAATCTCTGCCTCCTGGGTTCAAGTGATTCTCCTGCCTCAGCCTCCTGAGTAGCTGGGACTACAGGCATGTGCCACCACGCCCAGCTAATTTTTTGTATTTTTAGTAGAGACAGGGTTTCACCATGTTGGCCAGGATGGTCTCAATCTCTTGACCTTGTGATCTGCCCTCCTCAGCCATATATTTTTTTAATAGATAATCACTTATATACCCTGGTATTTGGTTGTATATGCTTCACACTAATTACAACACTTTATAGTCATATGATATCTGAATTCTAGACCATTGTTTTCAATTATGGCTGCACATTACAATGTCAAAGGAGATATTCACACACACACATACACACACACCATTGCCAGAGTCGTTTAGATTGGAATTTTTCAGAAGGCCACTGAACATTAGTAGTTTTAAAAAAGTCTTCAAGTACAGAAATATTTAAAAATTCTCTAGATTGTTTTGGCTACAAATACAAGTTTTATGGGGTGCTTTAAAAAGTCTATAGGCCTTGGTAAAGTGGAATCAAATTCCAGGGGAGGAGTTGCACAATCTATCATTTTTAAAAGTTTCCCAAGTTTATCTGAAGCACAGCTAGGTTCTTAATACTGGTCTAGAATTTTCTCAGCCACAAGAAAGGATACTTAGCAATTTATTTTGATTAAGATCATTTGCAAGGGCCCTGAATACAGGTTTTCTATTGTATGGGCTGAAAGGAGATCCATATGTTTTATATGTCAATTATACAGGAGCTAAGTTGTTTACTTAAGGAAATTGACATAAGTGTTTATCCAGATATTAATCTAATTGCTGTATACGGTTGCAATAATATGAATAGGCAGGACCACCAAATATTTTCTTAGGCAAACTTGTTCTTATGTCTAAACTGGTATTCTGCTCACATCTCAGCATTTAGCATAAAGCATGTTGGAGATGACCTTAGTTCTGTATTTTCAGAAGGTAGAAATAGTTGTGTATATCACAGTAGAACTTAAATGCAGTGTGATTTAAAACGTCTCATTTGTTCTGCCAAGTTGAGCATATTAGTCTGCTAGGGCTGCCATAAGAAACTACAGTAGACCTACCTAATCCGTGGGGGTTACATTCCAGTACCTCCAGTGAATGCTAAAACCTCAGTACAGAACTCTATATGTGCTGTTTTTTTCCTACATATACATATCTGTGATAAAGTTTAATTTATAAATTAGACACAATGAGAGATGTAAAACAATAATAATAGAACAATTAAGTAAAGTAAGGTTTACTTAGCACAAGCACTACGATACCTAGACAGTTGTTTTGATAACTAAGATGGCTAATAGATAGGGAGCATCTACAGCATGGATACACAGGACAAAGGGATGGTTCATACATAACCTGGGTAGGATGGAGCAGGACAGTGTGAGATTACATCACACTACACAGAACTGTGTGCAATTTAAAAGGTTTGAATTATTTTTGGAATTTTCGATTTAATATTTTCAGACCATAGTTGACTGGGTAATTGAAACCTCAGAAAGTGAAACTGCAGATAAGGGGTGACTATTGTACCACAGACTGGGGAGCCTAAACAGTAGAAATTTATTTTCTCACATTTCTGGAGGCTAGAAGTCCAGGATCAAGATGTTAGCAGGCTTCGCTTCTCCTGAGGCCTCTCTCCTTGGCTTGCAGATGGCTGTCTTCTCCGTGTGTCCTTACATGGCCTTTTCTCAGTGCATGCCCGTCCTTGGTGTCTCTCTGTAAGTCCTAATCTTCTTATAAGGACACCAGTTAGATTGGATTAGGGCCTACCCTAATGGCTTCATTTTAACTTAGTACTAGGGCTTCAACATATGAATTTTGGGGGGAACACAATTCAATCTGTGACATTGCATTTAAAGTGTTGTTCTTTATAGCGAATGAATTAATGAGTGGAGTTAAATTATTTGGAATTATCAGATGCTGCTTACTGAAGAAAATTTGCCAAAAATGATGACTTTGATTTTTGTAATGAATATTTAACCATACTTTTAGAATGTAATAACAAGATGTGGTGCATTGAGTCAGATGTGTGACTTTTGGTTTGCTGTGGCAAGTAAATAGGATAAATGCATCTAGATGTGCATATATGCATTCAAGGTATACTGATAAATGTATCTATTTATCAGTATATCTATTTATCTGTATATATTGAAAGATATCCTTAAAGTATTCAGGAAAAGAATTATAAATCTGAAAGAGAGTTACAATATACCTTATTTTATGTCATCTATTATACAAAGTTATTTAAAAAATTTATTCAACCCACTTTAAATACTACTGTGATATTTAAGGAAACAGTAAAAATTTGTACTGTCTGTTAAAATTACACAGTTTAATCTGGAGATAGTCATTGTTTAGGTACCAGAAAGCTAATGATACAACAATAAATGTGACAGAGATTTAAATTTTCCTTATTTTCTCAATTCAGAGAAATAGTAGTGGTATTAGAACCATTGTAAAAAGTCTGTTTATCACACATCACATTAAAATGAGAGGCTCCCCCCCAAAACCAAAATATATTAGAATGCTTATATACAGTTTAAAAGGAAATTAGCTAGTTGACAAATTTTTAATTTGGGGGCAAAAAGTTGCCTATGCAATACTGTATTTTGATATTACCCTATTGTAAATTATATCTCATAGGCAGCCTTTTAAGTTTTCAGTGCATATCAATACATTTACATACATAGGAAATTTTTTAAATTTTTCTGCAAATTCCTGCAAAATAACTGATGATGAGGCATGTGAGTTAGGTATATCACTAATTGAGATAAGGTGTATAGTGACAATTTCTATTACTTTTCATGCACTTTTAAATTGATTGTATGATTGAATATTAAAATAAGCTTGGATTTTTTTTTTTTTTTTTTTGAGACGGAGTCTCACTCTGTCACCCAGGCTGGAATGCAGTGGTGCAATCTCAGCTCACTGCAACCTCCGCCTCCCAGATTCAAGCAATTCTCCTGCCTCAGCCTCCCTAGTAGCTGGGATTACAGGTGCCTGCCACCACACCTGGCTGATTTTTTTTTGTATTTTTTTTTTAGTAGATTTTTTTTTGTATTTTTTTTTAGTTTCACCATATTGGCCAGGCTGGTCTTGAGCTCCTGACCTTGTGATCCACCCACCTCTACCTCCCAAAGTGCTGGGATTACAGGCGTGAGCCACCGTGCCCAGCCATAAGCTTGGATCTTTTTGTGCACTCACTGGTGGCTAGGGGCAGGCTACCCAGAAATATGCAATGTGTCTGATGAAACCAGTTGAAGTTAATAAAAGGAAAATTTGTTGTGTTTAATTCCTATAATTGACTGATTTCAGGGCTTTGTTCATTTATAGTCAGCCTGTGTTGTCTGTGTTCCTTCATTAGGTTGACTACTACCTTTTAGTTGTTCAAAACAGCATATGCAATAGAAGACATGGTTCCCATTCTCTTGGAATCACAGGAAAGGTTTTTGTTTTTATACTTTGGAACTTAGGTCCATTAGGAGAGAGAAATCAATAATCATCAGCTGAATATTTGAAAGAGTTCTGAAAGGAACAGTTCTGTAAGAGCATATGTCAAAGGAACTTGACACAGAGTGGGTTGAGGAGAGCTTCACAGAGTAAGTGACCTTAAGAGCTGTGATCTGATGAGATTATAAGTTAAGGTTAACTAGATTTGTGCGATAGAGGGCTGAGGATTCCAGACCAAGGGACATGTACAGAGGCCCTATGGTGAAGAGGAACATGTTTGGGGAATTTGAGAGGAGGACAGTACTTTGGATCACTGAGAACTGATGGGAGTAGAATCTGAGACTACAGTGGAGAGATAGGCAGGGCCCAGCAAAGCCATTTCAACTGTATAAAAGATTTGGGATTACATCCTGAGAGAAGGGAAAATGTGTTTTACAGAGAAGTGGAAAGATGACTCTGTCTATGGTGCAGAAAATGATTAGAAAAGGGAACAGTAGATTCTACTTAGAAGTCAGACATGCGTTAACTTTAAGAAACTCTTTCTGCTTATGATAATGAACAGAAAAGTAGTCACAAATTGTGTTCAACACTCTAGGCACTATTTTGGATGTCAAGGGTACATCAGTGAGCAAAATATGTCTCTGTTCTCAAGAAGCTTTGTAGTGGAGAGAAAAAACAAATGATCAAATAATAATGTATCAGGTGTTAGTACTATAAAGAAAAATATCAGCAGAGAGGGGCATAGAGAGTTACTAAGAGTGCTGTTCTAGTAACTTTATTTTGGATGGTCTACGAAGAACTAAGAAGGAGATGGACACAAATGTCAAAGAACTGATCCATATGTATATTTGGAGGAAGAACTTCAGGCGGAGAATATTAAGTGCAAAATAACCGGAGCATAGTCGAGAAATAGTAAGGCCAATATTAGTACATTGAGAAGGAGAGTTGGGGCCGGGCACGGTGGCTCATGCCTGTAAGCCAGACACTTTGGGAGGCCGAGGTGGGTGGATCACCTGAGGTCAGGAGTTCGAGACCAGCCTGGCCAACATGATGAAACCGCGTCTCTACTAAAAATACAGAAAATTAGCTGGACGTGGTGGCTGGCGCCTGTAATCCCAGATACTCCGGAGGCTGAAGCAGGAGAATCGCTTGAACCCAGGAGGTGAAGGTTTCAGTGAACCAAGATCATGCCATTGCATTCCAGCCTGGGCAACAAGAGTGAAACTCCATCTCAAAAAAAAAAAAAAAAAAAAGAGAGAAAGAGAGTTAGTGGAAGATGGGGTCTAGGACAAAGTGCATTGGATATGAACTATATGACTCATTACTTATATCAAAATTTAGTCCTTTTTTGCTGATAACATTTTATGTAATTAAAATAGTATTCTGTTATTTTACAACTTTTAGGAACTATTTTTTGTCCTCCTTTTAAATAAGAAAAATATACAAAAATTTCAGAAAAGAAGAGGAGTGTTAAGGGTTGAATTATATCCTCCTCCAAATTCTTATGTTGAAATCCTGTCCCCCTCTACCTCAGAGTATAACCTTACTTGGAGATATAGGGTCTTTATAGAGGTAATCAAGTTGAATGAGGTCATTAGGTTGGGCTTGTCCAGTTATCACTGATGTGCTTATAAAAAGGAGAAATTTGGATACCGAGACACTAATAGAAAGAAGACGATGTGAAGAGACCTAGGAAAAAGATGGCTCTGTACAGGCCAAGGAGAAATCTGAAACAGATCTTTCCTCACAGCCGTCAGAAGGAACCAGCCCTACTGATACTTTTGTCTTGGACTTCCAGTTCCCAGATATTTGAGCCAATAAATTTTTGTTATTAAAGCCACCAGTTGCAGGACTTTGTTAAAAGGCAGTTCTAGCTATACAGATCCAGTATAGCTTTTTCTGTTATCCTAGCAAATTAATACAGATATTAACTAAAAAGCAAAACTTACTCTCCTCACTCCTTCCCCATACTTAACAAGGGTAACAGATTGTTACAAAACGTTCCAGGTCTTTTATTGTGTTTGTGTGTATGTGTGTGTGTTTCATTAATTTGTAAAGCAACTTATGTCTTCTAAGGAAATATGGGGAATTTAAAAACAACAAGCAACAAAAAGTAAATGCTACCGCATTATATAATATTTCCTTGCCTTCCAAGAAAATTTTTAACTCTAAAACTAAATTCTATCACAAGATAATATACACAACTCTTCCAAAAAAAATTGACCTCTTTTATTTTTAAAGTTTCATACTAATATACTTCACAATTTATTTAAATTTGTTAGAAGATTGATTTTTCCATTCCAGTATAATATTCCAGTATAGCTTTTTCTGTTGCTTCAGTGTGGTATTTTGGAAAAAGAATTTGTCACCACTTGGTGGCACTATGTGGCTTAAAAATGAATCACATTGTATGCAGTTAACTATACTGTTCTAGGTAAATGATTAAATTCAGAGGGAAACTGTTGATACTGAGCAACTTAATATAGTAAGTGTTTGATTCTTTTGTAAATAAAATAATAATTGGTGTTGTAGAGTTTTATTAAAATGTCATGGAATATAAAAATATAACCCAAGGCTTAGTTTGGTGGGTAGAGAAGTATATACATTTTTGATAGAAACCTCCCTTAGGTCAGGTGTCATTTGTCATTCTGTCTTAATGTCTAGACATTTGTCTAAATGTCAGAAAATAGATTTTTAGTATTAGAAGCAAACATCTTCAACTTTAATAGTAATTAATGTTTTCCAAGGTATGCATTTTATTTTCTCTTATATAAACTTAAGAAATTGAAATTTTTTCAAATGATTAAGATACATAAAACTTAAAGGAAAACAGACAAATTAAATACATTGAATGATGTCTTCCTGCAGCATATTGAAAAATCAAGCAGTCTTTTTAAAGATATTGTATTTGTTTCATTTAATTAGATAAAGGATCTTGAAGTATAACAAGAAAGTTATTTTGTTCCAGACATAATTTTTGCTCCCTAGCAATTGACGTCTGATACCATAATTGTTACGGTATTTGTGTAATGTATTGTTTTCTAGGGTCACATATATAGCATATAAAAGATGGTGCTCTGTGTCTTTTTAAAAATTTAAATACAATATGTACAGGAAAATGCATGAAGCGTAGGGTACAGCTCAGTGAATCACCGCAAAGTAAACACTCCATGACCACCACAGATCGAGAAATAGAATACTGCCAGCAACCCAGAAACCCCATATGTTTCTTTTCTCAGTCACTATCCCTGTTTTTTCTTTCCCAGATTAACCACTTGCCTGACTTCAAAGAAAATAACTTTGTCTTTTACTTGTTGTTGAAGTTTTTCAGAAATAGAATTATACAGAAGTATTATTTTGTGTAGCTTATTTTGTTCAACATTATGTTTGAGAGTTGGAAATTTTGTCAGATGTCACTATGGTTCACTTGTATAATTTTATCACAATTTGTCATGTTACTGTAGGACATTTGGGCTGAATAATGCTGCTGTGAACATTCTTGTACATGTTTCTTGGTGCATATGTGCAACATTTATATTAGGTGTATACCAAGACTAGAATCTGGGTTATTGGTTTGACCAGTGTATGTTATGTTCAAATTTAGAAGATGACACATGAATTGCTTTCAAAATGGTTGTATCAATCACATCAAGTATATGAGGATTCCTGTTGCTGTGTATCCTCACTAACACTTGGTTTTAATATCTTTAATTTTAGTCTTCTGAAAGATGCATTTCCCTGATCCAAATGGAATTGAATACCCTTTCATAAATGTGCTGGTTGTTTGGGTATCCATTTTTGCAAAGTCTCTTCTCTCCTCACCACCTTAACAAAATTACTATTGAGCTTTCTGTTTCTATCTTACTGGTTTATAGGAATTATATAGTTTATGCATACAGCCCTATTTTTCCTATTGGGGTTTCTGTACTTTTCCTTTTGTTTTTAGGAGTTTTTATATGCTCTAAATACAGACTCTTTGTTGGTTACATTTAAAATACATCTATATTCCACTTTGGCTTGACTTTCACCTTCTTAATATTATGTGTTAATGAAAGGAAGGTTTTAATTTTAGTATAGTCCATTTTATCATTGTTTGCTCTTATTGTTAATGCTTCTGTTTCATTTAAGAAGTCTTTCCTTGCTCCAAGGACATGAAGATATTCTCTTATGCTCTGAAACTATGCTTCTCAACTAGAGGCAGTTCCCTCCTCTCTAACCACACATCTCCCACCATCTGGGTAGGACATTTGGCAGTGTGAATACATGTTTAGTTTTTATAACTGAGTGAGTGGAGTACTCTGGTCATCTAGTGAGTTGGGCTAGTGGTGCTGCTAAATATCCTACAATGTACAGAATGCTAAGCATCTTACAATGCACAAAACAAACATCTAGCCAGGGTGTCACTGGTGGTGAAGTTAAGAAACATTATCCTAGGATCTTTTATTTTGCTTTCTACCATCTACCTAGAACTTATTATTGTTTATTTTGTATATTGTTTATTATGTATTTAGATCTACCTTCTATCTAGAACTGATTTTTGTATAATGTGCGAGGCATAGAATCACCTTTTCTTACATGTGAATGTATGTTTTATATGACATCGTTTATTAAAAAGATCACTTCCCTACTGCTCTGTGGTATCACCTTTGGCATAAATAAAGTGACCATATACATATGGGTCTGTTTATGGACTCTGTTTTTTTTCCCCCGTTGGTCTACTTTTGTCTATCTAAAGCACCAACACTATGGTGTTTTAATTACATGGCATTATAATAATAATAATAATAATGTCTTTATATCCACTAAGGCCTACCTTGTTCTTCTTTCATTGCTTTCCATAAATTTTTAGTCATATCAGTTACATAAAATTGAATCTATTCATTGAGATAGAGTTAACATCTTTATGATATTAGGTCCTATAGTTCATGAGTGGCAAATTATCCATTTATTTAGCTCAGTGAGACTGAAATTCTTTCTTCTCAGGATCCCTTTGAACTTTTTAAAATAACTTTTATTTATATGATTATATCAGGTTATTTGTTGCTTATATCAAGGTTGTTTCTCAGCCTTGGCACAATTGACATTTTGGGCCAGATAATTTTCTGTTCAGTGGACTATCTGTGGATGGCGACTATCTGTGCATCATAAGATTTTTACCTAGCCTCTATTCACTAGATGCTAGTAGTACTCACCCAGTGTGACAGCCAAAAAGTCTCTAGACATTTCCAAGTGTATTGATTCCAGTTGAGAACAATATTTACTGCTTTTGAAATTAAACAAATTTTAAATGTTTATAAGTTTATTTTAATATAATAATATTCCATTACATGTTAACATAAATAACACCATTTTGAGAAAAATATACATTCCAGAACAAAATTTAGTGAGAAGAGTACCATTGTTTTACATGTTTTAAAAATCTCTTTAATGTCTCACTTAATAGAAGACATTTGGATTCTTATACTTGCTTCAGTTCAGATATCATATGTTATATAGCCTCTGGAAAACTCCATTGTATACTTGTGAGAGAATGGCAGTGAAAAGGCAAATAAGGTGTTAGTATTATTATGAAAATAGTTTTGTTTATTGAAGATCCTCTAATAAGGTCTTAGGGATGCCCCCTGGGCCCCACAACTCACACTTTTCAGACCTCATGTCCTAGAGATCACAACATGCACCCTTGACCTAATTTAATCAAACTGTTAATAAATTAAATTAAATTAATTAGATTAGATTGATAATTTGCTAACTTGTTTTATTTTTCCAGACAATGCAAGAAGCCTAAAACACTTCAATCTTATTCATTTCCTTCCATACTGTACCCCTTACTCAACTTATTTGCTACTATACTCTTGTGTTTTTAAACTCCATATGTATTTTAGCCACCATGAAACATCATCATCGTTTTGCTGTATAGGTTTACCTACATATTTACCACTTGTATCGCTTTTTATTTTTTCCTCCCTCTTCATTTCTTCATCTGTGATCATTTTCTGTTTTTGAAGAACACTTTCTATTGTACCCTTTAGTGTAGGTCCGTAGTGAGAAATTCTCTTCGTTTTTGTTGTCTGGTCATGTTCTGTATTTCACCCTCACTTTTGGATGATTCTTTTTTAGGATTCTGAGGTGGCAGTTATTTTCTTTTAACAAGGATGTTACTCCTTTGTTTTCTCTCCCTTTTGTTGTTTCTGTTGAGAAATTGTTAGTCTTGTCAATGTCCTCCATCCAAAAAGACTAGCAAGAACACCCGTAGTTGAGCACATTTTTTACTTGTTGCAATGAGGGAGACCACACACTAAAGGGAGCTTTAGGGTGTCTTACGAAGAAGATATTAGAAGGAACCTATTACAGGATTTGGGCTTTGGTTGAGTAGTTTGGAGAGGGTCTAAGGAAGTGGAAGTTTGTCCTAGATTGGGTGTCGTCAGGACATGGGACATTTTATGATTGGCTATCTTTCTTTAAACGGAGGTAAAATTCACATTACATACGATTAACCATTTTTAGTGTACAATTCATTGGTATTTGGTGAACAGTAGTCCCTCCTTATCCATAGAGTGTACATTTCAAGACTGCCAGAGGATCCCTGAAACTGCAGGTAGTACCAAACCTTATTGCTGTCAGTCAGACACGTTTCTGTTCATGTCTTTCACCCATACATTTAATGCCTTTTCTCTTTTACCTAAGCTCTTAAAATGCACCATGTTCATAACTTTTGCAGTTTGAGGTGCGACAGGAAAACTCGCACAAACTTCTTTTTCCTTCTTCGCAATTCAGAGAGTAGAAGATTTGTTCTTACTGTAGATCTTAGCAACCTTAGAATTTTTTTTTTCTCTTCTTATTGAGAACTTTCACCTTTTTATGTAAAAGAAACGGCTTACAGCTTCTCTTTGACATGTCTGAATTGCCAGTATCACTACTTTTGTGCTTTGGGACCATTATTAAGTGAAATAAAGGTTCTTGAACAAAAGTACTGCAATATCATGACAGTCAATCTGATAACCAAGATGATTGCTAAGTGACTAATGGGTGGAGAACATATACACTGGACAAAGGGATTATTCATATCCCTCTGAGTGGGATGGTGCAAGATGTCATCAAGCTCCGTAGAATAGCAATCTAAAACCTGTAACTTGCTTATTTCTGAATTTTCCATTTAATATTTTTGGACTGTGGTTGACTGCAGGTAACTGAAACTGTGAAAAGTTAAACTGTAGATAAGGAGGGACTACTGTATTTACACTGTTGTGCAACCACTAGCTCTCTAGTTTCTAAAGTGTTTCATCACCCCATAAAAACACCGTGTATTCATTACATAATCACTTTCTATTTGCCCCCTTCCATCATCTGGTAAAGCAACCTTTACTTTCTGTCTCTATATATTTGCCTGTTCTGGATATTTCATATGAAAGAAACCATAGAATATGTGACTTTTTGTGTCTGGCTTCTTTTACTTGGCAAGTTGTAGCATGTGCTTCATTTCTTTATGTGGCTAAATAATATTCTATTGTATGGATATACCGCAATTTACATATTATTCCTTAATGAATATTTGAGTTATTTTTACTATTTCACTTTTATGAATACAGTGCTATAAACATATGTGTACAAGTTTTTCTGTGGACATGAGTTTACATTTCTCCTGGATGTATATCTAGGCGTTGAGTAGCTGGATGATATGGTAATCTATCTCACCCCTTTTAGGAACTGCCAAACTTATCATCCATACTTATTATCCCACCAGCAGGTATGAGGGTCTCTGTTTCTCTACATCAATGTCAGTAATTGTTAGTTTTCATTTTTTTGTTTATTAAAGCTATTCTAATGGATATGAAGTGGTATTATTGTAGTATTGATTTGCATTTCTTTAATGACCACAATGTTGAACGTCTTTTTATGGGCGTGGTCATTTATATGTCTTTTTTTGAGAAATGTCTATTCAGGTCCTTTGCTCATTTAAAAAATTAGGTTGTCTTTTTGTTGTTGAGTTTTTTATGTGTTCTGGATATTAAACATTTACCAAATATATTTCAATAATACCTGTTGATATACAAAGGATTTTTATTTTCCTAAAGTTCAATTTCTGTTTTTTGTTTGTTTGTTTTGTTTTGTTTTTTGCTGTTTGTGCTTTTGATGTCAAAGAATCCATTGCCAAATCAAGAGTCATGAAGATCCAACCCATGCCTTCTGAGAGCTTTACAAATTTAGCTTTTATATTCAGATTGTTGGCCCATTTTGATTTAGTTTCTGTACCTGGTGTGAGACAGGCTTCCAACTTCATTCTTTTGCATGTGGTTATCCGGTTGTCCCAGTACCATTTGTTGAAAAGACTGTTCTTTTCCCCATTGAATGGTCTTGGCACTTTGTTGGAAATGAATTGGCCATAGATGATTGGGCTTATATCTGGACTCTTAAATCTATTCCATTGATCTATATGTCTGCCCTTCTTCTACTGCCACATTGATTACTACAGTTTTGTAATCAGTGTTCTGAAATCAGGGAGTGTGAGTACTCCTTCTTTTTCTTTCTCAGTACTGTTTTTGTTGTTCAGGGACCCTTTCAGTTCCATATGAGTTTGAGGATAAGCTTTTACAATCTTGCAAAAAGGCCTTTAGAATTTTGATAGGGATTGAGTTGAATCTGGGATCACTTTGGGGGAATTTTGCCATCTTAACAATACTAAGTCTTGAAATCCATGAACATAGATGTATTTCCATTTAATTAAGCCTTTAAGTTTTTCTAGCAGTGTTTTGTAGTTTTTAGTGCACAAGTCTTTTACTTTCTTCGTTACATTTATTCTTTTTTTTTTTTTTTTAGAAGGAGTTTTGCTTTTGTCGCCCAGGTTGGGGTGCAGTGGTGCGATTTCAGCTCACTGCAACCTCAGCCTCCTGAGTAGCTGGGATTACAGGTGCCCACCACCACGCCCAGCTAGTTTTTATTTTTAGTAGAGACAGGGTTTCTTGCTGTTGGCCAGGCTGGTCATGAGGTTACACTTATTCTTCTGGTTATTTTTTAATTTTTGATGCTGTGGCAAATGGATTTATTTTCTTAATTTTCTTTTTGGATCATTCGTTGCTGGTATATAGAAGCACAACTGAGTTTTGATGTTGCTGTTGTGCTTGCAAGTTTGCTTTATTTGTTTATTAGCTCTAGTAGTTTTTTTGTGGATGCTAAGGGATTTTCTATGCATAGAATTATGTCATCCACAAATAGAGATAGTTTGACTTCTTCTTTTCCAATTTGGATGCCTTTTGTTTATTTTTCTTACGTAATTGCTCTGACTAACTTTTAGTACAGTGTTGAATGGCAGTGGTAAAAGTGGTAGCCTTGTCTCTTTACTGATATTAGGGGAAAAACTTGTCTCTCACCATTGAGTATGATGTTTGTTATGGGTTTTTATGCTCTTTGTCATGTTGAGGACATTTCCTTTTATTACTCATTTGCTGAGTGTTTTGTTTTTTTCATGAAACAGTGTTGAATTTTGTCAAATGCTTTTTCTGCGTCCATTGAGATGATCATGTCGTGTTTTTTCCTTGTTCTATTAATGTGATATGTTACATTGATTGCTTTTCTTATGTTGAACTACCCTGGCATTCCTGGGGTAAATCGCACTTGGTTATGTTATATGATACTTTTAATATGCTATTGGTTTCAGTTTGCTAGTATGTTGTTGAGGATTTTGGTGTCTACTTTCATAATGGATATTTGTAGTTTTCTTTCAGTATCTTTGGCTTTGGTATTAGGGTAATGCTGGCTGCTTAGAATGTGTTAGGAAGTGTTGTCTCAACACTGAAAGCCATTTCTGAAAGAATTTGAGAATAATTAGTGTTAATTTTGTTTCATAGAATTTACCAGTGAAACCGCATAGTCCTGGATTTTTCCATTTGGGGAGGTTTTTGATTTTTAGTTCATTCTCTGTACTTGTTCTAGGCCTGTTCAGATTTTCTATTTCTTCTTGACGTCATTTTGGTAATTTCTATGTTTCTAGGAATTTTTCTGCTTCATCTAGATGATATAATTTTTTGGCATCCAGTTATTCATAGTATTCTGTTATAATTCTTTTAATTTTTAAGGTTGGTACTAGTGTTCCCACTTTTATTCCTGATTTTTCACTTGTGTTCTTCTCTCTTTTGTTGTTGTTGTTGTCAATTCCTTTGTCAATCTTGCTGATCTTTTTAAGGAACCAACTTTATTTTTTTAATTAGAGGGCGGCTCAGATAGGGGTTTCTTGTTTTTGTTTTTGAGACAGAGTCTGTGTTGCCCAGGCTGGATTTGAACTCCTGGGCTCAGGTGATCCTCCTGCCTCAGCCTCCTGAGTAATTGTGACTAAAAGAACCAATATTCTCTTATCTTTATTCTAAAGATTGATTATTTCCTTCCTTCTACTGGCTTTGGGTTTAGTTTGCTCTTCTTTTCCCTAAGGTAATAATTCCCAAAGGCATAAAGTGAGATGGCTAATTTGACATCTTCTTTTTTAATGTAGGTATTTACAGCTGTAAATTTTCCTCTGCATGCTGCTTTTGCTGCATCCTATAAGTATCGGTATGTTGTGTTTTCATTTTCATTTGTCTCAAGATTGGCCATCATACTGAATCTCATCTGTAGGGAATGCAGACTGAAGCTGGGATAAACTTACACTGGCATACCCTGCTTTATTGTGTGTTGATTTATTGTGCTTTTCGTATATTGTGTCTTATACAAACTGAAATTTTGCAGCAATCCTGCATCAAGCAAGTATACAGGTATCATTTTCTCAACAACATATGCTCATTCATATCTCCTTATCACATTTAGGTAATCCTCACAGTGTTTCAAACTTTTTATATTGTTATGGTGATCTGTGATCAGTGATCTTCAATGTTTCTATTGTAATTGTTTTAGGGCACCACAAACCGTGCCCAATCAAGATAGTGAACTGAATTGATCAATATTGTGTGTTGTGATTGCTTCACCAACTGGCCCTTCCTTGCCTGTCTCTCTCCCTCTCTTTGGGCCTCCCTATTCCATGAGACACAACAGTATTGAAATTAGGCAAATTTATAACCATACAATGGCCTCTATTAGTGTTTGAGTGAAAGGATGAGTCACATGTCTCTCATTTTAAATCAAAACCTAGAATTAAGCTTAGTGAGGAAGGCATTATACAAGATGAGATAGGCCAAAAGGTAGGCCTCTTGCCGCAGACATTTAGCCAAGTTTGTGAATGCAAAAGAAAAGTTCTTGAAAGAAATTAAAAGTGCTACTCCAGTGAGCACCCAAATAGTAAGTAATCAAAACAACCTTGTTACTGATGCTACTTGTTACTGATGCTACTTGTTACAGTGCTACTCCAGTGAGCACCCAAATAGTAAGTAATCAAAACAACCTTGTTACGGAGAAAGTTTGGTCTGGATAGAAGATCAAACCAGCTACAACATTCCCTTAAGCAAAAGCTTAATCCAGATCAAAACCCTAACTCTCTTCAATTCTGCGAAGGCCAAGAGAGGTGAAGAAGTTTCGGAAGAAAAGTTTGAAGCTAACAGAGGTGGATTCATGAGGTTTAAGGAAAGAAGCCATATTATAACATAAAAGCTCAAAGTGATGCAGCAAGTGCTGATGTAGAAGCTACAGCAAATTACCCAGAAGATCTAGCTCTGACAATTCATGAAAATGGCTACACTAACCGACAGATTTTTCAGTGTAGATGAAACGGCCTTCTACTAGAAGAAGATGCCATCTAGCACTTTCATAGCTAGAGAAAAGTAAATGCCTGGCTTCAAAACTGAAGCCTGAGAGACAGGCAGACCCTCTTGTTAGTGGCTAATGCAGCTGATAACTTTTAAGTTGAAGCCCAATGCTCATTGAACAATTCCATAAAATCTTAGGGCCCATAAGAATTATGCTAAATCTCTACTTATGCTCTCTAAATGAATCAACAAAGCCTGGATGACAGTGCATCTGTTACAGCGTGGTTTATGAACTATTTTAAGCTACTGTTGAGACAAGAAAAGACTCCTTTCGAAATATGCTCATTGACAATGTACCTGGTCATCCAAGATCTCTGATGGAGATGTACAAGATGAATGTGTTGTTTTCGTACCTACCAACACAGCATCCGTTGTGTAGCTCATGGAACAAGGAATAATTTTGACCTTGAAGTCTTACTATTTAAGTACATTTCATAAGGCTACAGCTGCCGTAGCTAGAGTGATTCCTCTGATGGATCTGAGCAAAGTAAAGTGAAAACTTTCTGGAAAGGATTAGCTATTCTAGATGCAACTTAAAACATTTGTGATTCATGGGAGGAGGTCAAAATATCAACATTAATATGAGTTTGGAAGAAGTTGATTTCAACCCTCATGTATGACTTTGAGGGATGCAAGACTACAGTGGAGCAAGTAACTGTAGATGTGGTAGAAATAGGAAGAAAGCTAGAATTAGAAGTAGAACCTGAAGACTGGGTGCCATGGCTCCCCCTGTAATCCTAGCACTTTGGGAGGCCAAGGCGGGTGGATCACTTGAGGTCAGGAGTTCAAGACCAGCCTGGCCAACGTGGTCAAACCCTGTCTGTACTAAAAATACAAAAATTAGCCGGGTGTGGTTGCGCAAGCCTGTAATCCCAGATACTCAGGAGGCTGAGCCAGGAGAATCGCTTGAACCTGGGAGGTGGAGGTTACAGTGAGCTGAGATGGCAACACTGCAGTCCAGCCTGGGCAACAGAGCGAGACTCTGTCTCAAAAAAAAAAAAAAAGTGGAACCTGAAGATGTAACTGAATTGCCGCCATCTCACGATAAAACCTGATCAGATGAGAAGTTGCTTCTCTAGCGAAGAAAGTGGCTTCTTGAGAGGGAGTCTACTCCTAGTGAAAATAGTGCGAACATTGTTGAAATGACAACACAGGATTTAGAATATTACGTCAATAAAGCAGTAGCAGGGTTTGAGAAGATTGACTCCACTATCAAAAGAAGTTTTACTGTGGGTAAGATGCTATCAAACAGCATTGCATGTTACAGAGAAATCTTTCATGAAAGGAAGAGTCAATCAATGTGTCAAACTTCATTGCTGTCTTATTTTAAGAAGTTGCCACAGCTACCCAACCTTCAGCATCTGCCACTCTGATTGTCAATATTAAGGCAAAAATCTCAGCAAAAAGAATAGACCTCACTGAATGCTCAGATGACTATTAGCATTTTTTTAAAGCAATAAAGTATTTTTTGTTTGTTTGTTTTTGTTGTTGTTTTTGAGACAGAGTCTCACTCTGTCACCAGGCTGGAGTGCAGTGGTGCAATCTCAGCTCACTGCAACCTCTGCCTCCCATGTTCAAGCAATTCTCCTGCCTCAGCCTCCCAAGTAGCTGGGATTACATGCGCCCACCACCACACCTGGCTAATTTTTTGTATTTTTAGTAGAGATGGGGTTTCGCCATGTTGGCCAGGCTGGTCTTGAACTCTTGACCTCAGGTGATTCATCCACCTCAGCCTCCCAGAGTGTTGAGATTACAGGCGTGAGCCACTGCACCAAGCCACAATAAAATAAGGTATATACATTGCCTTTTAGACATAATAGCTTTTGTGTACTTAATCGACAACAGTATAGTATAAACATAACTTTTTTTTTTTTAAGTTCCAGGGTACATGTGCAGGATGTATAGGTTTGTTACATAGGTAAATGCATGCCATGGTGGTTTGCTGCACCTGTCAGCCCATCACCTACATATTAAGCCCAGCATGCATTAGCTGTTTTTCCTGATGCTCTCCCTTCACCCCCTACCCCATAGGCCCCAGTGTGTTCCCCTCTCCATGTCTATTAAATGTAGCTTTCATAAGTACTTGGAAACCAAAAAAAAAAAAAATCGTGGCTCATTTTATTCCAATATTCACTTTATTGCAGTCGTCTGGAACTAAACCCACAGTATCTCCAAGGAATTCCTGTAATTAGTAAAGAAGGTGACATATCACTCATTTTAGTGAGGGGGGGAGATGTTTGGTAGTTTGTGTTGCACAATGACCTTGTCTGACATGGATCTTATATGAGATACTATTTTTTTCTTAAGGCAACGTTGTGACAGAACATCAGATAGTCTGACAGCATGAGATTAGCTCTTGGACATCGGGAGCTGCTTTTTTTTTTCTTTTCCTCCGTCTAATTGTTGTCTCTTTATAGGTATTCTTTTTTCCTGTGGCTGCTTTTAAGATTTTTTTTCTCATTGTCTTTTATTTTCATTAGTTTTCCTGTGACGTATGTAAGTGTAGTTTTTATTTATTCATCTGAGTTCCAGGCGCTCCCAGAAGCTTTGGCTTGATGTGTTTCATCAGTTTTACAAAATTCTCAGCCATTATCTCAGAAGTATTGCTTCTGTCTTATATTCTCTCTTCTTTCCTTCTGGGATTCCAACTAGATGTTGGAATGTATGTGTGATCTTTAACCATATCGGTTTCAGCTCTTACTCTTTTCTCTATTTTCCATCCTTTTGTCTCCCCTTGCTTCATTCAATATACTTTGTTTTGACCTTTTTCTAGTTCACTAATTATCTCTTTAATTGTATCAACTTTCTGGTTTGTTACATAGTGGCCAAAGCATATGGTCTACAGTGATTTCTGTTTCTGTTGGAAGTTTCTCAGTGGTCATTGTAATACATTCTCAGATTTTATAAATGTTCTGTGTTTTGAAAAAAAAGAATGTCTAGTTGTTGTATAGAGCTCTCCCTATATGTTTGATCAGTGGTCTACATACTATTTTCTTCACACACTTCTTTGTTTTTTGTTTTTTTTTGAGACGGAGTCTCGCTCTGTCGCCCAGGCTGGAGTGCAGTGGTGCAATCTCGGCTCACTGCAAGCTCCGCCTCCGGGGTTCACGCCATTCTCCTGCCTCAGCCTCTCCGAGTAGCTGGGACTACAGGCGCCCGCCACCACGCCCGGCTAATTTTTTGTATTTTTTTTTTAGTAGAGACGGAGTTTCACTGTGGTCTCGATCTCCTGACCTCGTGATCCGCCCGCCTCAGCCTCCCAAAGTGCTGGGATTACAAGTGTGAGCCACCGCGCCCGGCCACACACACTTCTTAAAATAATTTTGGAAAACTATGGTATTTTTAAGTTGGCATCTGACATTTTTGTCACAAATGAGAATAATTACATGTTTACATAGTACATTGTATGCATAATTTACATCTCATTTCTTCAGAATCTTTGTACTGTAGATTTAATTCATTAAGGTTACAGAAAATGTCTGCCTTGTAACATTTAACAAAGCCAGTCTTCACAGCTAAACCAAGGTGACCCTTTGTCAGTAAAAATGGCTTCATTTTTAAAATTCAAATAAATGTATTTGTATCACTGTTGATGACCTTTTCATTTCTGAATTTTAATTTTAAGACTGGGAATCAGGGAGAGGGGTGAGAGAGAGAAGTACGGAGAGAGAGACAGACAGATACTGAACTCTTCCCTTGAGCTGTTTTTTGATTAACTAAGACTGTGTGGCCTTCAAATTTTCCTATTACATGCTTTGCTGCAATGGCCTTCTGCCTAAGGAGCTCTGTATTCTCAAACCTTTTATTTAGTTCCCCAAAGGTTTTTACACACTGGAGCATTTGCGCAATGCTAAGATTCTGGGCAGCTCTCTTCTTGACCCTTGAGGTATTCAGTTAGCAAGATAGATAGAAATCTTTGCCTTTGAAACTTAGTTTTAGAGGAGGGATGCACAAGCTACAACCACAGTAAATAAATATATTGCATAGTGTGTTAGAAGGTGTTAAGTGTTATGGGAGGCGGGGGAAAGGGATAAACTAGTATAAGTAGATTTGAGAATGCCAGCAGTGTGGAGAAGGTAAGGGTTTTGGGTGTCAGTTTAACTAGAGTGGTCCGGGCTGGCATTATTCAGAAGATAATGATTGAGCAAAGACTTGAACCAAGATGAGATAGTTTGCCATGAGACTATCTGGGAGAAAGAGCATTCCATCTGAGGAATAGTCAATGCTAAGGCCTTACGCTAGTAGAGAACATATTCAATAATAGTAAAAACAGAACAACAACAAAGCCAATGTGTCTACAGCAGAGTGAGGGAGTTGGGGAGAGGAGTAGGAAACGAAGTCAAAGGGTTACTAGGTAGTATCTCTCTGTAGGTCCTTTCAGGTCATTGTAAGGGCTTTTCCTTTTTTATCTGAGAAAAACAGGGTCATTTTAGAGTTTTGAGGGACATTATCTGTATGGATCACTCTGATTGCTGTGTTGAGAATAGATGGTAAGTGGGTAAGGGTCTGTCCTTGTACTAATACCAGATTAGTTAGCTGATGAAGTCCTAGTGGATCTGGGAATAGCAGTGATGAGAAGTGATGAGAAGTGATTGGATTCTGGATGTATTTTGAAGATAATAGCAGTAGGAGTTCCTGATGGTTTAGGTATGAGATGTGAGTAAACAAGAACAGTGAAGGTTGCTCCAAGGTTATTGGCCTGAACAACTGATATAGATGAGGAAGGCTGTTAGATATGTGTTTGGGAACCTTTCTTTTGTACAGTGAGAGAAGGGTGATGTTTAAAAGGGAGATGGGTAAGAAGAACTAGAGTATTGCAAATATAACATCCAGATCAATTTTAGGGAAAGAGTACATATGGAAGTTGAGGAACTAGAAATTAATACTTGACCTGCATACTCTTTGAGAAGTCTGTCTGTACTTTCAGGGTCATACATAGCCCAGTTGGAAGACCACTGTTCAGATCAACCTTAGTAATTATGTTATTAAAATCTTCTATATTCTTCTTTACTTTTTAAGTCTGCTTGATTTGTTAACCTTTGGGAGAAGCATTTAAAGCCTCCCTCTGTGGCTGTCGATTTGTCGGTTTTTCTTTGTACTTGTAAAAGTTTTTTATTTTTATATTTTATAGCCATTTTGTTGTGTGCCAAGAGATTCATGAATATCTCTTCATGGTGGATTATATATTATACTTTATTAATTTATAATATTCATCATTACCAGGCCTAGTACTTAATATCCTCAGGTTCTGTAAACTAGTATGTTTTAAATAAAGAAGCACAATCTGCTTTTGGGAGGAGGCTGACAAAACACTTTGAAATTAAAAAAATTACTAACAATAACAACAACAAAGCACTATTAGCACTATTCTTTTCTCTTCTCTTCTCTTCTCTTCTCTTCTCTTCTCTTCTCTTCTCTTCTCTTCTCTTCTCTTTCTTTTCTTTTTTCTTTTTGATGGAATCTCACTCTTTTGCCCAGGCTGGAGTGCAGTGGTGCGATCTCGACTCACTGCAACCTCACCTCCTGGGTTCAAGCAATTCTGCTGCCTCAGCCTTCTGAGTAGCAGGGACTACAGGCGCATGCCACCACACCCTGCTAATTTTTTGTATTTTAGTAGAGGCGGGGTTTCACCATGTTGCCCAGGCTGGTCGTGAACTCCTGAGCTCAGGCAATCTGCCCGCCTTGGCCTCCCAAAGTGCAGGCGTGAGCCACTGCACCTGACCCCAGCACTATTTTTTTGAATCAGTAAATGAACAACAAAAAGGATTCAGGAACGGTGTTTGGTGGTATAAGCAAACATTCTCCTTAGCCGCATACTGGGAATCCTATTGCTAAAAACACACAAATTTAGCTGCTAACTAAAAATCGGTAACATACATTCAACCCTGGATATCCATGTGGGATTAGTTCCATGACCCTGCAAGAATACCAAACTCCAATGATGCTCCAGACCTTTATATAAAATAATGTTGTATTTGCATATAATCTGTACGCATCCTCCCATATACGTTAAACCATCAATATAGTTCTTGTAATACCTAATACAGTGTAAATGCCAAATAGTTGTTATACTTTATTGGTTTCTTATTTGTATTTTTTATTCTTGTAATTTTATTTTTTATTTCTTTTGATCTGAGTTTGGTTGAATCTGAGGATGCAGAACCCACAGAGAGAGCCAAGTATATTTTTGTTAAGACAATAATGTGAGAAGCATGCTAATATATTTTGTTTCAAGAAACGCAAATTTCTTGTATTTGAATTATTACCATCCTAAATTAAGATACTTGTAGAATAGTGATTATCTTGAAATATTTTTCTTAGATGATAATTGGATTTTTTCTGGTTTCAGAAAAATTAATTGAGCAAGGATAATAACATTAACAAGAGATCACATTTAATACAAAACATTTCTTTGAAGTAACACTTTCAGTTTTGTTCTTTTTTTTAGTTCTCAAAGATGTCATACTTTTCCATCTGAATAGATGGAATAAATATACTCAAATATATAAATATATAAATTCAATCTATAAGTTTGAGTTTACATAGTAGAGTTTGAATGTATATAATACAGGTGAGAGGTTAAGTACTCATTATAGATTATTACAGATTCACAGAAATTTTTTTACGATTTAAATCCTTCCTTCAATAAATTAAATTGTAAATCAGTGAAATAATTCAATCTTGGATGTCATATTATCAAGTTCTATTTCTCATTAGACTTTAATTTTATATTTTCTAAATATGAGATTAAGCGAATCAATTTATGGAACTATTATAATGACAGATTATTAAAATCTACAGAAGTTTAAGAAATCTACATATTAAATAAAATCTGTGAACCTTTGAATTTGAAAAACTTAATTACTGAGGCATTAGAAGGAAACTAGTATACATTCGTTATGTTCCAAGCATCAGGCTAGACATACTGATAAGGGTTCTGTTGGTCATCTTTTCCCAAAAATGAAATACAGTTGACCCTTGAACAACATGAGCTTGAACCGTGCAGGTCCACTTAAAAGTGGATTTTTTTCGATGAATATAGTCGACTTTCTGTATCTGTGGGTTCTGCGTCTGTACCCAAACCAAACGCAGATAAAAAATACAGTCTTCATGGCATGTGAAACCTACATATAAGGAGGGCTTGCTTGTCTTATCCATAGATGGTGTCAAGTGTGGGGACTTAAGTATGCGTAGATTTTGGTGTCCACCAGGGTTTTAGAACCAATCCGCCATGGATACTGAGGGATGACAGTAGTTTCATCTGCATTAACAATCTATTAAGGCACCAGTCGTCTCTTCAGCTGTTGTAAGGAATCCCTTCAAAGCCACCATGTTTGCATTTGCAGTCATGCCACTAACTTTGATGTGCGTACTATAATGTGCCTTGATATTGTGGAATATACATGGTTGGGGCAAAAGTTTCATTAACAGCACTTTGAACATTCTTAGCTTTTAAGTTCTTCAACAAATTCCTAGCATTTCCTGAATAAACATTAAGGAAATAGATATCTGACTTGGTGCTGATTCTATACTCTAAAACCATTCTTTTGTTATTTCTTTATGTCTTGATAATTGTTGTGAAATTTATAGGTATAGCAGTTTTTTGAATGGTGAAATTGTCTTTGCCCTTTAAAATTATTTCTGTTCTGAAGCAATTTATTCCATATGCATATATATCTCACTACTTTGAGTATAATTGTCTCTATTTTCATTTATATAATTACATACAGTCCCTGACCTACAATGACAAAGATTCAATTTTGCGATGGTGCAGAAGCAATGTGCGTTCAGTAGAGACTGTATTTTTAATCTTATCTTTTATTTTTTGTTATAAAATTTTTATAGACTGTGTCAGATTATTTTGGCCAATTGTAGGCTAATGTAAGTATGTATAAGTAGGCTAAGCTACAGTGTTCAATAGTTTAGATGTATTAAATGCATTTTCAACATGATGTTTTCAATTTATCATGGGTTTATTCGGAGGTAACCCCATTATACGTAAAGGAGCATCTGTAGATGCTTTGTATTCCTAGGACTTTCAACACTCTCACTTTTCTTGCATTTATTAGACATGATGGTTTAGTATTTATATAATATTTCAAAACTGAACATAAACAGCAGACCCATCATAGGTTAAAGAATACCAGAAGGCTCAAAGTAAAATGACAATTTATGGCGTAATACTGTCTGTGGAGGGCAGAGTTGACACACTGCCTCTGGAGTATGGGATTGACATACTTTAGCTACATTGGTTTCTTTGAAAGTTTCACAGTTAATGATTTGAACAGATATATTTTATAGTGAAGTGACCCATGTTACACAAATGTGGTCAAAATGTTTGATCAGTTACATATATATCACTCATTTCAAATGCTTAAATTTGTCTTGTTGGAGCCACATGCATATATGTCTATTACGATGTAAGCTGAGACCGTCACTTATTCTAATTACATGAGAGCATAAACAACACAACAGTCATTCTGTGCTAACTATGACTTAGCACTCTCCTTTGGTTGCAGCTGTAATTTATTGCCTTCTTCCAGTTGCAAAATTCTTCATTAGGAAATTAATGTTTGATTAGTGAACATCCATTTGATTTTCTACTGTTGATTCTCGTTGTTACATAACTTTGCCATGTCTTTAAAGTTATGTCTTTGTAGGGCCTCCCTGCCCCCCCTTGCCTTCAATCCGTACAGTTACCTGCTTCTGTTTACCATATGGGAGCTTCCTTAGATGTGTTAGATTATATTTAGTATTTACTATACTTTGCAGTAAGAATGATCTTGAGTTATTAGGTGTTTATGATCTGGTACCTGACTTTGTAACATCTGTCTTCCTGTTAAAAAGTGAGGATGGTACATGGCATCAGGAACAAGCTGTTCAACAGGTTCAGTGTAATTTGTTTGCTTTATTTTTTTTATTACAATCTATATATCAAACTCGGTGCCTTTTTTGTTTTGTTTTGTTTTTTGGTATTGCCAAGAGGAAAAAAAAAATCTCTGGCTGTAACATTGAGTTTTCATGATACAGTTAGCTCTGTGGCAGTGTGTTGGTCATTTAATGCCATATTTTCATTGTTCAGGAATCAATTTATTGACAGATCATGAGTTAACTAAAGGATTATTTCAGGTAATTGTGAATTTAGAGAATACTTTTAAGGCCCAGTAGTGTAATTCTCCAGTTTTTAGCTCATTATTTCAAATAAGGTTGTGTTAATTATGTAATAACTAAGTACTAAACATTTGTAGTACATATTAGAAGGGACCTTAGAAATCATCTTATTCAATCCCCAACTCCATATTCCTGTCTGTAATGTTCTTGACAAGTAAGCAGTCTAACCTTCTGAACCATTTTATTATTTGGCTTGGTTTTAAAGTCAGTCTCATGCTGGATAGCCTTACAAGTGTTCTGTATTTTTTTAGTGTTTCTTTTCAATGTGACATCCAGAATAAGTTATTACCTGGATGATACATTCTGTCTTCTCTTGAATTGTGCACTAGGTGAGATTTAGGTATATATGTTTGTACATTGTGTATGGTATATATAGGTTTAAATGCTGCAATAATTTTAAATATAATATTTCAGTTAATTAAGATTTGTTTTGCAGTTAGACTGACACTTGTGAATGGTTTTCTCTTCTTGACGCAATCTCATACATTACTAACTGAAGTTGTCATGTGTTCGCAAGGATAATTTAAATGAACATAGGGTTTGTGAAATCCTGACAGATCCTAACTATAATTCAGCTAGTGGGCAGCATTATAATTTATTTATAGCTGTGTAATATAGCAATTAATGAACTAATATACAATAAGGGCAAATTGTACTATATTTTTGCATGAAATTATACAACACAACAAAGGTTGGCATTATGTAGTTAAGTACCCACAAAATGTTAACCTACTTGCAATAAATACAATTAATAATGTACATAAAAGAATGAAATTAAGCTAATTTTCTATCAGAAAAGAGTTATTTGTGAACAGAAAGTGGACAGCATAGATTTGATGACAGAAAGGTTGTATCTAATCTGAATT
Organism: Hylobates moloch; assembly: GCF_009828535.3. Taxonomy (NCBI): domain Eukaryota; kingdom Metazoa; phylum Chordata; class Mammalia; order Primates; family Hylobatidae; genus Hylobates; species Hylobates moloch. The sequence continues at coordinate 135,586,748 of NW_026652280.1, forward strand.
ACTGAGTGACCTAGGAAGCTTGCTCAGAGGGATTACAGAATAATTATGTTAATATGCAATTATCACCTCATTTCTTCTGTAGTAACCTCAAGATGTAGTGTAGTGAGGATGTTATAGCAAGTGCTGATAGTTTGCAAAAATACTGATGTTTGAGATTTCTGAGACAATAAGTCTAGCTTGAGGCGTATAAGTGATGATCTGTCATCTTGAAGACAGATCTGACCTTTGTACAATTCTTTTAGTGCTCACAGTATATAACTAGAGGCAGTTATAGCTGTAGAACTCATTATGATTTTCTAGAAATTGAAATATATTTTATGTAGATTTAAAGTTCTATTTGCAGCTTTTTAAAAAGGTGTGTGAATTTTTTTAAAGACTATTTTAAAAACCAGTTAAAAGAAAAATTCTATAGTTATATGATTATATGGGGAAGATTTAGTAATGGTGTCTAAACAGTGTTTAAAAATCTTAATTGATATATAAGGAGTCCAAACATCAGTTTATTTATCTTAATTTATTAGCTTCTGTTTTTTAAACTTAATAAATAACGCTCACCTTCAAATATGTTCCTACTTTGTTATAGTAACCTAAACTGGTATTGATGTCTCTGTTATATATACATTTGACTATACAAAGGTAGTTGAAAACTATTTGAGATGGTGTAAAATTAACTCAGGTCAAATGCTTTCTTGCCTAGATGCCACATAACCCAACATGAATGTAGTAAAATAATTTTTGATGGTGTTAAAATTCTGTATCCATTATTCAGTGCAACAGATTTTGATGATGCATTGTTCTGCATTGTATCTCAGCACAACAGCTATGAGTCTTGAGTACTGTTACTAAGAAGAAGTATATTTGGAGCATTGTTTAATTAGAATATATTCTGAACATTTTCATTGTTCCTAAAAAAAGTACCCACAAAACATTAATCTACTTGTAGTAAATACCGTCAATAATGTACATAAGAGAACAAAATTAAGCCAGTTTTCTCTCAGTAAAGAATTACTCATGAACAGAAAGTGGACAGTATAGATTTGATGACAGGAAGGTTGTATCTAATCAGAATTACCAAGTGACCTAGAAAGCTTCCTTACTAAGTCAACTTTTGTAACATATTTTCAAACTGATGCAGAAGGTAACGTCTTTTATTTTTGAGTAGACATAATTATTAATTTGGGGATAAGTAAGCCATATTTTATTATGTGGATGTGAAGGAAAAGTTTCATTGTTAAAAGACTTCATTTTATATTTTAACAATATTTAATCTGATTTTTTTTGCTAGATGTGTTTTGTAGATAAAATATCTGTTATGCGCATATATTTTTTGTATGTTTTTGAACAAAACAGGTTGATATCTTCAGAATGTGAACTTATGAAAAGCTCTTATAAAGCCATTCTGGTAATGAGGATGCAGTCTCCAAGCTGACATGATGTTCTCATAGTTTGTCACCCTGCTGTTCAGGGGGTACCAATGAAGTTGCTTTAAATGGGAAGCGTCTGTTCCATCTCTAAACCTCTAACACCAGAACAGATGGGTGGAACATAGAACATGGAAGGTTTTACCTCTGAGGTGGTAACAGTGAAGCCACTCATTAACACTGAATTTACCACTTCGTTAGCAACATTGCTTCCTGTTGAGAAAAACTAATATAGGCTTTCAAATTGACTTAGCATATATTTGTCCACCTCTGTGATTATAATAAGTGGGAACAGAAAGGAAAGTAACTGTCTTTCAAGCTAGTTTTTTGTCGTTCATTTCAGATTTATGAGATTGTTTCTATTGAAGCATTTTATGTTTTCTACCTAATTTAATGAGAAATATCAGGAATGAATAATAGTGTAGCATTAAGGCTTGCTTTTCTTTCCCTTGACATTTGCACACCCTTTCCTAACACATGTTTATGTGCTGCCCATTTTTAACTTCTGTGTATGTGATGTAGAGACTCCTGCTGGGTGATGCATTAGCACCATTTTGGAGTGATATCATTGAATGTGATCTTATTGGAAGTCTATTTTTATTACCACAGAAGTTTGCCAATCTCAGAACAGAATTCTAAAACCTATGAGGGCTGGAAAAAATGATTGTTGGTATAAATAACAATGTCAAAGATACTGGTAATAGGTATTTGTTGTATTAAATAACATTTTATGGAAAGAATAAGATCAGATTATAAGTGCTTGTTCTAAGTTATAAAATAAGAAAAAGGTAAGAACAATTTTATTATTTTTTTATTTTATGTATTTATTTTTTTGAGATGGAGTGTCACTCTGCCACACAGGCTGGAGTGCAATGGCGTGATCTTGGCTCACTGCAAGATCTGTCTCCCGGGTACATGCCATTCTCCTGCCTTAGCCTCCTGAGTAGCTGGGACTACAGGCGCCCACCACCACGCCTGGCTAACTTTTTGTATTTTTAGTAGAGACGGGGTATCACCGTGTTAGCCAGGATGGTGTCGATCTCCTGACCTTGTGATCCACCCGCCTCGGCCTCCCAAAGTGCTGGGATTACAGGCGTGAGCCACCACGCCCGGCCTAAGAACAATTTTATTATTCTTGAATTAGATTTAATGTTTTACAAAGCATGAAATTGGTACCCTTAAAGGATAGTAGAAATATTGAACTATATTGAACATGTTTTGATTTCTAAATGTTAGATTGTGAGGTCTTGTTGCCCTAAAATAGTATTACTTGTTATTATGCAAATTAAAAATACTACAAAAGAAAAATATACAGGCTTCATTCTTTATCTGAGAGCAGGAACCTAACTTGTCTTGTTTACCATTATATTTGGAATACAGGAACAATGCATGGCACAACTAAGTGCTTAGGAAATATTTGGAGAATAACTGCAAAAAAGGAGAAGAAATATGGAAGCTTATGCCAGTACTTCAATTAGTTAATACCTGGGGTTGCCAAATAGCAGGTTCTTTAAATTGTACATGAGAATTACTGGATATTTTGAGGACCTTATTATAATTACTGAGTTAATAAATCAGAACCTGGTGGAACTTGTATTTGAATGGGGTATCCAGATTTCATAGGAACAAAACTGTTTTTCTTCTTACACTTTAGGAACTTTTACTTTGATTTTTGAAATTGTGTTTTTATTAATCCAATACTTATTCAGTCTTTTATTCAACAAATATTGCCTGAGCACCTATGCCAAGTGATGTACTAGGTTCTAGAGATACGATAGTGACTAGATTACATTCCCAGCCCTCAAAGAGCTGACGTTCTCTGAAGAAGGCAGATACTTCCAATGTGGCCATTTCTAAGAGCAGGAAAAGAACAGGTTGCAAGGGAACTTTTCATAGTGGGGGTAGGCATTATAGTCATGGTATGAATGGACCCCAAACATTCAGAAATACCGTTTCCTTTAAAAATATTGTACTTTTTTCTCATAATGATTAAATATCTTATCAAAAATGCCTAGAAAAGTTTTATCTACATTTTATATGAAATAAATTTAAAACATATGTTTATGCTATTTTATTGTAAAATGTGTTAGGCCATTGCACTAGGCCACCAGATCATAAGTGGGATAACTGCTTTTAGAGAATGCCTAGAATTTGGGGCCCCACATATGAAAGTTTGACATGAAACTTCATTAATTTTAACTTTAGTTAAGTTAAAATTCGCTTTACTAAAATTTAGCTAACTTTACTAAAGTTAAAATTATAGTTAAGGTTAATTTGAATAAGGAATGAACGAAACTATGAATAAAGCATTTTTACAATTGATAGAATGTTAGGAGAACATTAAGCATCTTGAGAGCAAAGCAGTCTTTTAAAAAGGACTATTTCATACATAAAACATTGATGTTGATAGCAAATATGTTCATTCAATAAAGTTATTTACTGAGTGGTGTTTTGTTACCTTCCTTCAGGAATGAACTTATAAGTGACAAATCTTTTACTTCTCTGCAATATTTGATAATTTATATTATTCTCTAGAATAGAGTGACTGCCTCTGATAAACCTACTTAAGTGAAAGAATTTTCTTTGTATTAGCAATCTCTACGTGAGATTTAAAATTTTTTCAGTCTGTAGCATATTTATATTGTTTTTGAGTCTGTGTGTACATGTGTACCTGTGTGTATGCTGCTTTTCCCTAGTGTGTTTGTGTATGTTGCTTTTCCCTAGACATTTTGTATATATGACGTATTGGATTGTTGTTGTTGCCTAGCATGAAGAACAATATTAACCTTTGAGGTGCTTTTTAAATATTTCAATATGTTTGTGTTCTTTCATTCTTGGAAAATTATTAGAATCTCAATATAAAGAGTAGAAAATTAAACTAATAAAAAATGTACTTTCAGCTCTCCATACATTCTAATAGTATTTTTTCTTTCATGCAAATCTAAATTTTTTTTTTCCATTTTCTAGACTAAATGTGTTAAATGGGCTTGCCAACAATATGGATGATTTGAAGATAAACACCGATATTACTGGTGCTAAAGAAGAACTCCTAGATGACAACAGTTTTATCTCAGACAAAGAGAGTGGAGTTCATAAGCCAAAAGATTGTCAAACATCATTTCAGAAAAATAATACGTTGACTCTGCCTGAAGAACTGTCAAAGGACAAATCTGAAAACGCCTTAAGTGGAGGCCAGTCTAGTCTATTTATACATGCTGGTGCTCCTACTGTTTCTAGTGAAAACTTCATCTTGCCTAAAGGAGCTGCTGTTAATGGACCAGTTTCACACTCCTCCTTAACTAAAACTTCCAATATGAATAAAGGCAGTGTTTCATTAACCACTGGACAGCCTGTGGATCAGCCAACAACAGAATCTTGTTCAGCTTTGAAGGTAGCAGCTGATCTTCAGCTGTCTACACCACAGAAAGCAAGTCAACACCAAGTTTTATTTTTGTTATCAGATGTAGCACATGCTAAGAATCCCACCCATTCCAATAAAAAACTACCTACCTCTGCTTCAGTTGGTTGTGACATTCAGAATTCAGTAGGGAGTAATATAAAGTCAGATGGCACTTTAATAAATCAAGTAGAGGTGGGTGAGGATGGTGAAGATTTATTGGTAAAAGATGATTGTGTCAATACAGTAACAGGAATTTCCTCAGGTACAGATGGATTTAGGTCAGAAAATGATACAAACTGGGATCCCCAAAAAGAGTTCATTCAATTTCTTATGACTAATGAGGAAACAGTAGATAAAGCTCCACCTCATTCTAAAGTAGGTCTAGAAAAAAAAAGAAAGCGAAAAATGGATGTAAGCAAGATAACTCGTTATACCGAGGATTGCTTCGGTGATTCTAATTGTGTACCCAATAAATCAAAAATGCAAGAAGTAGACTTTCTAGAACAAAATGAAGAGCTACAAGCAGTAGACTCACAGAAATATGCATTATCAAAAGTGAAGCCTGAATCAACTGATGAAGACTTAGAATCTGTGGATGCCTTCCAACATCTAATTTATAACCCAGATAAGTGTGGAGAAGAGAGCTCACCTGTTCATACTAGCACTTTTCTTTCAAATACCTTAAAAAAGAAATGTGAAGAGAGTGATTCTGAGTCACCTGCTACTTTCAGTACTGAAGAGCCATCATTCTACCCCTGTACAAAGTGCAATGTGAATTTTAGGGAGAAGAAGCACCTCCACAGGCATATGATGTATCATTTAGATGGGAATAGTCACTTTCGCCATCTTAATGTCCCAAGGCCATATGCTTGTAGAGAATGTGGACGGACATTTCGAGATCGCAATTCACTTCTAAAACATATGATTATTCACCAGGAGAGAAGACAGAAGTTGATGGAGGAAATTCGTGAATTGAAAGAACTTCAGGATGAAGGAAGAAGTGCACGATTACAGTGTCCTCAGTGTGTGTTTGGTACCAATTGCCCTAAAACATTTGTGCAACATGCTAAAACCCATGAAAAAGATAAAAGGTACTACTGCTGTGAAGAGTGTAACTTCATGGCAGTGACAGAAAATGAATTAGAATGCCATCGAGGCATTGCACATGGGGCAGTGGTAAAATGCCCTATGGTCACTTCTGATATAGCCCAGAGAAAAACACAAAAAAAGACTTTCATGAAAGACTCTGTAGTAGGATCATCCAAAAAATCAGCTACCTACGTATGTAAGATGTGTCCTTTTACTACTTCAGCCAAAAGTGTTTTAAAAAAGCACATGGAGTACTTGCATTCATCATCATGTATTGATTCATTTGGTAGTCCTCTTGGACTTGATAAAAGAAAAAATGACATCCTTGAAGAACCTGTAGATAGTGATAGCACTAAACCATTAACTAAACAACAGTCAACCACGTTTCCAAAGAACTCTGCTTTAAAACAAGATGTGAAGCGAACATTTGGATCAACCTCCCAATCAAGTAGTTTTTCAAAAATCCATAAGCGGCCACACAGAATACAGAAAGCTCGGAAAAGCATTGCCCAATCAGGTGTAAACATGTGCAATCAAAACAGCTCTCATCATAAGAACGTTACAATTAAAAGCAGCATTGACCAAAAACCAAAGTATTTCCATCAAGCAGCAAAAGAAAAGTCTAATGCCAAGGCAAATAGCCACTATTTGTATAGACACAAATATGAAAACTATAGGATGATCAAAAAATCAGGTGACTCATATCCTGTACATTTCAAAAAAGAAGAAGCTAGTTCATTAAATTCTTTACACCTGTTTTCATCATCAGGTAATTCTCACAACAATTTTATTTCAGACCCTCATAAGCCTGACACCAAAAGGCCTGAAAGCTTCAAAGATCACAGACGTGTAGCTGTAAAGAGAGTAGTTAAGGAATCTAAGAAGGAAAGTTCTGTTGGAGGGGAAGACTTGGATAGCTATCCAGATTTTTTGCATAAAATGACTGTTGTTGTTTTGCAAAAACTTAATTCTGCTGAAAAGAAAGATAGTTATGAAACAGAAGATGAAAGTTCCTGGGATAATGTTGAGTTAGGAGACTACACTACACAGGCCATAGAAGATGAAACCTATAGTGATATTAATCAAGAACATGTAAATTTATTCCCTTTATTTAAGAGCAAAGTGGAAGGTCAGGAGCCTGGAGAAAATGCTACTCTTAGTTATGACCAAAACGATGGCTTTTATTTTGAATACTATGAAGATGCTGGAAGTAACAACTTTTTGCATGAGATACATGATCCTCAGCATTTAGAAACTGCAGACGCTTCATTGTCAAAGCATAGTTCTGTTTTTCATTGGACTGATTTGTCTCTTGAGAAGAAATCGTGTCCTTACTGCCCAGCAACATTTGAAACAGGTGTTGGGTTATCAAATCATGTCCGGGGGCATCTTCACAGAGCAGGATTAAGCTATGAAGCCCGTCATGTTGTATCACCAGAACAAATAGCCACAAGTGACAAGATGCAGCATTTCAAAAGAACTGGCACAGGAACACCTGTTAAACGAGTTAGAAAAGGTAAGTTCTCTGTGGGAATGATTTGGGCTGATAGGTCTGTGTTCTAATTCTGAAGATTTAAAAGTTTTGTTTGAATTTGGTCTTTATTAGAATCATATAATTTTATGTTTCAGAATTAACTCATTTTAGGGTGGCCAGTTTATATAAGAAAGTCTTATATTACTCTTAAAAAATTTTTTTTTAGCTATAGAGAAGTCTGAAACCACTTCTGAACACACTTGTCAGCTCTGTGGTGGTTGGTTTGATACTAAAATTGGATTATCAAATCATGTTAGAGGCCACTTGAAAAGACTTGGAAAGACCAAATGGGATGCTCACAAATCTCCAATCTGTGTTCTGAATGAGATGATGCAAAATGAAGAAAAATATGAAAAAATCTTAAAGGCATTGAACAGTCGTCGTATTATTCCCAGACCATTTGTAGCTCAAAAACTTGCATCAAGTGATGACTTTATCTCTCAAAATGTTATACCTCTTGAAGCATACCGTAATGGCCTAAAGACTGAAGCTCTGTCAGTGTCTGCATCAGAAGAAGAAGGGCTGAATTTCTTAAATGAATATGATGAAACAAAACCAGAACTGCCCAGTGGGAAAAAGAATCAGTCTCTTACACTCATAGAACTTCTTAAAAATAAAAGGATGGGAGAAGAAAGGAATTCTGCTATTTCTCCTCAAAAGATCCATAATCAGACGGCAAGAAAGAGATTCGTTCAGAAATGCGTTCTTCCACTAAATGAGGATAGTCCGTTGATGTATCAGCCACAAAAAATGGACTTGACTATGCACTCAGGTAAGAAGACGTTTATGACTATGCTATACACAGTTTAAATGCAGTTCAATTATGCCTTCTTTAATGGAATCTATGTGGAAAATACTTTCTCACAATCTTCTTGTTTAAGCTGCTTTTTTTTTTTACAGAGCACAGATTGGTTATTCTACTGTCATTTCTGTATAACTCATCAATTGATGCTCATTAGCACTGAGTTCTCTGTGCCTCTTTTCTTGGTCTGAATGTAAGGTGAGAACAAAAGCAGAAGAAAACCACGCACACACACAATAAAAACAACAAACAAGAAGCTGATCTGTAAAAATAAAACTTGCTGTGGCTGGAGGATGGTTATGGATGGGAGGTTGATGTTCAAAAGCATAGCATTATTGAAAAGGCATACACCTCTGTCATATTTTTGCCAGTTCTCCAAGGTGATCATGTTTTCAAGATTTAGCTGTTGGTTTTTCCACTGCTTAGGTAAAACAAAACAGACTTTTAAAGCTGAATGGATTGGTGTCTGTTGTGATTAACCCAAAGAAACATCTCTCTCTCCAATTCCTCATTGTATTGCGGAATAGTTTGGTTTTGGAGAACAGTTGTGAACATAAAACATATTTGTTTGGGGTTTTAGGTTTTAAGATAGTGCTCTAATGGAACAGAACAGATGATTTAGCTTAGTGCTTGTGCACTAATAGTTTTTCCTTTTGAAAGGAATATTTTGTATGTATTGGCAAATAATGTGGCAGATAAAGTGGTCAAACTTTATTCAGTATTGCCAAGTCTGGTTTAAGAAAAATTTTAAATGTCTTTTCTGGATTTCTTTTTGAAGGTTAATAATGTTGAAGGTTTATGTAAGTGGTCTCATGATTAGAGCTCTAAGTTGAATGTGTCGGAGGTAATAGTTAATGGATTAATAATGAGTAACATTACTGTAATGTAATGTTGTTTATTTGCTTTGGGGCAGACATTGCGATATCCCAAATAGTTGTAATGCAATTTTGATTTGAGGAAAGATGACTTTGTATTGTAAGTGGTCTGGAAAGCAGTTTATCTTGTATGAGCTTCTGTTTAATACGGCTTTTTCTTTCGAATAAAGAATCTCTGAAAGTCAATAGCTTTCAATATTTTTTCAGAAGGATAAAATGCAGGGAAGATGTGTTAGCTGTGTTGACCAAGGGGTAGTATACTTCAGAGATGGAAAACATATTTGTGCTATCACAGTAATGCTGAAGAAACCAATTGAAATGTGTTGGGGGAGTGAGGATTGTCTGAGAAGTTAGGAGTTTCTTATTGTTTGAACGTGTTTTTCCTGTGATGACTAAGATGTTAGCTTGTTGATCATTTATTTAGCACAAAGATTTTAGCAAAAAACTTTAAATCATTAACTTTCATTATTGATTGCGCATTCAGAGTAATGAACATAAAATACCCTAAATAAAATGTTGTGTCTAACAGCTGTTCAGTGGTGTGTTTTACCACCTTTTCTCCCAGCCTTCATCAGAAAGCCTAATTTAGTATTGAGACTTTTACGGTTTTGTGGGTAAAACACTTTAATTACCACTTTGTCAACTAGACTTTTTAATTCTTTTTTTATTGGTAATGTTGTAAGCTTTGAAACTTCTCAACAGAACTGTGGTGTTCAAATCACAGGATTGTATTGTAGTAGGTTTAAGAAATAATCTGCGTAACACAGAAATCTGCAAGAAAGTGATAATAGGTGTTATATCCAGAGGAGCTCAAAGGTTCAAGTCACTCCTCTTCTACCTTTCCAAAGAGCATGAGTTGACTCTAAATACTAACTACAAACTAATAACAGTTAACTTAATTTCCCCTCCTTATTTTAAGTTAACCTATTTCATTGAACGTTTTGAAAACCATCTTTATTGTGGTGCTTTTCTACACTCTTTAAGCTAAGAAAATTTCACTTTTTGAAGTGAGAACTGGATTATAGTTTTCTTTTGAATGATAGGTATGCCTGTGAAGCTTAGAACATGTGTGCATTGCAATACGACGTTTACAAGTGCTGTTAGCCTGTCCAACCACTTACGCGCTTATGCACGAAAGAAGAGTGCTGGACTTTTGACTGGTACAGGTATGTTTGAACAGATATCACAGCAAGTCTGTTTGATACAATACAGTTTTTTTTCCCACCAGACTGGTGTTAATTCAGATCATATTTATAGCTTTCTTTGGTAAGCTGCAGTTGAGTCTGAATACACATTAAATTTCAGCAACTTGTAAACTGTTAGATATAATTCTAAGCAAGTTAATCTTTTTCTTTTGGCTCTTACTGACTTAATTTGGGGAAAAAAAATTAACCCAAGAGGTGTGGAACTTTTGAGTCTACCTTAATCCCATTTCTTTTTTAGAATACTATTTTTGATTTTTAAATTGATTTTAGATTCCAGTAAAACACCTCTCTTTATAGTTCTAGTCAGGCACAGTGGTGTGCCCCTATAGTCCCAGCTACTCATGAGGCTGGCAGGAGGATCACTTGAACTCAAGAGTTAGAGGCTATAATGTGCTATGATTGTGCCTGTGAATAGTCACTGCACTCCAGCCTGGGCAGCATAGCATAAAAATATTGTAGTTCTAGCTTGGAGAAATCCTTTATTAGAAAAGGAAATTACGGGGAAATTTCAAAATGTAGACTTGATTAGGAAACTAAGCAAACTAATGAATTTTCATTAGTCTATAGATTAGATCTTTGAAGGAGTGAGCCTTAATAATGGCTTGTGTTGACAAGTGAATAGATTTTTCTTTTAATACTTCTTAAATATATTAAGGATTAATAAATCTAGCTATGCACATAAGTGTTAACATGCACATTTCTGTGTTATTTTTGGTTGGTTAGCCCAACCTTGCAGATACCTCTTAATACTGCTCATCTGTGAACATTTTATTAGCTTACTTATATATAATACACTTCTTATAACCTACAAAATGCTTTGCACTTTCATTTGTAGTCTTTTAAGCTACCCTGCTTCAGCAAATCTCATTTCCCTCACATCTTAAAATATACCCTCTTTTTGACATAGATCTACATAAATTCTTTTGCCTAAAATTCTTTCCAATCATTTTATTTCTCTTGCTCTTTTTTAGATCACTGCCTCCTGCTTTCTTCTAGTTGTTTTCCCAGCTTTTTTGTTCTTCCTCATGTCCTGTAACTTAGATCCAATATGTTCTTGCTTTCAAAAAACCACTTATATTTATACTAGTGTCTTTCTTCTGCTTCTTTGCATTCTTCCTTAACTTGGTATACAAATGACCAGGGATGAATGTTGACAATTTATATTAAAAAGAGAGGAGCGGGGTGAGTTTTAGTGTACTGGATTAGGCCTCCTACTCTGAGATTATAATTTTTATATCCCCTCACCTTTATCAGGCTTGGCAAGTGATTGCAGACATTAGAGGTGGGGGACAATAAAAGTAAGAGACTGTACAAGTGGGAAATCATTATTGTTACCATACTTGCTAACCTTTATTGAACATTTACTACGTGTCAGGCACTGTGCTATGCAATTTACACGCATAACATTTAATCTTTACAACAGCCATACAAGTTGTAGGTACTGGAATTCTCTTCTATTTTATAGGAAACTAGGACTTAGAGAACTTAATTTGCTTAAACTTATACAGTTAATAAAAGTAGCAAGGTTGTAATTCAAATCAGAGCTATCTTACCTAATCTTTGTTTTTAATCACTATTCTCTACCTTACACAGGCGGCCTATTTTGAATTTATTTTTAAAATAAGAAATTGAAATAAAAATAAGCAATTGAAAATTCTAAAATGAAGGTGGGTTTATTTGTTTGTTTATTTATTTATTTTGAGACGGAGTCTCGCTCTGTCACCCAGATTGGAGTGCAATGGCGCGATCTCGGCTCACTGCAACCTCCACCTCCCTGGTTCAAGCAGTTCCCCTGCCTCAGCCTCCCGAGTAGCTGGGATTACAGACTCACGCCATCATGCCTGGCTAATTTTTTTGTATTTTTAGTAGAGATGGGGTTTTACCATGTTGGACAGGCTGGTCTCGAACTCCTGACCTTAGGCAGTCCACCCGCCTTAGCCTCCCAAAGTGCTGGGATTACAGGCGTGAGCCACCGAGCCCGGCCTGAAGGTGGGTTTAAAATGGGGAGTATTCTAGTGAAGACTGAATAAATAAGAGTCTAATTAAAAAGAGCAGAGATCCAAGAAGTGCTTAGGCCTAAATTAGACTTTGGAGGACTTAATATTCCATTCTGATTATTCAAGCAGATTATGCAAATATCCAATAAGGCAAGATATCTCCAGTCCAGATTTTATTAGTCCATTAAAAAAATGCTTTTACTTCATCTGAAAATTCTGCAAAACACAGGATTAATTACTTATAAATAACTGGTAGTAAATCTCCATTTACCGAGAATGCATTTATGAAGATTATCTAAAAAATCTTCATTATCAGAAAAGTAATGTAGGATGACTGGGAATATATTTAGGTCCTGAAGAATAAAAGAGGGTGTTATTTTAAAAATATGATTAAGTACTACCAAAATATTAGCAGTACTAGGAAATAGAAAGCGTGTGTTTGGCAGTCCTAGGCAAAGAAAAGGAAAATGAGAAACTGAAGAAAGCCTAGGGTCATATTTTCCACACCCAGTAGCCACTTTTGAGAAACTTTAAAAACTAACGCTTCTTTTTCTTGGAAATTCTGAAACATTTTTTCCCTCATTAAAAAAAAATTCTTGATCAGTAGAGCTACACAGATGTCATTGCTGCTTATTCATGCCAACTAAGAAGTTTTTTTCAAGCTTTATTAACTTTTTTGTTTTCCAAATAGAGAATTCTGTGTTGTATTTACAAACTCCACATACCAATTATCCCCCATATCAATATCACTGTTACAAAGCAGTGGTCCTAAAAACCTATGGCCCTAGAAGGTTCCACTTGGTTATTATAAGTGATTTATTAATTCATATGAGTAACAGGCATCATTTTTCAAGAATACATGATCTTTTAATGAATAAAATGCAAATTCATTTTTATAAAATCTTACCTTAGTATATCACAAAATTGGAACAATGTAAAGGGAAAATAGGTAGGAATAAAGCCTCCCTAACCACGTCCAGTATGTGTATTTCTAGTTTAAGCAGTCTTAATTCATGTAGATTTTAAGTTGTATGGTCCACTCTTGAATACAAAGCTTAGATACCCGCAGACTAAATGGTAAAGGCCTGCTATTGGTTACCTGTGATAGAATAAACTTTCAAGCCTTCTTAGAAGCCACCAGCTCCTGGTCTCTTCTGTGGGAACTGGTGACCTTTTGAGGGAAGAAAAATATTTCTTCTAACTTATAATCTCTTCAGGTATCCTGAATACACTGAAAAGGATACCCCTTTTCTTCCCAAAATACCTGTTTACTGGTGACTTAAATACTTCTACTCATGTGATGGTTCTCAATCTTTATTGGAGTCACCGACATCTTTTGAGAATTTCATGAAAGCTGTGGGCCCCATCCCAGAAACATGCACTTATTCGTTCTCAGATAAAAATTTTTCTGTGTATAGGCTTTGCGTATCTCCTGAAGGCTATCATCAATTTGTCTGGTAGCAAATTGAGAAAGGAGAGATGCCAAAATAAAAGGAAAGTAGAAACAGAACTAGGAATCAGAAGCCCTAAGAAGTTCTTTTTTTTTTTTTTTTTTTAAGAGCAGAAGATGCTTAAAATGGAATAAATAAAATAAAAGGAAAGTAGAAACAGAACTAGGAATCAGAAGCCCTAAGAAGTTCTTTTTTTTTTTTTTTAAAGAGCAGAAGATGCTTAAAATGCAAGAATTGCATAATAGCAAAACTAATTGTGGGGTCATTATCTTCCCTAATATTTGTAAAAGGAACCGATGGAGGAAATAGGAAAGGTTTAGAATTGAAGATTTGGAAGAGGTAGGCAGACTTGGGACAGTTAAATTGTCATAAAAGAATAATTTCACAGATTAAAGTTTTGCCCAGAACTGTCCCAGTTTATTTTCTGTTGGGTAGGTTCAAATAAATTGTTTAATAATTTTTATGTGTCTTCACTTGTAGATAATTTATGAAGCTGTTTTACTTCCTTTCCCCGATCAATCTTTATCAAAGTAGACTAGAATCAAAGGGTTTATTTTATATCCTATATTGTAAATTTAAGGCAGACTTCTTATTCAAGAGTTTATTCTAGTTATTTATAGAATGCAGTAATGGTAGGGTTTTTTTGAGATTTTGTTCTCTTTAATGTTTTACATGCTGATACAGATTTTTTCTGGTTAATTTTCTATACAGTTTAATAAGAACATTATATAGTTTTCATTAAATACTGAAATTTTATAATGTAGCTTATATTAATTACTTCTGGACTTTTTATTTTACTGATTAGCTTTTTTTGTACCTAATGTTTTAATTAAATGATGTGTTTTTATGCTAGCAATATTAAGAACATAGTTCTATTAAGTTGTTAATGGAGTGACTATACATACTAGTTTACCTTGTTGTCACACCTAAGTACTATTGCCTCTTTTACTCTCATAAGTGTCCTGGATTGAATGATAAATTAATCATCCTGGTTATTAAAATTGCTAAAGCATTTAAAATTAAGGTAAAGCATATTCTATCAACCTAATCTGCAATCAGGAAAAAAAATATATTTTGAGGTCAAAATAAGAGTGAATTTCAACAGGTAGGGAAAGGGAAATACAGTCAGAGTAGAGAGAATGTTGTTAAAGGAAGTAGATCTGTCAGATGAATGCCACAACGCTTCTCTATGGTAGACAGCATGTTGTTATCTTTTGAAAAGAAGAAACAATGATGGTAGCATTCAGCATTTTAATTGGGACTTTATTTTACATCTTGACCACATATACAAACTTACATTAATACAAACACACAATTCCTTGTTCACTCACCTAAATGCACTTTTAATATTTTCTTTTTTATTATATTCTTTGTTGTGAAAAATTAATGCTGGTCATGAGCCAGTAAATTGATTTGCTACCCACTAAGAAGTCACTATCATAGATTGAAGACAGTGCCCTAACTGCCTCTTTCTCTTAGGGGTTGGTACTGACCAATGGTAGTAGTATCTTAGAAGTCATAACTCTTCTGTGGCAGCAGGTGAATGAGCAGGATTCTCATTCTATCCACATTTTTCTCTCTAGATCACTTTTGTAAATCAAATGCTAACCTCTTAACCTCTGGGACTTAAAGTAATTGGAAATTTCTAGTTACTCATTTAAAAATTAATGCAAGAAAAATATTATTATATTTGGGAGGGGCTTCATTTCATTATCTTCAGAACACTTTTGTGTGTATGTGTGAGATGGAATTTCACCCTTGTTGCCCAGCCTGGAGTGCAATGGTGCAATCTCGGCTCACTGCAACCTCTGCCTCCCAGGTTCAAGTGATTCTCCTGGCTCAGCCTCCTGAGTAGCTGGGATTACAGGCACACGCCACCACGCCCAGCTAATTTTGTATTTTTAGTAGAGATGGGGTTTCTCCATGTTGGTCAGGCTGGTCTCGACTTCCTGACTTCAGGTGATCCACCTGCCTGGGCTTCCCAAAGTGCTGGGATTACAGGCGTGAGCCACTGTGCCCAGCCAAGAACCCAGAACACTTTCTTGATACGTTTTGGAAGTAAAGCCCAATTGTTGCTATTCTACAACAAATGACTTATCCATCATAATTATCTGACTTTTCTGATGAGGTCAATACCACTAGTGCAATATATTAACATTTTTAAAAAATCAAGTCAGTGTTTTATTTTTCATACCATCTACTTTTAAGTGTAATCATAGTAGGTTTCTTTTGCCTGTTTTCAGCTTTAATGATATAATTGGCCACACAGGACTGTAACAAGTACTAATGAACATATAGCACAGTGTCAGGTGCTGAATGGGTTTGTAAGCCACTAGAAAAGTCATTCTTACATTGTGGAATGTGCTATGGGAGCACTTTCTGATGTGATAGAAAAAGTAGTATTGTGAAAGCTTCCCAATGTGCATTAAATTATTTGTTCATTCATGAGTGTCGCTGTAGTGTCTTTAAAAAATAATATAGTATTGCATGTTTGAAAAATTGCATGTTTTCATAGTGGTTCATTCAGCCTGAAAGAGTGTAAGTAGAAAATTTTGATCTTCTTATTAAGATTAAATTCCAAATGAGTGAACTTGCTTCTGCTTAAAGCAAACACCTTGATAATTCTTCCAGACTGGGCTGAGGGAGGATATGTGAAAAGTACGAGACATGTCTCTGCTGTCAGAGAACTTAGGAAAGGATTGTTGACAACATAATAAAACTATCAAAATTTGAAAACTGTGCAAGATAGTATACAACTAAATGGCATATTGGCTTTAAGTGTTGTAGGGGTTCAGGTTATTTTAGTCTAAGCCTCCTTTTGAGGGGAGCTGGGAATTGAGATTCCTTTTTTTTCTGATGCCCTTACTTTTTGTCTCATTGAATTAGAGCTTGTAAAAAACAGAAAAAGAAAATGAATAAAAGTAGTTCATGCTGGTGTGTTTCTTGTCACTTTTTAAATGCAAGAGAACAACAAAACTAGCAGTCACACAAAATTTTATTCATTCAACACAAGTCTGAGTTCTTGTACCAAGACTGTGCTCATCGCTGAGCCAGTAAAGATACTGCACGCCAGCTGCATAAACATAATCATAACCCAGTGGGAAAAGATCAAGTATGCTATTACAGAAAGGTTTATATGGTTTCAGCCAGACCCTGAACTTGAAGGATGCAGTAGAGTTTTAGGAAGACAAGATGAAGTGTAGAGCATTTCAGGCAGAGAAGAACATAGTGTGGACACAAAGGGATGAAATTTGGACTTCAAGTGTCAGGAGTGAAACTTGGAGTTCAAGTGTCAGAAGATTTGGTTACAGATGTTTGAGAAAATTGTAGTGCCAGAAAGGTGGGGTTGGTGCTTTGAATGCTTGGTAAAAAAAATTAGGAAGTCATTAAAGGATGTTTTAAAAATAAGGGGGCCGGGCATGGTGGCTCACACTTGTAATCCCAGCACTTTGGGAGGCTGAGGCAGGCAGATCACGTAAGGTCAGGAGTATGAGACCATCCTGGCCAACATGGTGAAACCCTGTCTCTACTAAAAAAAAATACAAAAAATTAGCCAGGCGTAGTGGTACGTGCCTGTAATCCCAGCTATTCGGGAGGCTGAGGCAGGAGGATTGCATGAACCCAGAAGCTAGAGGTTGCAGTGAGCCGAGATTGTGCCATTGCAGTCCAGCCTGGGCAACAAGAGCAAAACTCAAAAAAAATAATAATAATTATAATTAGCCAAGTGTGGTGGTACGCACCTGTAATCTCAGCTACTCAGGAGGCTGAGGCAAGAGAATTGCTTGAACCTGGGAGGTGCAGGTTGCAGTGAGCCAAGATTGTGCCACTGCACTCCAGCTTGGACGACAGAGTGAGACTCCGTCTCATAAATAAATACAAAAGAAAAATAGGCCAGGCACGGTGGCTAACACCTGTAATCCCAACACTTTGGGAGGCCAAGGCAGGAGGATCACCTGAGGTCAGGAGTTTGAGACCAGCCTGGCCAACATGGTGAAACTCTGTCTGTACTAAAAAATACGAAAAAGTAGCCAGGCGTGGTGGTGGGTGCCTGTAATCCCAGCTACTTAGGAGGCTGAGGCAGGAGAATCGCTTAAACCTGAGAGGTGGAGGTTGCAGTGAGCCGAGATCATGCCATTGCACTCCAGCCTGGGCAACAGAGCAAGACTCCATCTCCAAGGAAGGGAGGAAGGGAGGAAGGGAAGAAGGGAGGGAGGGAGAGAGGGAGGGCAGAGAGAGAGAAGAAAAATAAGAGAATGGTATGGTCAAACTTATATTTTAAAAAGCCATTCATGAGACAGTGAAAAGATGGGTCTTTGTATTTCTTAGCTATAACTTACTTCTATAGTACTGTTCTTCATTAAGAGCATATATGTGTATACATTTATCTGCACAGTAGCATATCATTTATAAATGATTAGCAAGGTAATGAATGATCTGAGTTGAGTAAATTCTCTAGGTGACTGAAGAATAGTCCTTTAATTGTTAATAACTTGATTTTTCCTAACCAATTTGGTGGTTATTGCTCTAAAACGTTGTTCTTATTTTTGCCTTGAGTAGCTTGGATATAATTTCATCTAGTACTTTGGGTAACCCTTATAGATACTCTACTGTTTTATTATTCCAGCAAGAATTAGGCTATTTCCCCACCATACTAAAAAATGATTGGCTGATTTTTTCACTAATTCAACAAGCATTTTTTTTCACCTCCAACTGTGCTAAGTATGCAGAGATACATTGGATCTTACAATACAGTAGAAGCACCTATATGCATAACTGTAATACAAGACAAATTGGTAAGTGCCATTGGAGAGGTATGCATGAAATACTGTGGAATTTCAGAGAAAGAGGAAGACACTTTCAGCTAGACTAGGATCTCCCAAGGCTTTTGGAATTAGCATTTGAATGGACCCTGATGTATAGCTAACTGAAATGGAAATGGGGGTCAGGGGTGGGGAAGAGAAATGCCTGAAGAAGGGAGCAAGGTGGGACAATGTGGTAAGTTTATTAGAAATACTAGGAAGTAGGAGTTAAGGGAATTGAGTTGGACTGGTAAAGTGAGTCAGATAGATGACATAGAATGCTAGTCTAAGATGTTGGAATTAACTTTATAATGGGGAACTATTTGAATATAGAATTTGTGTAATGCTTTTGAAATTGCTTTTTAAATAAAGGATTTGGTGGAGAGGAGGAAAAATCGCAGGGTAGATCATTTTAAGAGTCCTGTACCAGGTCAGTGACATTAAGAATGTAAAAAGAGTGGTACTAGAAGTATGGGTAATATTATGGAAATAAAATAAGCAGGATATGGTAGATTAGAGATAAGAGATGGCTCAAGATTTTAAATCTGAGTGACTGTCTGGTAGAAGGGCAGGCTTCATTACTTCTCTGTCATTTACTAGCAACACTTCATCATCCAGCTATCCACTATAACAAAGTGTCATCTTAAAAGCAGGAGATCTACAAATTTGGAAAAGAGAGCTTTATTTCTTAGAAAGCTTGAAGCCTGCAGGCTTGGAAGTGTATCCTCAGACAGAGACCAAAAGCAAGCCCTTCAAAGGAGGAAGGATGAGACAGGAAGTTATGTTGAATGAGTTGGATAAGTATACATATTCAACAGGTTATAGGAGGAGCTATGAATATTCATGAGTGGGTACACACATGCTTAGTGTGCAAACTCCATGTTACATACATCCCATGTTCACTTTGAGGTGGCAACCTAACATTTAATCATAGTAAAATTAGGATTTACATGTCAAAAGGTAAAACAGAGTTCATAGGCACCCTATGTGCAGCCTTTGTGGACCAGCTAGAACCAGTTGGTGATCTCTTATCAGGAAGGAATGCTGGTCCGTTCAAAACCACAAAAACAGAGGGGAGTCTGGCTTCTGAGTTAGGCAATTGGTTGATATCAGTGGTGGAGCAAGTCTTTTGAAAGGGTTGGTTTCTTTTTAACTCTTAGGAAAGGAAGTTTTATGGTGGTTAGTGAGGGAGGAGACCTAATGAGACTTGCTTCACCTCCTGTCTCATCATGGCTGCGAACTCAATTTTTAAGATTTCTCTGGGGTCACCTTGGCAAAGAGAAGGGTGTCCATTCAGTCTGCTGTAGAACTTAGAATTTTATTTTTATTTCTCAAAAGCAAATAACCACACTTGTTGAATCAGTAAGTTTGTTTTTAGGAGAATATAGCCTAAGAGTTACACCATTGTAGCATAAAATACTTAAATTTTATGATGCTTGTTTTTTGCTGCTCATTGGTTCCAAAAGGAGGGTGATCTATTTTGACTGACATCTTGTTTTTCATGCAAGTCTTGTCTAGTTTCCTAGCATTACTATTGGTTTAATTATTTACTAAGTTTCTGGGTTTTGCTTTTTTTTTTTTTTAAATATATGTTTGGGCATTTTAAATGTATCTAATTCTATCCTCAGTTACAATGTTTGTGTTTGCTATGATTTTTATTCTCTAAGCCTTAAATAATGAGATTCAGAAAATATCATAAGATATAGAGTTTATTCAAGCCCAAAGCTTGAGGATGGCCACCTGGGAGCATAGGTTCAAGTTGCCCTGGATATACACTGTGATTAGCAGCAGTTACAAGTGAGTTTTTAAGAAAAAAGGCGGTTTCTATGTTTATTTACCAAGAATTTACATTAAGATAATGTAAGCTATCGATTGGCTATACATTGTTCTTTGTATCACAGATTTCAGGAACATAAAAATAATGGGTGAGGCATCAGGTCAGGAACATAGTGAATGCCTAATTTAAACAATTGCCCTCCCCTCAATGGGGGGCATGAGAGTCAAGTGACTGAAGTCCCCTACTGCAGTCATTCTGGGCCTGGTAAATCTTGCATACTGTACATAGCTGACTGCTGAGCTGCTTTCCTTCTCTCAATTCTAACATGAATTTCTTGAATGCTGTTTGTAATCTGGATTAAGATAGAATAAGCCCTTATAATATAACAAGGCATGTGGTTGGCCAGAACTAAATTTTAGGTAATGTTTTAATTGACTTTATGGAAATAATAAAATAACACTCAAGACTTTCTCTATTGGAGGTTAGGGCAAAAGGACGGCTTGTTGGTAGGTAGTTCCTCACTTATGGCGGAAGTAGAAAAAAGTAGAAAAGTAGAATTTACTTTTTTTTGGTATGCCTAGGGTTTGAAGAATGAGGTTAATTCTTGTTATGTATTTAATTGTAGCTTAGCTGGAAGTTGGCTAAAACAGAAAATACCTGATCAATACCATGTTTAGTTATAGTTTGAATTTTGGCTGGAATGTGTAAAGGCTCTTGAGAACTATAAAAAGCCAAATCAGATGCATTGCGACCATGGATTTGTGCCATTTATATTTACTACTATATTGTTGTGAGTCCTATCTAATTTAAGTTAAATATGGTTGTATTGAAAATAAAGGAAATTTTAAAGTTAGGTGGTTTTCTTAGCTAATTTTATGATCAAGAACAATTATTGTTACTACATCTGAAATGATGTATCAGAAATACGGAGATTTTAGAGGACAGGGACTGTGATTATTTTGTTTGTAATTCTAAACAAAAGTGACTTAAAGCAGATTGTCATTATGTACTTTAATGTTTATACTCATTTCAGATCTGTCTTAGAAAAGTGGTTGGTGTTGATGGCTAATGCCTATTTTGCTTAATAAAACAGCATACAAGTCGAACTTACTTGAAAAGAAAATTTTAAATGTTATTTTCTTACCTGTTACCACAAAGAAGTGATACGTTTGCTATCCTATCAACTCTTAACTGACCAGTAAGCCACTTGTAGTTGTGATATTGTTAGCTTTTTTAGCTTTGGGCAAGCTGGTAAAACTAGCCTGCCTCTAATTCCTGTTTATAAAAATGTGTGATGAAGTATCATATTTATGTCTAGCTTTTCCCTTTACATAGAGAATACTTCCTCAAAATATCCTTTAGTAATCACCGCCTCTATTTTGAAATAGCGGAGTCTTCTACAAATTGTACTTTTTCTTTAACTGAATCCATTCAAGTTTAAATAAAAGGCTACTTCCATTTCCTTTAACTCTTTCTCTGAACTATAAGGCTGTTGACTATGCATAATATAACTTCCTACTTTGTAGGACAAACTCAAGCAACCAGTCCTTGTGGACTAATAATTGTAAAACCGCAAACCTAATTCTTAAAGCAAAGGAAATCTGCTTTCCAGGTATTTTGCATTTCATCCTCTTCCAGGTAGATTATTAAAACATGCAGGAACTAGTTAACTTTGCCACTGATTGCTGTGTGATTGAGTTACTTATCTTTTTTTCAGTCATTGGGAGTGGAAACTCTAAAAATTAATGAAAGTTATTTAGGGTACTAAAAAATTATCCAATTTTAGAGTGAAAATTTCAAGGGAAAATGATGATGAAAATAAATACTTTTGAGGTTACCAAATGTGTATCTTTATACTTCATTCCTGATTGTAAGGGAAACATTGCTTTTTATAACTTAAACTGCTCATCTTGGGAATAATGAAGTGGTATAGCTAGGAGCAAAGAACTGATGTTGGTAGGAGTAGGGGAGTCCTTTTCAATTTTAATACTGTGTAGAGTGGGGATTTAATTTTTCTCTTAATAGCTTTTGTTTTTTTTTTTGAATGGGCCAAGAGATTGAGGGGTGGAACTGAATGCAGCCTTTCTCATTTATGATAATAGATACTCAGGTCCCAGGATTATTTGCAGAGTCCAATGCAAAATGAGTATGTGGTAGACCCCATTCAAAAATGAATAGTTTCAAGACTGCAATAGTAGAGCATTAAACTGAGTGTGGGGCTCTCCCTATATGACTGCCCAAGTTGGACACCCATGAAGCTGGTCTCCTAGGCACTTTGTACAGAAAGAAAGATAAAAGCTGAATAAATGAAACTTTGGCTTCTCAACAATTGGCTTTCTCTACCCCATTCCTGTTTTACACAAGCTAGCATGTTGTTTGTTCGTTTGTTTGTTTGTTTGTTTTTCTAAAAAAAGGGCCCTGATTCTTTTTCAGTTGAGGCCAAAGGATAGAAAATGATATTTGCAGTCTTTTTATATGCTTGGGGCTTATGAACGTTGAAGGATTAGTGACAACAGTTATAATTGAATTTATTACTAACACAGGAACAGAAAACCAATACTGAATGTTCTCACTTATAAGTGGGAGCTAAACAACGAGAACACATGGACACAAAGAAGGGAGCAGCAGACTGGGGCCTACCTTGAGGGTGGAGGGTAGGAGGAGGGAGATAATGAAAAAAACTACCTATCAGGTACTATGCTTATTGCCTGGGTGATGAAATAGTCTGTACACCAACTCCCATGACAATTTACCTATATAACAAACCTGCACATGTACCCCTGAAGTTAAAATAAAGGTTTAAAAAAAAGAGTTTATTTTTCTATCTTACACTTGTGTACCCTTTGGCATGTGTGCATCCTCTTCCCACCTCACCACTGCCACCACCACCTCCATCACCAACTTTTTAATAGTGGTGGAATGATGATTTACCTGTTTGTGTCATGTTTATTCCTACTGTAGTTCTGAATGAGCTCATAGCTAATATTGTCCACCAAACTTATACAGGCCAACCACTTAGAGAAGAAATTTTCTTCCCTCTCATAGGGGTATACTGTGCCTGTTACTTTGGGTATAGATAACCCAGTTGCTTCACTTTGTGCTAGAGATACCAGCAACCAATTAGAAAAGAAACGGATTAAACAAGGCTTTTAAGTAATTGGGCAGGTGAGAATGATTACAAATAAAAATACTTTGGTGGCGAATGTTAATTTAGTTATGGTGTGCTTTATCAAAGAAGTTCCAGATGTTTTTTATGAAATCTCATTCTCTTGGGTCATTTATATCGTGAAGGAAAAAGAAAATGAAACTCATTGAAGCAATTATTGTATAAAATGGGCAGAAAGGTTGAAAGAGCAAAAGATTTTAATGTCAAAGTCAAAAGTAAATTCTTAATCTTCTTTGTATAAAGCTAAATAATGGCTCAGAAAACAGACTTGAATTTTTATGTGTTGTGTTATCTGTTTATTTGCTTTGCACCAATCTGGTTTAGTGCTTTGGCATGTTGTTGTCGTCATGATCATTGGTCGTCGTATTCATAGCATAGCAGTGTGGTGTTCTTTTTGAGGACTCATAAGTTTATTGTATTTCTCTTTCATATTTGTATTTGACCAAGACAAATATCTTACTGAAAGGTATATTCTATTTTTTTTTTTTTGCATTTGACCTTACAGCTCAATTTATTCTCCATATAAGTAAAATATTCTCAGTAGCAATTTAGATCTTTTATAAATCAGGTAACTTGAAAGATTTTTGACAGCCTTTTGGTTGAAATTGATCACTTAAACAGTTTCTGCCCACTGAATAGTAATCTTAGGAAGGTTTGGATGACTGGATTTGTTTCTTTCTAAAGAAGCTTATACTTGAAAAGAATATTAATACTTTCTAAAAATAATTTTTTAATATATTTAAAGTATAGAAACTGTTAGATTTAAAATACTTTGTAAAGAGAAAAGAGTGTGTGGGTTTTTTGTTTTTAAGTTGCTTGGAGTTTTTTGGTCACTAACAAGTGCAAATAAAATCCTATTACAAAAAAAGGCTTTGTATAACAAAGTTATCTATTTGGCAGATTATTCATATAAACAACTCTATTAAAGCTTTGGCTGTTTATCACAGATATTGATGAGCTGCATTATATTAAAACTGAATGTGTTAGTGATCTGTATTTAATGTTATAGTGGCTACTGGTACAGTCCAGAACAAAACTACTTTTCCCTCTAGATATAATAAAATCTCTTAAGTGAGAATATTGGTATAACAGACATGTTTGTACCTCATCCTTTTCATTTATTGAAATTTTCTGTGTAAATCATCCTTTTATGTAGAGGGTCCTATATAGATGTGTCTCCTTTTTGTGCAGTTTTAATATGTTAAATACTCAATTTTAAACAGATTTTCCCAAAGGTATGGGCAATATCACAGGAGTGGGGTTGGATATTGGCATTAGAAAAAACTATTGTAAAATATGCTCATGTTTCACCTGCTCAAAAATATAACATTTCAGGAGATAATCTAGAATTGATGAAGATATTAAAACACTGAGGCATTTAGATTTCAATTTCCATAGATCCCAGATTTTTAATATTTTAACTTTATGAGTAAGTTTCTAGGGATTCTCAGTGCATGAGATTCTGTAACCTTAACTTTGGAGCCCTGGGTTCTGGAGATGATTGATCAGTCCTATGCTGGCAAAGTTGTCCTGCTTTCCAAGGTCATAATACCTTCAAATACTCATTGCTACAAAAATGATGTCAATCTCATTTCAAGTTTAGATCTGATCATTCATAAAACAGCCTAAACTTAAGAGTTTCCACAGTCCATAAAGCATCAAAAGCCATAAAATAATTCTTTTTTCCCTATTAAAGAAAAAGCCAAAAATATTTCTGTATTTTAGAATAAACATTTCCAGTTCCATTTTAAAAATATTAACAACATGTAAATTTAAATGCTTTGTAACTGATAAAATGTTCTTTTGCATATTTCCCTACCATCCTCTGCCCCTCTTCCTCAATTTGCTTTACACCCCTAACATTAACATTCTGTGAACAAATTTTTAAGGGTTGTTGTAATGTATTCTATTTGTATCCTACAGTAATTTATTTGCATTTTAAAAGGAGTTTGAATACAGTGTGGCAATTTTGACAACCAGCAAGCTCATCAAAGTAAGATTCTACCTGTAATCTTATGATACACCAAATGCCTGCTCTATTCTGCCTAACACAGACAAGGATCCATCTTTACAAATGGAAAGAATAGCTGACATCTAGTAGCACTTACTCTTTGAGTTCCCTGAACTCTATTTCTAGTATATGAATCACTCATAACCCACTTAAATTCAGATTGCTCACCAAAGCGATTAGGAAAAAGGTTTTTCCTACTGGTTACAAAGTATTTTACTCTTGTAGTTGTTGTGAATAACCTAGTTTCTGTACATAAGCTGGCCTGGTCAGTGATTTATATCTAGGATAATGAAGTATGTGTGACTGCAGCAACATATTTAAACAAATGATGCACAATGTTGTACGGAAGTAATACCTGTATTAAATGGGAGTAAAACATTTTCATTCATAGGCTGTCTAAATATCAATGGTTAAATTACTGAGTTTTGCTTTATTTTTACTGCAGAAGTATTTGTTGAGTTCCTACTACATGCCAGGCTCTTGACTGAGATAACTAATAAGATCCTTATAAGATTTTTCTATTCCAGAGTTTGATTGTTTAGTTTTGAATTACCCATTCTTTAATACCTAACTTGACTTCTAGTAGTTCTTTACTTATTAGACTCTTCTTCTAAGGATAAACAGAAAAAGACTGTGTCCTAGATTTTACTTTTGAATAGGCAGGTGACAGGAAGCTGAAACCAGTGGCTTCAATGAGATTTAGGTTTCTTGTGGTTTTGAATTTTCTGTATGACATTTCTGTTAGCATTGCCATTTGACTAAGGAACTATGTTTACTGGTTTTGTAATAGTAGCATCTATTCTTTTGGAATCTGGACTTTGAACAATTCGTTTCACAGAGACATTGAATAGCCAGTTCCTTCTCTCTTACTTAGAATTTTTCCAGGGAATTTTTCACATCGCAGGATAATGGAAGAAAAGCCATTTGGGTAACTCTTCTGTAACATTTGTATCCCTCCCCACTTGGATCCCTACAGATAAATTCTTACCTTCTCTTCCTGCTAATTGACCAGCAGCACCCTGGATTGCTATCATCCCTTTGTCCAAAGAAATGGTGTAGCTGTATTCAAAGACCTATAAAATGTTATGTGCTATCTATTTCTACCTATAAAAAATACCTTTTTTTTCTTTTTAAAATCAGGTTGTTTTAGAATAAATAAAGGAAAAGTCAAGTAATGGAAAAATTTCAAGAACAGTTCACTTAAAATTTTGGTCTATTTTAATTTTTTTTTACCTTTTCAAATCACATTTTAAAATAAGAGTTGGAGAAAATGTAAAATGAAAAATATGTAAAGAATAGTTAGCATTAAATATCAGATCCAATTGTAAACTTACGTGAGATAATATGGATTTATATTTATTTTCTAGTAAAATAAAACTTACTGCGTAATTGATTATTGTATATGCAATACAAGTTAAGTTCAAAAATGAAAGTTGAGCTTTTTTTGTCCTTTCAAATGTGGGGCCACCATACAATTTTAAAAGCTATTTATTATTATAGAATTCATGGTGAATCACTATGAAAATTGATTTTTCATTGAGCTTTTAATTACGTTGTCCATATTCCCTTACTGAGTTTTCCAAGTATAGAAGTCCTACTTAATGGAGCATTAATCAAATGCAAACTTAATTTAATGATCTCAAATAAAAGATTCTATTTTTCTAGAAATAAGAGTAAACCAGATATTAAAATTATGTATGATTATAAAAGTAAAGATTACCATTATTGTAATAATTGACCAATTTAGTAGTTTCAAGTTATTTAGTTACATTTTCTCAGTTCTAGTTTGGTGTGGTAAAACATTATTTGAAAAGGCAGTACAGGAAGAATACAGATAGTATTCTTCAGTACACATAATACCGCTGTACAGTATAGATAATATTACTGCTATTACAGAATCAGCAAGTTGAATGCATGCTTCAGGGAATAGGGAAATGAATGCAGACTTTTTCAAACTGATTTAGATGGTCTGACCTCTCTAGAAAAATGTGTGTATGTATATTTTGAAATATATAAGGAATGTTAAGTCTTTCTCTTCCCCTTTTTAGCCTTAGATTGTAAGCAAAAGAAATCAAGGTCAAGATCTGGAAGCAAGAAGAAAATGCTAACATTACCTCATGGTGCTGACGAGGTTTACATTCTCCGATGCAGGTATATGCCTATATTGCCAAATCTGATCAGTTTCTTCATACTTTGCTTTGAAACATACTAGCTATTTCATTTGGGATTTTTAATTTGTGCCAGAATGTGCATTCTCAACAATCAAGTTATAAATGAACTTTTTTGGAGATAGGCTTAAAATCTTAATTCAGCTCACATTATCCTGTACTTCAACAACTAATGAATCAAGTTTTTTACATTAGCCAATAGTAATGTAAATCTATTTTACCGTGATTTATTAAAGTAGCTTGGCCAGGTGTGGTGGCTCATGCCTGTAATTCCAGCACTTTGGGTGGCCAAGATGGGTGGATCACTTGAGGCCAGGAGTTCAAGACCAGCCTGGCCAACATGATGAAACCTCGTGTCTACTAAAAATACCAAAATTAGCCAGGCTTTGTGGCGGGTGCCTGTGATCCCAGCTACTCGGGAGGCTGAGGCAGGAGAATTGCTTGAGCCCAGGAGGTGGAGGTTGCAGTGGGCCGAGATCGTGCCACTGCACTCCAGCCTGAGCGACAGAGCAAGACTGCCTCAGAAAAAATAAAAAAGAAAAATCTAGCTTTCCTTGTGTTTATTCGGTTTGTATGGTTTAATTTTGTTTGGTTAGATGTTTTGCTGTCTTGAGTTCTCACTTGTTGGGAACACATTTTCTCTCCCCTCAGAGTCATGCCTTCTTCCGTACTCACACTCACACACAACACACATGAACAAACATAGACACAATGCAATTTAAGGAATGCTAAATTGGGGAAGGGTCTTTTCTAAAGAGTGACATATTTTGGAGTAATAGTTGTTGTTTCAAGTGAACTAAGATGTGTAGATGTTAATTTTAACATAATAATGCTCCCACCTATACAAAGATTACTGGAGTTTATTATAGCTGTTAATAAACATATGAGTTGGGAGTTTTGATGTTTTATTAAATCATTTGACTTTATTTAGAAACTTTATCAAGTGCTGTCTTTAAAATATGATAAAGTTTATTCCTTATGTTTTAGGACTTTATGTGAATTGGTTTTAAAGAAAGAGAATTGGTCATGTTAAGAGAATTGTTATCTTTCTGTAGGTTTTGTGGCCTAGTCTTTCGAGGACCCTTGTCTGTTCAGGAAGACTGGATTAAGCACTTACAGCGACATATTGTAAACGCTAATCTTCCACGGACTGGAGCTGGCATGGTGGAAGTCACGTCACTACTTAAAAAGCCTGCTTCCATTACAGAAACTTCGTTTTCTCTGCTAATGGCTGAAGCAGCTTCATAGAACCAGGAAACCTTTTAAATAGCCAATTTGAATTGGATGTAAATTTGAAATTCTTTTTTTTTTAAGCCACATTAAATTATGTTTATAAATACTAAAGCAGGAAAATGGGGGGAAAGTGAATTACAGTGACATCAGAGCAAATTGAATACTTAAAACAGTAAGTAGTCTATATATTTTATATAGGGTGGAAGATGTGTTTTTAAGGTTTATGAAGTTTTGTTGGTTAACTGTGTTCACTCAGTAAAAGAGCAGTACATGTAAGCAGCCATTAATAAACTGTTGCACATGGATACTTATAGACAGACTTATTGGACAATTATGTTTTTTGCGGTGTTACCAGAATCAAGGCTCTGTTTATTCCCCACAAGACTTGCATAGAAAAATAAGATATTATATTTTGTTTGTATGTATTTAGTGTTTTGTATAATACCAAGAACCGCTGACTAAATTTACTCAAATTAGGGCATTAAATATCATGTACTTCATAGTTTGAGACTGTTCACTCAAATAGGGCAGAGTACTATTCTATCTAGATGTGTAAGTGTTTTTTTTAAAATCACATGGAACGGTTTTTTTTATACTAAAAAGTGGAGGGAGATTTGTTTAAACAAGTATTTCTAAAAGAAATATGTACATAGTTCTGGAAATTATTTGTGGTAAGGAAATATTCTTTACTCCAGTTGCATTTCTCAGACAATAAAGTGGTGCATCCATGCTACCTCCTACTTTGTCAACAAAGATGCTATTTACCCTTTACATTTTTGTATCATAATAGATTTTAAAAATCTAATGTTCTTTATTGCAAGACATTCTTTTGTTAACAGGTTTATTTCTTTTTAATGTTTTACCTAAAATTTGACATGCTTACAGGACAGGTTTGCCTCTTACTTTATTTAACATTGTAGAAATGTAATTAATAAACAATGCTCACTACACAGTTTAGAATAGACGTTCTCATTTATATTATCTTCCAAATTTGATCAGTTAGCAAAACTTAATACACCAATTAAAATATTTCTACATATGATGAGAATGTTTACAATTTAAATTTTAGAACTTGTTTTGGATGTGATTATATGTACGAAAATCGTGTAACACTATGCTCATGCTAAGAACCGACATAACAGAATTACTGAAATAAATGTGCTGTGAGGAATGGAAAATATGGTGCAGGTGTCTTGGTCATGATAAATTGTGATTCTTTTTAAAAATTTTTTCCAGAAACAAATTAGGTATTTTAATCTGAAATCAGATTCCTTTACAAACAACAAGTTTTTGTATGCAAGCACCATTTTATTTCATGTAGTATGGCTAATACTATAGTTGAACCAAGGATATGCATTGATTCTTTGCTTCATATGTAAATAAAGTTAAAAACAGTTAAAATAAGGAGTATTTTGGTAGAGTATATACATACCTCACTGCCAGTGAAATTGCTTTCCTATGGTATATCTCCTTACCAGAAAAATCTCTAAATAAAAAAAGGTTTAAAGAAAATTAAAATGTGAAACATTTCTTATTTTTATCATTGGTGGTAATAGTTCACTTCAGGTTGTGTTTCATTGGATTTAAATTGTTTATACTTACCAGGTTACTTGGTTCACAGAGCATAGTTTTTCTAGAATCACCTCATTGGTCAATATAATGTATGTGAGAAAGATCATTTTCTCCTTTTCGTGATTAATCAAACCTCTAAATTCAGAACCATCTTATATGCAAAATTAGAAGGTTGGACTAGATGGATCATTCCCAACCAAGGGTCTCCTGATCCTTAGGTTAATAGATAAGGGAAAAGTACTTGTAAGTTATTTTCAATTTTACAAAAGTCCCGATAAAAACTATGTATTTGTCTATAGTGACAAAACTAACTAAAACATCCCATTTCTTTACTTTTGACTGAAAATATACCAAGTCTGTATATATTGGTTATCTCTTACTGAACAAGTTTCGTTGATAGTTATATGCCTTTGAATATATATTTTTAAATTGGAAGACATACTACATAGCAAGTGGAGTCCAGAAGTTAAAAAAAAAAAAAATCATAGCACGATTCTTGTGGGAAGGCTAGTAGTCACTAGAGCCCCTTTCCACTCTAATTATTTATTTTTATTTTTATTTTTTAAAGACAGGGTTTTACTCTGTCACCCCGGCTGGAGTGCAATGGTGTGATCATATCTCACTGCAGACTCAACCTCTCAGGACTCAAGTGATCCTCCCACTTCAGCCTCCCAAGTAGCTGGAATTAAAAGCACACATCATCACTTTCGGCTAGTTTTTGTATTTTTTGTAGAGACATAGAGTTTTACCATGTTGCCCAGGCTGTGCTTGAACTCCTGGGCTCAAGAGATCCTTCCGCCTTTGCCTCCCAAAGTGTTGAGATTACAGGCATGTGCCACCACACCTGGCCCCCTAATTCTTACACTTCTATGATTTTGTCTTATCAGGCCAAATATCAACATGTGTGAATACAAGTAGAAGAATTAGTTTGACCACAAGTTTCGGAATTAAAACTACATTTAATTTTAAAATATGTTGAACTATATGTAAACAATTATTTCTCCTTCTAGTTATATAAAGAATTCAGTCATCAGAATAAAATATTTCACATCAGAAACAGTAGACTAGAGTGACTCCTGAAAAGTAAATTAAGCAAAGAGCATTTTTCATAGTAAAGATATTTGGGTTACAAAATTTAAAGAATTCTTTAGGAAGCATTCAAAATTCATCTTTTATTTGGCAACTAGAAAGTCAATAATATGTTTTCATTTGGTTCTCACTAGAAGAAAAGTGTAAAATTCTGTCTCAAGTTACATAATAGATTTTTATGTCAGCATATGGCCTGATTTATCATTCAATATTAACTAATTTTCTTTTAATTCTTTTACCGTTGCCTGAGATATGCGAGCTTCTAATGCTAAATTAGGGCTTTAAAAAATTCCAGTCTGGGCCGGGCGCAGTGGCTTACGCCTGTAATCCTAGCACTTTGGGAGGCCGAGGCGGGCGGATCACGAAGTCGGGAGATCGAGACCATCCTGGCTAACACGGTGAAACCCCGTCTCTACTAAAAATACAAAAAAATTAGCGGGCGTGGCTGCGTGCACCTCTAGTCCCAGCTGCTGGGGAGGCTGAGGCAGGAGAATGGCGTGAACCTGGGAGGTGGAGCTTGCAGTGAGCCGAGATCGTGCCACTGCACTCCAGCCTGG
The DNA here is from genome assembly GCF_009828535.3 of Hylobates moloch. Taxonomy (NCBI): domain Eukaryota; kingdom Metazoa; phylum Chordata; class Mammalia; order Primates; family Hylobatidae; genus Hylobates; species Hylobates moloch. Next base: position 135,618,894 of record NW_026652280.1, read on the forward strand.
GTGACAGAGCAAGACTCCGTCTCAAAAAAAAAAAAAAAATTCCAGGCTGAAGTGTTGATTTATTTAATGGCTTCAAGACAAAAATGTTAACTTCTATGTATTATTTTCCACTATACTTCTTTAGAGTGTGTTAGAACTGTGGCATAACTCATATCTGTATTTTAGATTTTACTTATTTAATTATGGGTTGGGGAGATAATGGCTTCTCACTAATTTATTAGACAAACTTTTTTAAAGGACATATACATAACTTCTCAAGGACTGTCCAATTAGAACACAGAATCCAAAGGATCACTCTGGGTTTTTCCTCACTAAGAAAATGTAATAGACCAGGCACAGTAGCTCACGCCTGTAATCCCAGCACTTTTGCAGTCTGAGGTAGAAGGATCACTTGAGCCCAGGAGTTCAAAATCAGCCTGAGCAACATAGCAAGACCCCATCTCTATGAAAGAATTTTTTTTTTTTTTTTTAAAAGACATGGTGGTGTGCACCAGTAGTCCCAGCTACTCAAAGAGAGGCTGAGGTGGGAGGATTGCTTGAGCCCAGGAGTTCAAGGTGAACACAGTGAGCTATGACCATGCCACTGCCCTCCGTACTGGGGCAACAGAGTGAGGCCCAGTCTCAAAAAAAAAAATGTAATCTATGCCCATTTAAAAAATATTAGAAAAACAAAAAAATAAAAATTGGGGAAATCACCTGTGGTAGTATCACTCAAAGATACCTACTTTTAAATAGCTTGATATATTTATTTATCTTATCTATCTTACTGTTTTAAAGAATTATGATCAGAATGTATTATAACGTATCTTGTTTTACCATTAATTTTAAATTCGGGTGCTGCATTGTATAGATTAACCTTTGAATACCACATAAATTTATGTTAACCCTTGAATGTGACAGAAGCCAGTCCCCATCTGTGATATTTCAAATGACAGACTAGAATCACTTTTCATCCCCACTGCAGAAGATAGCTATCGTATTTCTTTCTTTTTTTTTTTTTTTTTTTTTTTTTACTCTGTCGCCCAGGCTGGAGTGCAGTGGCGCAATCTCGGCTCACTGCAAGCTCCGCCTCCCGGGTTCACGCCATTCTCCTGCCTCAGCCTCTCCGAGTAGCTGGGACTACAGGCGCCCGCCACCACGCCTGGCTAATTTTTTGTATTTTTTAGTAGAGACGGGGTTTCACCGTGGTCTCGATCTCCTGACCTCGTGATCCGCCCGCCTCGGCCTCCCAAAGTGCCGGGATTACAAGCGTGAGCCACCGCACCCAGCCTTATCATATTTATTTCAACAATGGGAACTTGTTTTCTTATTTTGAGGGCCAGCCACATTCAGTTATAGATCTTTCATCAGTAGCTATACGTTTACTACAACCTTGGTTTTTCTTATCACAAATTATTGAATAATACCTGTAATAGTTCAGGCAAACAACAACTGTAATAATAAATAAAATTTACAGAATTGATTCTTCATACTGCATGGTTCTTAGATTAGGCCAAAAATCAAGGTGAACAAAGAGTGCATATATTCTAATAAATTATTGATTTATTTCTTGTTAAAATTTTAGATAAGAAAAAGAAAAAAATACTTCTAATTCCCCACATTAAAAATTCATCATATGCCCCTCTAGTCTTTTTTTTGTTTGTAGACTTTTTCCTTTAAAAAAAAAAAGAATTTGCTATGCAGAAATTGACCCTTTATTCTCTTAGCAGTAGATCCATGAGCATTTTCATGCCACTAAATATTCATCTTAAATATACTTAAATTTTTTACAATTTTCCATTATCCTATACATTATTTACTCCTCCATTATTGCTCATGTTATATTGTCTCCAGGATTGGGCATCATAAAGAATACTTTTGTTGGCCCAGCACCGGTGGCTCACACCTGTAATCCCAGCACTTTGGGAGGCCGAGGTGGGCAGATCACCTGAGGTCAGGAGTTCAAGACCAGCCTGATCAACATGGTGAAACTCCTTCTCTACTAAAAATACAAAAATTAACTGGGCGTGGTGGCAGGCGCCTGTAATCCCAGCTACTCAGGAGGCTGAGGCAAGAGAATCACTTGAACCCGGAAGGTGGAGGTTGCAGTGAGCTGAGATCGTGCCATTGCCCTCTAGTCTGGGCAACGGAGTGAGACTCAGTCTCAAAAAAAAAAAAATGCTTTTGATGATCACTCTTGCAGTAAATTGTACACATCCAAAATTATTTCCTTAGAATAAATTTCTAGTAGTAGAGTTAATCAAGAGTTGAATATTCCTCAGACAGTTGAGGCTTTACGTATACATTTCCAAATTATTATTCAGAAAGGTTATATAACTGTATTCTCTTAACTTCAATGTGTGGAGACTGGTTTCAGTTCCTGTCATCCTTGCCAAGTATATTATTCTAAACAAAACAAAACTTTGCTTATTTAGTATGTAAAAAGTATTGTGTTCATTTTTAACAAACAAAATATGTGAGCTTTTGTTCTTAAAGACATTACCTTTCTGATTTAAAATGAATATAATTATATATAATAATATAATACATACAATTATATTTTGCCAGATAATATGTCTAAAATAACTTAAGCTCTGATTTCATAATTGGCCACCAGAATAATGGAGAGTTTTAGGTGTCCTTAACCTGTAGTCTTTTTCAAGAGATCTTTGACTATTGTATTGTGTGGTGTGTCTATATACATTTTTCTGGGAGCTCCATAGCACTTAATTGCTCTGTGACGCCCACCTACCCCCAAAAAAGTAAACAATAACTTCTTTGAAAGTAGCATATGTCACCTATCAACTGTGAAGTGGTTTGTGTTTTTGAGTATAATCCTAGACAAATTTTAATTAAAATTAACCCTCAAAATCTTCCAGCATATAAATTGATGTTGTTTGAGAATTTAAAAAAAAAAAAAAAAAAAACTTCTGGCATAGGTTTTTTTGTTTGCTTTTATATAATGTGAAAAACAGCATTAAATGTGAATTGTTTTGTGTCTTCTGAACAAGTTGGTAGACAAATACTACTTAGAAGTTTGTTCTAAAAAGATGATTTCTTAAGGATATAAATCCAAAGATTTAGTTCGTTCTTAAGTTTCTAAGGTGAAACTCCTGGTTTTTTGTTTGTTTGTTTGTTTCTATTGATGAGTTTAGCAAATTTCAGCAAATACTTTGAAGTAAGGAGCTTTTAGATAATGTGTAGTCACATTTACAACCTTAGTAGAATTTTAAAAACATTTAAAAATGCATTTCTAAATTCAGTATATTCAGTTTCTATTTCAAGAACCTCCGTTCCCTGATTTAAAACCTTTTCAAGTACATAAGTATCTTTTATAAATAGAACAAATTAGTCTTAGTATGTAGAATCTTGAATTATCTTTGCTATTTCAATGCCTCAGATAACTTAATAAGATTTCTACTTTAAAATGATTAGTACAAGTCCATGTTGATTACTCATTTACACATTTTTAGATTGGATTTAGAAGGCTGAACTGTTAATATTAAGCTAATAGACCAGATAATTCTTAAATATTATAAATACTCAAAATGTTTAAAATATGAACAAATTGCCACTTACCAAATTGGCTTTATTGTGAGATAAAGTACATAAATATGTTACTCTGATATTTAAAGAAATAACCTTAATTACCCTAAAGACAAGATGTAGAACATTGCCAGCATCCCCAATTAAATTCTTTCTTCTGTTTACCATTATTCTGACTTTTCTAGTAGTCATTTGTTTACCATTCTTAATAGTTTGACCTCTTAGAAATGCCCTTTTGTGACCTTTTTTTTTAATCCCATTTTGAATTCATCTCTTTTTTTTTTTAATAAATTTTTTTTTTTTTTTTTTTGAGACGGAGTCTTGCTCTGTTGCCCAGGCTGGAGTGCAGTGGCACAATCTTGGCTCACTGCAACCTCTGCCTCCTGGGTTCAAGCAATTCTCCTGCCTCAGTCTCCTGAGTAGCTGGGATTACAAGCGCCCACCACCACGCCCGGCTAATTTTTTTGTGTTTTCAATAGAGTTGGGGTTTCACCATGTTGGCCAGGCTGGTCTCAAACTCCTGACCTCAAGTGATCCACCTACCTCAGCCTCCCAAAATGCTGGGATTACAGGAGTGAGCCACCGCACCCAGCTTCATTGTTGTGTATTATTATATAGATATGCCACATTTAATTATCCATTTTTGTTCTTGATAGACATTTGAGTTGTTTTCAGCTTATGGCTTTTAAAAGCTATGGAGCTATGAACACTTGTATTATGTCTCATGATGAACATCTGCAGGTTTCTCTTAAGGTACACGCCAAGGAGTGGGATTTTTTAGTCATAGACTGTATAGTTTATGCTTCTTAGATAAAGCCAAACTTTTCTAAAAAATGATTGTAGATGTTTTTACTCTCAGAAGGAGTGTGTCAGAGTTCTTGTTCCTCTGTATCCTCACTAATACAGTCAGACTTTTAAATTTTTACTCGTTAGTGCATATAAATATTTCATTGTGAACTTAATTTACATTTCCCTGATTACTGTAAGGCTGATTATCCTTTCTTAGGTTTATTGGCCACCTGTGTTTCTCTTTTGAAAAATGTCTTTACTGATCGCCCATTTTTTTCTATTGGGGTGTCTGTCTTTTTCCATATTGACTCTTAGGAATTCCATTAATCCTTAGGTTGTATGTGTTGCAGATATCCTCTACTTTGTGGCTGTACTTTTCACTTGCTTTATGATGACTTCCAATAAATCCTTTTAAATTTTGTAGTCATTTTATGGCACATGTTCTTGGCTTTTATATGTCTGGTGATGCCTTTATTTGGTTAATTTTTTTTCACTGTTTAGGGTTTATTTGATGTTTTAGTTAATATGGATATTCACTTAATTCTAGAATGATATTTTTACTGGGTATGGAATTCTATATTGATAGTTATTTTTTCCTCATATTGAGGCTATTCCATCATTTTCTGCCTTGTTCTTGCAAGTTCAGTTGTTGCTCATCTTAAAATAATCTGTTCTCTCTTTTCTGGCTGATTTTTAGACATTCATATTTATCTCGAGTTTTTAAAGTTTTTCTCTAATATGTCTGTGGGAATTTTTTTGTTGTTGTTGTTGTCAAGTTTGAGATCTCTGCTTGGATTCTGGAAATTTCCTGGCTGTTACCTATATCTCTCAACTGTTTTTTCTGCCCCATTTTCTCTCTCTTGTTCTTTTGGGACTCTAAATATATGTTAAATCCTTCTCACTGTGCTTTCTAGGTTTTTTATCTTCTCTCTTTTCTTTCTCTTTGTCTCTCTGTGCTGCATTCATTCTAGTTTCTTCTCCTGATTTTCTCAGCGACTGTTACTTCAGTTATACTATTATTCAGATCTAGGATTTCCATTGGCTCTTTTTCAGATATACTTTTTATTGTTTTTAGTACCCTAGGTTGGCTTTTATTTCTTTGAATATGGCGCAGATAGTTATTTTTATATTCTGTGTTTGATAGTTCTGGGACTCTAAAATGTGGGTCAGATTCTGTTAGTAGTTGATTTTTTCTGCTTGTTCATGGCATCTTGTTTTCTTGTATGCCCATATGTTTGACTATATGGTGGACATTGTATTTGAAATGTATTATAGAACTATTTTCAGGCCTAGGACAGTATCTTCTCCCGTTGGATTTTCATTTACTTCTGCCAGGTGTCTAGGGGTGCTACTAGTTCAGAACACCCTAATCCAAGTTCATGTCTTCCGTTTACCTGGCCTACTAAGATGACCCAAAGTCAGGCTATAAGAGCTATCTCATGGGAAGGCTGGTTTTACAACTGGTTCACCTGTTGCCCTGTGGGTATAGTTTTGTTCTTCTAGCCCCATGAGGCCATTGAAAGTGCAATTTAGTTTTATAGCTATTTATTCAGATCGGGCATTTCCCCCTGGGCAAAACTAAAAGGTATCCCTACTGGATGGCCTCACTGGATTTCTTAATTTTTTTTTTTTTTTTCTGTGAACTCTGCGGAGAAGTATCTTTCGGATTTTTGGCTCAGTAATCCTTCACTGTCATGTTAGTTCGTTGATGCCTTTATGAAGTTTTTGTTTTTATTAATCCAACATTTTAATAAATCATAAATTTTCTGAGATCGGGGATTTTGTATGTTTTGTTCACTTCTATTCTAGAAGACCAGTACTTGGTATATAGCATGCATCCAGTATTTACCAAATGATTGAGTGAAGTTTGTTTGTTTGTTTTTGTTGTGTTGTTTTTTGTTTTTTTTGAGTCTGAATCTTGCTCTGTCACCTAGGCTGGAGTGCAGTGGCACGATCTCGGCTCACTGCAACCTCCGCCTCCTGGGTTCAAGCGATTCTTATGACTCAACTCCCGAGTAGCTGGGATTACAGGCACCTGCCACCATACCCAGCTAATTTTTGTATTTTTAGTAGAGACAGGGTTTCACCATATCAGCCAGTTGGTCTCGAACTCCTGATCTCAAGTGATCCACCCGCCTTGGCCTCCCAAAGTGCTCAGAATAGACATGAGCCACTGCGCCCAGGCTGTGAATTAGCCATTTTAAAGCATTGCGTTTTTCTCTTCCACATATATTTTAGAATTAGTTTGTCAAATTTGGGAACATCCTGAGATTTGGCTTAGAACTACACTGTAATTTGTGGAAAATGGGAAAATATAAGTCTTCCCTCTTAGGAACATGATATGTTTTTCCGTTTATCTTTGTATTTTATGTCCTGTGGGAAAGTCCTATAGTTTTCTTTATAGAGAACTGCACATTTCTTTTAAAATTTATTTTTATGTATCTTAGTTTTTGTTTTTGTTGCTAGTGAAAGAGGGGTTTTTATACCAGAATTTTCTAATTCAATATTGATACAAAGGAATCCATTCAATCTCATCATGCTGAACTCATATTCTAATATTTTTTCAGTCAGTTCTCTTGAAATTTCTAAGTAGCCAATCATCTCAAAAATATGACATTTATCTCTTGCTTTCCAATTTTATTCCTGTTCTTTTTCTTGTGTTCTTATATTATGAAGGATCCCCAGTATGATATTAGCAATATATTAGCAGGTGTTTCTCTCTTGCTTCAGATTATAACAAGGATACTGCTGTCATTATTGAATGTAATTTTGCTGAAAGTTTCTTGTGGACAGTTTATTGAGTTGAAAAGAGTTTATTTCTTGTTGGATAAGAGTTTTTGCTCTTTTTGTTTTAAATAACAAAGGAAACATCGATTTTAGTAAGTATTAACTTTTGTTGAGATTGCCATGTGATTTTTTTCTTCTTTAATCGGTTGATATTAATAAAATATATTAATAGGCTTTTAAACATTAAGTCATCCTTAAATGCCTTTTTATAATCATGATGTGTTGGTTAATACTGTACAATTGATTTGTTTCTGCAGGTTGAGTATCCCTAATCTGAAAATCCAAAATGCTCCAAAATCCTTGAGTCACTCCCGTTAGTGTTGGCATGATGCCACAAATGGAAAATTCCACACCTGACCTCATATGACAAGTCACAGTTAAAACAGTCAAAACTTTGTTTCATGCACAAAATTATTTAGATTACTGTATAAAATTACCTTCAGACTGTGTATAAGGTGTATATGAAACAAATGAATGTTGTGTTTATACTTGGATCACATCCCCAATATGTTATGTAAATAATATAAGGATTATGTATATAACCTAATAATTTCTTTGGGTTTTGAAACATTTGCATATCTAATATAGAATATTTGCATAAATCTAATATATGCCAACATTTCAAAACCTAAAGAAATCCAAAATCTGAAACACTTCTGTTCTTAAGCATTTCAGATAAGGGATACTCAATCCATATTTCATTGAGGAATTTTTTTCATATATGTTTATTAGTAATATTGGCCTGTACATTTCTTCTGCTTTACTTGTCTGGAATCTAAGTTGGGCTAGCCTAAGAAAATGAGTTAGGAAATTTAAATTTGTCTATGCTTTGACAGGGTTTTCATATCATGGACAATATTGCTTTCTTAAAGATTTGATGGTACTCATCTATAAACTCATCTAAGTCTGTTACCTTTTGAGAGATCAATATTTTGGAGAAGTTTACTGTTTCTTCTATAATCATAGATTGTTAGGGTTTTTTTCTTCTTTTTGAGTCAATTTCGGTTATACTTTCCTAGAAGAGTATCCATCTATTCTAGATTTTCCAAAATTTTGGAGTAACTTCTAGATAATATCCTCTTAAAAGTTATTTAATCTCTGTCATTTCCTCATTTACTGATGTTTAATTCTCTTTTTCCTTAATTAAACTTACTGAAGGTTTTTTCTGGGGTGTTTGTTTTTAAGTCTTTACAAGAACTTACTCTTGGTATTTTATTTATTAACTCTTCTACCTTCTAAAACCTAAATTTATTTCCCACCTTTCTGGTTTCCTAGTAATTACATGTAAGGCTACATGTTTTTCTATGCGTGTCAATTTGATATCCCACAGGCATAGATATACTAGAGCTATTGTTACTTACTTTTTACATTATATTTCAACTTTGATTTACTTTTTAACCAATTTCTACAGAACTTTTGGGAATTTGTTGAAATTTTTTTTGCGGTCTAAGATCTATAATTACTTGTTGGTAGTGTTTAATGTGTTTGAAAATAATGTATAATCTCTTTTTTTGGTATAGAACTTTATATATACATGATATATAGTTTATTTACATATATTTTAAAATATAATTTATATCATATATGTAGTCTGGATTTAAATGATGCTGTTTTAATTATCTATATTTTACTCATATTCTTTCTTTCCTTCTTTCTTTCTTTCTTTCTTTTTTTTTTTTTTGATGGAATCTCGCTCTGTTGCCCAGGCTGGAGTGCAGTGGCACAATCTTGGCTCACTGCAATCTCCGCTTCCTGGGTTCAAGCAATTCTCCTGCCTCAGCCTCCCAAGTACCTGGAATTACAGGTGCCCACCACCGTGCGTGGCTAATTTTTGTATTTTTTAGTAGAGGTGGAGTTTCGCCATGTTGGCAAAGCTGGTCTTGAATTCCTGACCTCAGGTGATCCACCCGCCTCGGCCTCCCAAAGTGCTAGGATTACAGGCATGAGCCACCGTGTCTGGCCTACTCATCTATTTTCTATATAATTTGTCAGTTTCTATGAAAGATAGTTTAGGATCTCAGTGTGATTGTTATTGTATCTGTTTCTGCTAAATCTCAGTTTATTTTTTAACCATTGTTTTTAAGTATATAGAGGTTCGTTGCTATAATATCTACTTGGTAGATTGTTCAGTTTTTCAAATACAAAAAAAAGAGGGATATCTTTTTTCCTTCTTTCTTAATGTCAGTTTATTTTGGATGTAGAGCTAGATTTTCTTATTATTTCACCCAAGTTAAGATGAGTAGGTAAATATAACAATTCATATTTTTGTGCATATGTTTACACTTACTCTTATCATATTATGGTTTCTATATATTGTGCTTTCTTAATGATTCTTTCCTTTTCCAACTTTTATTGGATTGATTGAGGAGTTTTTGGTTAATTTTTATGCATATATTTGTATAGAATAATATAAGACAGAGAGAAATACCTCTTTCCTTAGATAATACATGTAGTTTTCTAGATTTTTTTTAAAAAATTGTTTTTAATCCATCTGGAATTTACTTTTGCTTTTACAGTATTATATAGGAGTCTATTTATTGTACTAAAAATGGATATCAACACCACTTATTAAACAGTTTTTCTTTGTCTAACAGAATTGAACAACTTTGTCACATATCAAATTCTTGTATAACCTAGTATCTGCATCTGGAATCTCTATTCTGTTCACCTGTTCTTTTTGTCTTTTTCTTAATCAATACCATATTTATTTGATTGCAGAGTTAATACCATATTCTAATAATGGCAGAACAAGTTCCCTGTCCTTCTTTAGAATATACTTACCTCCTTCACTACTGTCACAGTGAGATCTTCAGAATGATTTTACTACACTTCTTTTTTACTTCTTTTTTTTTTTTTTTTTTTGAGACAGAGTCTTGCTCTGTGGCCCAGGTGGCAGTGCAGTGGCACGATCTCGGCTCACTGCAAGCTCCGCCCCCCGGGTTCACGCCATTCTCCTGCCTCAGCCTTCCGAGTAGCTGGGACTACAGGCGCCGCCACCACGCCCGGCTAATTTTTTTTGTATTTTTAGTAGAGACGGGGTTTCACCGTGTTAGCCAGGATGGTCTCGATCTCCTGACCTCGTGATCCACCCGCCTCGGCCTCCCAAAGTGCTGGGATTACAGGCGTGAGCCACAACGCCCGGCCACTACCCTTCTCTTCTAAATTTTGAGTCCTTATTGTCATAATCCTAAGAAATCTATCCCTCTGCAATTAAATTTAAATTTACATGAGTAACCAGTGTTTCCTTTTCTCTAATTCCATCTTGAGGCCTCTTTTCTAGTTACTTTCTTTTTGCCCTGAAAGAGGAATAATTAATTGACCAGGTAAAGGAACACTGGAGGCAGTCCATTCTCTCAGGGTGGATAGATGCTGTTTGTCTCAGGGTGGATAGACTGGCTATTTCATTGCCAGTCTAACTTCTTTCCTTATAAGTAACTTGTTCTTTCTGCCTGAATGTTTATAAGATCTTCTGTTTGGAGTCCAAGAACTTTACCAACCATGTCTAAATGTACAGCCTGGGACTTACTGAGTAGATTTCAGTCTTTCTCTAACTCAGGTAAAATTTTCTACTATTACCTGCTGAATAATTTTATTTTTTTCATTTATTCCTTTGTCTCCTAGAACTCCCATTGTATGTTAGATTTCTTTGATCTATTCTTTAAATCTTTTTCCTCACGGTTTCCATTTACATATGCTTGCTTTGTACTTTGAGATATTTCTTGTGCTTGGTGACCATCCTCCTTTTAAAACTATCATTTAAATTTTTTTTGTTGTGTTTTTTAAGAGACAGGGTATTGCTCTGTCACCCAGGCTGGAGTGCAGTGGCAGGATCATAGCTCACTGCAGCCTTGAACTCCTGGGCCCAAGTGATCCTCCCACCTCTGCCTCCCAAGTGACTGGGATCAAACCACCATGCATAGCTCTCATTTAAAAATCTATTTAAAAAATAATGTTACTAAACTTTTGGAAGTTGTGTGTGTATGTGTATGTGCTGCACGTGAATCACCTTAAATGCTGTTATTTTTATTCATGTTTTCATCTTCTCTAGCATTTCTGTTTTACTAAAGGTGTATTCTGATTACTCTGCTCATTTTCCTCTCATTGCTGGGCCTCCTTAAATGGGTTATTTTTCTTTTTTAGCTCATTGAATTCTGGTCCGTTTGTTGTGGTGTCCTACATGTTAGTAATCCACCAAGCAGTAGATAGTGAAGTGGCAGTTCCTGCTGAAGTACCTGAAGGATGTGTCTGGTCCCTTATCACCCTGAGCTCTCTGGGAGATAATCTCTGGGTCTCAAGATAAGGGGCACTCAGTCCACTTATTCTTTCAAAAACACATAGTACACTTACTTGTGGGCCAGAATTGGCCTTCTTCCCTGGAGCCTACATATTCCTGATATTCAGTCTCTCCCAAGGTGCATCTTCTGGTCCTCCATACTGAGCTTCCAACACTTGAAGAAGAAAGTTGCATATTGGTTCTCTTTTCTCTGATAGGACCCCAGCAGATCCCCAAGCCTCATACACATCTACACCAGCTACTACAAGTCCCAGTCACCATCTGGCTTAGGAGAAGGGTAGAGGAAAGGGAACCTGTACTGAAATCACCCATGCATTTTATCTTTTTTCTCCAGCAACACAGGAACTTTAGTATGCTTTACTTCCCTCACGCTCAGCAACCTTTTTTTCCTTTTGATCACTTGAAATTTGGCTTCCATATTATTTTTTTAATTTATTAATTTTAAGTCTTGACCCTTTATTACTTAATATTCTGTGTGAAGAAATGGGAAAAAATGCATAAACCATTTCTGCTGCATACTGAAGTGTAGTGGCTGCCTCAAAGAAAATTATATGCAGTTTGAGTTCCAAGCTAAACTAGTTACTATTTTTATGGAACATTCTTGCAGATTGTGGTAAAATTGTTATAACAGAATTAACCATTTTAAAGTAAAAAATCTAGTGACATTTAGTGCATTCACACTGTTGTCCAACAGCCACCTCTACCTAGTTCCAAAATGTTTTCATTACCCCAAGAAGAAACCCTGTACATAGGAAGCACTTGCTCCCCATTTTCCCTTACCCCCAACCACTGGCAACCACCAGTCTACATTTTGTCTCAATGGGTTTACCTATTGTACTTCCATATTATTTTTTAATCGATATTTGGTAATTTAATTCTGAAGTTCACCTTCCATGGTTTTTTATACATGTTTTACTCTTAGAACAGTTAGAATACACCCTCAAGGAGCTTTTTTCACAAAGGGCTGTAACCTTATGGGTGGTATGCTCTCTGAATCTTTGTACATCTGAAAATGTACTTCCAGTTTGTCTGGGGGTGGAACAGATTTTCCCCTAGGCCTCTGAAGATTGTTCCATTGTCTTATATCTAGCATTGTGGATAGTCTGGTGCCAATCTGGTCTAATTTCTTTGTCAATCTCCTACCCTCCCCCATGAAAATTGTAAGATTATCTTTTTATCTTTAATGTTCGGAAAGTTCACCAAGATGTGTCTTTATTTTTCCTTCATTCTGATCAATACTTTGTAGGCATTCTCAATTTGAGGACCAATGTCTGTTTTCAGTTCTGGGATACTTATTTTTGTCATTTCTTGTTTCCCCTAATTATTTCTGTTCTGTCCTTGTGGCACTTCTTTCGGGTGTATATTAGGACTTATAAATCTATCCTCCATGTCTCTCTCAGTTTTTTATTGCGCTGTCCTGTGGGAGAACTCCTTAGCTCAGTCTTCCAACACAGGTTGACTTTAAAGCTCTGTGCATTCTGCTAATCAGCTATCTGATGAGTTGTTTTGGGGTTTGATATTTTGGTTCGTTTGTTTATTGGCACTCAACACTTTCTATATCTAAGATCTTTAATTGTTCTTCCTAAGGATCCATTTTGTTTTATGGATATGATTTCTTCTTGGCCCTCAGGAATTATATATGTTTTTAAGTCTCTTTACACTATTGAATGTCTTCTTGGGGTTAGGTTTTCCTCACATATTTGGTGATTCGTGCTTGTTTGCTCATCTTATGTTTTAGGTTCCTTGCTAGCCTTTCTGCAAATGTTATATTAATTCAGCCTGTTTCTGGTGATTGTAGGGAAAGAGTACAACATATAAATATTGAGTTTTCTAGAAATGGAGGCTGTTTTTATTTTTGGTATTGTAGAGCAATGTCATGGCCTTGCCATGTCTGAACTAAGAGAACTCCAGCCTCCAGAGCCCTTACCACCTGTTGTAGCAATCTTCCCATGTATCGTTTGGGTTAATTTCCTCTTTTAATTAGATTTCCTTTGCCTTCTGTTTCTTCAGTTATTACAATTTTTTATTAACCAAAGTATGCTATTTTCCCCCAACCCTGTTACAGATTTAAATTTTTTCTTTATGTCAATTTTTAGAGATCAGAGGATCCTGCAGTATAGTCTCTTTTTTTAATTGATTGAAGAATTGTTCATGTAAATACGATGATACATTATTTCCCTAAACCACTGTAAAGTCAAGTCTAAGGCATAGTAGTTATGCTTCAAAAGTGTTCTTTTTTAGTTGCCTCAAATCCTCTATTTTTTTTTCTGCGCCTAACTTTTTTAGGTCCTTTCAGATTATCGCAACAATGCTGTCTTTCTACTCTATACAACCACTGGATATATATTTTTTATGAGATACGTAGAAAAAGATAAGGAGGAAAAGTATTTTTGTAATATGTTAACCTAAAACATAAAGTGATTTAAACGAACACATTTTTTACCCTGTAATTTAAGTTGTATATTCTGCATTCTGCTTTTTTTGTTTGTTTTTAGAAGGTGACGTTTACTGCTATTCATTTCTCTTTGCTTAAGGTGGTAACCAAGCTGCAAATTTGGAATACTTTTTATGGTACCATTTCAGAACTAAAACATTACTTACCAAAGGTGAATGATATCATGTGAACATGGTTTTTGCAGACCCTCCTAGTATTTTGTATAATATGTTTAAGTCTATACATCATAGATCATAGCTTCATGAGCCCTCTTCTCACTTAGGAGGCCAAAACAATGAAGACTTAGGGCCATTCACTAGGAAGATGGAACTTATATTCGCTCGTGTATAACGTTAAAGGTCTATTATCTCTGTTAGACATCTGTCAGTGTCATGTTTTCTCTTCTGATAGGGCAGGCAAATGCCCTTGTCCTTGCCCTTGTACCTCCCTCCCTCTCTCCCTCCCTTCCTTTTTTCTTTTTTTTTTTTTTTTTTTGACAAGGTCTCACTCTGTCACCCAGGTTGGAGTGCTGCATGCAGCATGGTCATAGCTGACTGCAGCCTTGAACTCCTAAGCTCAAGTGATCCTCCCACCTCAGCCTCCTGAGTAGCTGGGCCTACAGCCATGTGCCACCACTTCTGGCTAATTTTTAAATTTTTTTTAGAGACAGGGTCTCACCATGTTGCCCAGGCTGATCTCGAACTCCTGGCCTCAAGCAATCCTCCTTCCTCAGCCCTCCAAAGTGCTGGGATTATAGGCATGAACCATCGCCCCAGCCCCTTTCTCTCTAAGACTAAAGCTAATGTGGCTATTTGAATTGGTGATTGGGAACTTTAGTATAGTCTGCTGTGTGGTGTTGGGCCCACACAGTTTAAAAGGAAATCACTTTCTTACACAGTTACTGCTAAAACCAAAGGGTTCTAAATGGTAATTCTGACACAACAGTAAATATAATGTAATTCATACGAGAAGGAGGAAAGTTCTGATAGAATTTATTCTTCATTGTTATTTCTAAACTCCTCTTCCTCTTCTTTAAAAATCCTCAGCTTTGAAGCTCATGCTTTCAGACTATACCACTGACAATTGCCCAGTATACCAAAGCCTTGAACATTTTTAGCTCCCGGTTACTGTCTACAGCACTACCCCATTCTAAATCTTGAGATTTTACCGTCCAAGAGAAAGTGACATTAAAGCAAGTTACCAAAGAAGGTGATGTAATTAGCAGTATAATTATCTTGGGGAAAAGTATTGGGCTCTAGGAAGGAAAAGTGCAAAGGAGCGTGGTTGGTGTTCTGAAGGAATCAGAAGAAGGCCACCGTGTCTGGAGAGAAATAAGTGGAAAAGTGGGAGATAGAGTCAGAGAAGTAATTTGGAGCTGGTCATGTAGGGCCTCTGTGTCATTGTAAGAAATGTAAGATCAGCTGGGCGCGGTGGCCCACGCTTCTAATCCCAGCACTTTGGGAGGCCGAGGCGGGCGGATCACGAGGTCAGGAGATCGAGACCACGGTGAAACCCCGTCTCTACTAAAAATACAAAAAATTAGCCAGGCGTGGTGGCGGGCGCCTGTAGTCCCAGCTACTCGGAGAGGCTGAGGCAGGAGAATGGCGTGAACCCGGGAGGCGGAGCTTGCAGTGAGCCGAGATTGCGCCACTGCACTCCAGCCTGGGCGACAGAGCGAGACTCCGTCTCAAGAAAAAAAAAAAAAAAGAAATGTAAGATCATAGGATGTCTCTAACAGACTTAGCCTTCACCCTTTCTTGGCCTCATACGCTCATCATGATGCTCTAAACCTTGTCTGTCTTCATGAAACTGCAGCCTATTTTTTTCTCAGTTTCAATATTCCTACTCTCTGAACTACCACTTCTTATCCTTCTGATTTTACTCTCTTAAACCCTGACTCCAGTAATTCTTCAACCTCACCAGGGCCTAACAGTCCATTGATGTTACCACCTTATCACTGACTCTCAGCTGCCATCCACCCCCTCCATGTTTTCCCTTAGTTCCTTACCCAAATTATATTCGTCGGTCTGTCATCAAGATCACTCTCTTATAATCACTCTTCCCTTGCCCGTCTCACTTTCTGTGCTCTCTTGGCAAAATCCCAACCCCAGTTAAACCATTCTCCACACTTATTTTCCTCCATCTTAAAACAAAAAACCTTTTTTTGACCCCTGCCTTCTCCAGCTATCAGTCATTTCTGTTTTTCCTTTTAAAGCAAAAATTCTTGCCATAACCAGATAGCATTATGATATAATGATAAAATTTATAATTATAGGTAATATTTATTGAGCACTTGCTATGTGTCAGACATCATTCTAAATATTTTACATATATTAATCTTTATTCTCACAGCAGTCCAGTGAAGTAGAAAATGGCATTTTTACAATGAGAAAAATGAGGCATAAAGACCAACTTTCTCAGTAACTGATCAATAGTAAGCGAAATTAAAAATCCAGGTGGTCTGGCATCAGAGTCTGTGCCCTTTACTATTAGGATCTCAAGCAAAATGTGTTTAAAATGTCAGTTCTCCTGCAGGCAGCTAGCAGTACACTCCAGTTCCCAAGAGCGAGTATACCCTACTCCAGTCCTCATTCCGTATGAGGGGTAGGGCTAATAGGTCCTGGCTGTTGGGCATTGTGTTTTTTACAAGGTGGAGTTTTTCATGTTATCAGAAGGTTAAAAGTGATTGCTTCTAGGCCGCGCGTTCTTTCTCTCTTGTAACCTTAGTGCTTTCTGGTTTCTTTATGCTTTGCATTTCTCACTTACATCTCATGTAAGTTCAGCTCAACACTGCCTCTCTCCGATAAAAGCATAAACTCTACCTCATCCTATCCCTACCACATCGTAGGCCAAACAAGAACCAGAGTGGGGTCCCAGGAAAAGAAGTTATAGAGAAGACTCTTCACCCTGATCTCTAGTCCAGAAAGAAAGAATCCTGGAGCTAAATCAGATTGATAACCAACAAGACTTCTTTGTCTGAACTGCTGCTTCTGCAATTGCTACTTTGGAATCTGTGGTGGCAATAGGTGGTAGATTTTTTTTTTTTAAATCAGGCACCTGTGCTTTTCTATCAAAGGGTTACCCCCTACCAATGACATAATTTTAAAACCCTTCAATTGGAGTTGTTTTCTATAGACCTTAATCTGATGTATCCCTAGGGAACTTCTTTCTTAAATAATTGCCTGTAATCCATTATTTATTTGTCACTCCTTTCTTGTACTTATCTTATATTCTTTGTTATATTTATCCTTTGGGAGAGGACGAAATTCAGTTAAACATTTAGCGTGTATGTTTTGTAACTATTGATTTAGAAAATTTTAAACAGTAAATCCTCAAAATCAATTTTTATTAAGTTTTAAGAGCAAGGAAAAATCAGAATAACGTTGGGTGACCTCTCCCACATTGTCTTTGGCAGACACAGCAGACATGCCCCTTCCTAAACAGTCACTGGCAAGGGATTACTCTGATTGTCTTAACCCTTTTCTGCGTCAAATTGTAGAGTTTATCACCATAGCTAGAGAGAAGTTGTTAGTATTTGTTATTTATTGGTTTTTGTTTGATTGATTTTTTTGTTGTTCATTCTTAAAAGTTAACCTCTTGTCAGAGATAGTTTAAAATTCCTATTATAAAGAGCAGGCAAGTTTTTTTCAGCCATATTGTTATCCTCCTAACCCCATTGCAGTTCTACCTTTCTGAACCTCCACTTGTTTTAATTACATTCCAGTACCAAAAATGTTGAAATGTTATTAGTTTACACTGAAAGGTCCAATCTCTACAAAAGGAACTGATGTTAATATGAAATTACTAAAATAATAATTAAAAAATAATTGACCTACAAAACTACCATGATGGAATGAAAATCCAACCATTTCCCAAGTGATTACTTTCCATTGTGGAGGTTTTATTTCTTAAAAAAA
This sequence comes from Hylobates moloch, assembly GCF_009828535.3. Taxonomy (NCBI): domain Eukaryota; kingdom Metazoa; phylum Chordata; class Mammalia; order Primates; family Hylobatidae; genus Hylobates; species Hylobates moloch. The sequence continues at coordinate 135,636,640 of NW_026652280.1, forward strand.
GATAAAGCTGAGTGACTTTGTCAAACTGGCCTAAACTTAATGAACAAACCCCACTGGTCCTTTAGGAGTGATATCTGAAACATTTAATCTGTTTGGTTCTAAAGAAAATATATAACTTTGCTGGGGAGATTTGACTTAAGAATTGTAAATCCTATATGCTTTTAAGTGAGTTGATCCCTTTTACTAGACATCTATCCTAGGGCTTTGGCCTAACTAATTTTAGTAAATAAAGCATTTTCATATTGATAGCTTAAAGAAAATCAATATTATCAAGGATTGTGAAGACCAAGATTGTAATTTAAGAATCTGTGACCCAAGGTCTTAACTGTGATAAATACAGTTGTATCTGTGTTGGATATTGCCACCTCCTACTACAGGAAAGGGCTTTTTATGTCTGTAAAAGGTAAATGTTAATCTTATAACAAGTCCTTCAGGTTGATGCCAGTGGTGTGGGTGAGAACAAAAGATAAATTGAACAAGAACATGATGAGAGATTTGATAAGCTGGACAGGTCAAAGAGAATCTAGTTTCTAAAAGAAGATCAGAGATTCTAGAACTAGCACTAGCGGGTGTTCGAAAGGAGACTTCCGCGAAAGCAATGTCAGACTCAACACAGTGGATATGCTGGAAGTGCCAACCAGGAAAAGAAAAACAAATTTTGCTTCCTATGGACAAGGGCTGAGGGAGAAGGAGGTGTTCCAGAAAACATTCGTGAAAACTGAGGAAGGCAGGAAGAAGGCTTCAGTTTTGATAGGAGCTCTATGTGTCATTGCCACAGATTTTCACACAGCTACTGTCTCTGATATTACAACACTGAGAAACACCCAAATCATAAAACCATAGTTGGCTTTTTCCTTTACTGAATAAATATAATTTCCCCCTGACTATAGGAAGAATAAAATTATGCAAATAGAAGACCTTTTTTCATGGTTTAAAACAGAAACAAATGATATGTCCTACTGTGGTCAGATGATGATTACAATGATGGTCATGAAGGCAATGTTTAAGTGTGGTGGTGGTTATCAGAGCGAAGCCAGGGACTAGTAGTGGAAAGAATACTAACCCAGTTATCAAAACTTGATGTCTGCGCCTGGGTTTTGCCCTGCTTTAGCCAATACAAGACCCTAAATTCACAATTGATTTAGTTCCTTATCACTAGAAAGACTACCTGATCTTGTTTTTCCACCTCTAAAACTATATAATTACAACAGAAAAGTATCCACACTAATAAAATTGGTTTGGACAGTATGAAGATGATGAAAAATAGCATGTAAAAATAAGGTGTTGTTTTAATTAAGTTTATGCTTTATTTTAATAGGTTTATGCAACAATGATTTTTTTCTGGAAACTATACCTCTGACAGGGATGCAGAGTTCATTTTGGTAAACATAAAAAGCAGAACTGGTAGCACATCATATCGCCACATGGAGGCTAGCAAATTAGACATAAGCCAGACAAAATCACAAGGAGAGCCATAAATAAAAGAGAGTCTTAATGTGATTTAAATACCGTGACTGAGTTGCATTCAGTATCTGCCTGGTCACCAAGTCCAATGCGACATCATCCTCTGTAGAGATGTATTCTAGCAAAAGGCTTCTGCATCCACCATCTGGCCCCAGACTAAGAACACATCTCACTGAATGACACGTAACCCAGTGGGATGCACCAAATTTGCTTAACCATGAGCACATCATCTTCTCATAACAAAAGCTGCATATGACCCTAATTTTATATTCTGTAAACTGTGTTGTGGAAATTATTAAAACAACTGTCTTCGGGGTAGTCCTGTAAACATTCACTGATCCTTTTTCCTTTATTGAAGCCACAATTAAAAAAAAAATACTGCAAATTTCAGTTAAAATTGAGAAGCCAGATATCTTTCAAAATGTATCCCTTATGTGGTAAAATACAGAATAACGTTGTTTTAGTTAAGTAAAACTAAAGTGCTGTTTCTAACTAGGTAATCTGACCTTCCAAACACAGGAGTTTGAGCAGAGAGTTCTAAAAATTAGAGTGTCTGTTCTCTGTCAGAACCTTCTGGGAAGAGTGTGTCAAATGAGCACTACTCAGGAGAAATTTCTAAGGTTTTAACTTAGTTTATACTTTAAACTGAGATTTCAGGCATGTTTCAAAATAAAGGCAATCACATCCTGTCTCTAAGATAGAGTCTACTGGGCGTCTTATATTCTGTATTATTTTGGAAATATTTTACACTTCAGGAGCAATGGTATGATTTTCCTAAATGGAAAATATTCTTTCTTTACTACTTCTTTGGCATTCCTCAGAATGCTAAATATTTTGTTGGCTATTGGGCAAGAAGGAGATGATGATATCTCTTATTTCAAAAGCACCCTAAATATACAGAACCCTGTAGATACTAAGAAAAAATTGTGGTGGTCTATGGTACTCTTTCTGACAAAAATAGATGCTAAAGAAGGAGCATGATATGGAAATTGGAATAAAATTAAAAATAATCCTTTTATTCACCAAGTTCTATAAAACTATGACCCTTTATTGAAATAAAATGAGAAAAACTTGCTAAGAACTGAGCTGCAATTAATACAAAGGATATATAAGCAACGTTTTTAGACAGCAGACTCTTCTCTTTTATTTTTTGTAGACATGGGGGTCTTGCTGTGTTGCCCAGGCTGGTCTCAAACTCCTGGCCTCAAGCAATCTTCTTGCCTCAGCCTCCCAACATGTTGAGATTATAGGCATGAGCCCCCGCACCCAGCCTAGACAGACTCAAAAAGGAAGGAAAATAGTCTGATAAATTAAAAGCAAAGTTCAAAATGATATAGGAACAAAAAATGTTAATAAATTTTATTGCCAATTTATTTCATGTAAACTGTTCATTAAAAACCAGAGTGAAAATGGTGCATATAACTGGTAAGGTAAGAAGCAACACAAGATTCTGGGGAAAGCCTACTTAAGCTGGACTTATTCAGGGCTACAGGCATTGATAACATGTCTCATACTGTGTTTCAAGAATTGACCTGAATTGTGGAACAAAATGATACTGAAGGGTTGTGAGGTGAATGAAGACTGCAAAACATTAATGCTCATTCAGATGTCTAGTCACTTGGACTTCCTACCCTGGAAAACCACTGAAACTGGTGTAGGAAAAAAGAAAACTCATTTAAAAGAGCAGTAGGCCGAGCGATAGCAGTTTTAACGTTTTTAAAGAACAAAGCCTGTTCAGCCAGTCTCATACTGGGCCCTAAGCTTCTGTCTGGAATGTAAGCTCCACCCAGATCCAAATAGGAAGGGCCATTATGTGGAAGATGGTGATCAGCTGTTCTCTATCTCCCCTGCGTTCCAAACAATAAATGGATATAAGCCTCAGTGTGAGGGATTTGGGCAAGGAATGAGGGACAATCTTGTAAACTGAAGTGGGTCACCGAGTGAATCTTATTCTATGGAAGTCTCTTAAAAACTCATTACTACCCCCACAACATTTATTGTCTGTCTGTGACATGGGTAGCCCTGTAGTAAGAAATGTGATGAGCTACGCAAGAAATAGAATCCCCAACCTGGAGAATGATCAGTACAAACATCAAATAACAAGATAGAAGCACAAAAATACATAATGACACAAATAAGAGAGCAATATGTATATATCAATGTAATGACAGCATTTAGCTAACTAAACTGAAAATTTTCTCAGTGCTCTTGGAATAGTAAGGGAGTCTTCATTTTTAGCTTTATCAGTTGACACAATTTTGAATTGAGTATTATTCTTATTGGCATCTCTAATCTGTATACAGTTTCTGGAAGAGCCTTCTCCTGGAGAGAACAGGAGAGAATTTTCAAACAAACATTTGGCATCAATAGAATGTTTTTTAATCAAACTGTCTGTTTTCTATAGAACAGCCTTTGATTTCCAGAAGAGTCAACCTGTCTTAGAGACTGAGAACCTTAGGGCATTAGACCAGCACCAAATATATTACAGTGAAGGCTGGGATTCCGGGGAACTAGGATGCCTAAGATTGAAGTACTTCTGCTGATGCAGATCCAGGAAGATATTAGTGGTATTTTAGATGAAAATTTTAAGACTTAAAACAACCTATTAACAACTGTACCCTCTTGTACTTTAAGAATCCTAGACTCAACATCAGTAAGAATAGCATTAAAGCAGTTTAGTCTGGGCCGAGCACAGTGGCTCACACCTATAATCCCCGCACTTAGGAGGTCAAGGCGGGTGGATCACTTGAGGCCAGGAGTTTGAGACCAGCCTGGCCAACATGGCAAAACCCCATCCCTACTTAAAAATAAAAAAATTAGCCAGGCGTGGTGGTGTGCACCTGTAGTCCCAGCTACTCAGGAGGCTGAGGCAAGAGAACCACTTGAACCCAGAGGCGGAGGTTGCAGCGAGCTAAGATTGTGCCACTGCAGCCTGGGTGACAGAGTGAGACTGTCTCAAAAAACAACAAAAAAAAATTTAGTCCGATGAAATGGTATGCCAGTCAGTGTTTAACAACTGGTTTTCCAGTCAAGGATTGGAGGTGGTTATGTGCACAGGTACCTAATTTGTAGCATTTGCCAATTTCTATGATGTAAATGCTCTCGCTATGGCTGACTGCAAGCTACCAAAATGATGTCACCAAAAGCAGAGTTAGGAAGAAATGTGCACACTCACCTCTCATTACTCCAGCACACCAGTGGTCCTATGTCAAGTATACATAGAACACCAGAGTTCAGAATCATCACTTTGACTGTCATTCAGTGACAGCTACCATTGTCATTACCAAGTAGAGCTTCTCCCTCCCACGTTGTCACAAACTATAAAAGTGAACCAGCCGGGCGCGGTAGTTCATGCCTGTAATCCCAGCACTTTGGGAGGCCAAGGCGGGTGGATCACCTGAGGTTGGGAGTTCGAGACCAGCCTGACCAACATGGAGAAATCCCGTCTGTACTAAAAATACAAAATGAGCCAGGCTTGGTGACGCATGCCTGTAATTCCAGCTACACGGGAGGCTGAGGCAGAAGAATCGCTTGAACCTGGGAAGCAGAGGTTGCCGTGAGCCAGGATAGCACCATTGCACTCCAGCCTGGGCAAACCAAACGCAGGACTTCTCAGAGCTATGTTTTTTAAATCATAGAGACTAATATTTAGCAAAAAGATTCCCCCGTGATACTGCTCTTTGTAGTGTATCACCCAGGCCTTTAAATGTTCTGGTTGCTATAAACAGAAAAATCAGTTTACCAGTCAGCAGAAGAACTGATTCTTAGGAGCAGTAAGCCCAACCTTCAAAATAAAATAATTTGGATGTTTTATTTTGGATTTTAGTATTTGGGTGTTTAAAAAAACACATTGGGAAATACTACTTACCATTCAGTAAAAGCCCGACTAGAAACATTTCACAGCCATTCCAGGATATTATTATTTGCCAATTTTTGAAAGAGTAGAACTTCCAGTTAACATGTCAGTTTATGGCCCACCTCCTATCTTCATTCTTGGACCTGCATGTATCTCTGTGACTACAGGAAACGTATCTCTTATATCTTCAGTCTTGATGTAAAGGAAACAAAAGGTATTAACTTCTCCAGTGCCTGAATGCCCAAATGGCTGGTGTTCCTGCCTAGAAATCAAATATTGGGTAAGAACGGGAACCTCTAGTTGCCTTCACATTTACTTATGAATTTCTGCTTTCTGTATTTAAAAGACAAAACCATTTGGGAATTGCAAAAACTTCCCCTAAACCTTAGGAGAGAAAGCAGTGGATTATTAGGACATAGTCATTCCCATAATGAGGATGGCTAATATCCATACAAAACTAAGAATGGTGTTCGTAATAATATTATACCTTCATCCCAGTGAACTTGCACATGTTTACTCATTCATCTTCACAATAGTCCTCAGAGATGTCATTTTACAAATCAGGAAAGTGAGGCTCAGGAGAGCTAAAATCACCTGTTCAATGTCAAGTAACACATGTTGAATTTTGAATATTCATCTGATTACTAAATGTCTGTTGCCTTCTCACTACACAATGCTGAATAACACTGGTAACATTGTTCAGTCTCAGACCCTCTACCAATGATTAGTACTGTGTTTATTCAGTAAGTAGGTAATAGGTGCTTTCTGTAGTGAGGCATAATGGAATCTGCCAGGATGAATAAAACATCACCATTGTCCTAATACAGTTTTGTTGTTAGGCTGCTGTTTGTCTGGTTGGATGGTATTTCTTTTTTAGCTACTTATTTAATGTAAATAATCTGCTCAGTTACAGTTGATGAACAAATGTCTAAGTCAATGAGTTTTACCAGTTTCATGTACATTCTGTACTTGCATTGCTATAAAGAAATACCGGAGACTGGGTAATTTATATAAAGAATAGAGGTGTAATTGGTTCTCGGTTCTGTGGGCTGTACGAGCATGGTGCCGGCATCTGCCTGACTTCTGGGGAGGCCTGAGGGAGCTTTTCCCATGGTGGAAGGCAAAGCAGGAGCAGCCACGTCACTTGGTGCCTGCTGGGTCATGATCCATCCTCATGACCCAGACACCTACCACTAGGCCCCACCTCCAACACTGGGGATTACATTTCAGCATGAGGTTTGGTCAGGGACCAATATCCAAAGTATATCACTGCACATCCAAGGTCATACTCAAGATTGATTTCCTCACGATATTTTTCTCTGACACAGTTAACAACTGTGTGACCCAGTCTTCTTAATTGCTTTGAGTTAACAGTGCTATTTTGCATTGCTGTGAGCTAATGAATTAGATCCATTGGCTGGTTCCGACTTGGTTGACATGAGCCACTGGCAAGATGACAGTGCAGAGGAAGGCAGGAAGAAGAAGGAGGACGAGGAGGAAAGATCTTAGTTAAATCAACACTAAGATCTCAATCTTTGCCGCTGCCCAAGTAAGAAATGATGAAACGTACAGAGGGCCTCCTGATCATTCTCCTTAGTATCAACATTTTGATTCTCCCCTGATATAAAAAAAAATGGTAGAGAATGAGTCATGAACGATGTTATTCTGAAGCCACACAGGAAGACTTTCTGCAGATCCCCAGCACAATCCACCCTCTGTGATACTAAAAAATTGCCAAGATACTTTTTATAGCTAGAGTTGTGCACTGCATATATGGATGAAAGGAGTTACTAAAGGAATCTCAGCTGCTTTGGTAATGGAGACTGATGATGGATCTTGCAGACCAACGAACTTTGAATTTGACACACAATGAAGCAGTGGCTCTCTTTGATGGCAAGGGATATATTGACAACTTAGGTGTTCCTCTGTTCCTCTAAGACATTTATCCACCGTAGATTTTTTTTTTTTTTTTTTTTTTTTTTGAGACAGAGTTTCACTCTTGTCACCCAGGCTGTAGTGTAGTGGTGTGATCTCGGCTCACTGCAACCTCCGCTTCCTGGGTTCCAGTGATTCTCCTGCCTCAGCTTCCCAAGTGGCTGGGACTACAGGCGTGTGCCACCACACCCGACTAATTTTTGTAATTTTTTTTAGTAGAGATAGGGTTTCACCATATTACCCAGACTGGTCTCGAGCTCCTGACCTCAGACGACCCACCCACTTTGTCCTCCCAAAGTGCTGGGATTGGATTACAGGCGTGAGCCAACATGCCCGGACCCCTGCAGATCTTTAGTGGATGCTGTTAGGAAGTAAGAAGCTCTACAAAGGAGTCAGATCACATCACAAAAAAGACTGCCTCACTAGAGGTTTTCCAAGGCAAACCCTTTCCCTCAAATTCTGAATGCGTGGTCAGGCCTGGGCCACTGCCAGGGTGTGGAGGTGTAGATTTGTGTTTTCTAAACACTGGGACAGCCAGACCTGGAACCACAGTTCTGTATTTCTCATATGCCAAGTTTTATAAATGGAAGCCAGACCAAGAGGCATGGTTTGTGTATAGAACCACCAGATGCGAGCATATGTGGAATGAAAGAGTGTTTATATCCTCTGAAAGGTGGATGCTGGTTCTAAGTCATCTTAGTTTATAAAGGATACCTTCTAAAACATCTCAGCTCAATGATCAAGAAGGAAATGAAAGAAAAGCTGCTAGCTTCTAATGGTGGATACCGCTTTTTTAGGCTTGAAAGGTGGTGTGATTTGGTGACATTTCTGAACTACTAAAAACCAATGTATTTATAAACTATTTCTAGGAGAGATTGAAATAATCATTAAACTATGATGGGTGAGGCAGGGAAAGGGGCGCAGAGATCTTAATAAAAATTAAATATTATGCTGGGGAGAACTAAAGAAAAAGCATCAAAGGATAAGTAGAAATAAATACAGAACTAAACTGGGTGTTTATACCAACACCCTTTTATCTAAGGAGAGAACATCACTTCCTATTCACAATATAATTAGGTGAAATTATATGAAGTTGCTGATATTCAACCATCTTTGACCTAAAAATGTTCATGGAAAATGGTTCAATTTAAACTAGAAACTATTGGAAACAAGGTAGATTTATAAAATATGTAAAAAGCACACTAAAATTATCCCTTGGCTTACTAAAAGTGAATGCTAGAAAAACAATAACCCAAAATAAATTATTTTTTTAATGATAGAGTCAACTCATTAACCCTACATACTTACGGATTTTTGGTCCGAAGTACTGCATATGCCCAGGGATGATTTGAGGAAACAGCAGGTTTAGAGAGAAAGCAAGTTTAGTTAAGCAAGCATTTTGTATTAACCTCAAAGAAATGTAACATCAAGCAGTGTGTTCTATTTTTCAGAATCTAGAGGAAGATAACTGTAGAAAAGGTGCACATGCTGGCGAGTATCAGTGTCTTCCTGCACTCATGGTACAGAACCTCCTCAAGCTATGGAATCTCACCCACAGTGTAACCTTGACCTGTGATAGCACCCACAGTCCACCACCACCCTACAGCGGGGGAGATAATGTGTTTCTGTGAGCAAACAGGTGTTGGACCTGGCTGTGACAGCCTCGCTCTGGCCTATCCAGGCACAGGTGGGATGTGAACTCTGTCTGAGGAGGGCCTGTTGGCATGTTAGACCTGCCAGTGCTCATTTATGGTTTCTTGGTCATTTGAGGCCAGCTGTCTGTTTACTAACAGATCTTAAAAGGCCATAGAGTACTTTTTGGTTGTAAACATAGGAGGAAAGTAAGCCAGACTTTCGGAAGGAATATTGAGTAAAAATGTGACATTTTTTTTCCTTATTAAATTTAAGAGTAATCTGATGTATAAAAGGGGAGGCAAAATAATATATTTCTAGAATTTTTATGGGGTAAAAAGGGAAAGAGAAACTATCAAATTTTCCCAAAATTATGGGCAAGTATTATGGGGATAAACCAATTCTTTAGTATAGTTTTGATCAAGAAATAAGCATTTATGAGGGACTTGAGAGTTTACAATGCTTTTTCATACACAACCATCCTCACAGGGCTTCTATGACATGGGTATCATTTTCTTGATCTTATAGAAAAAGAAACCGAGGCCTCTTCCTAAAAGTTTAGTGACTTCTCCATGGTCATAATTAGTAAGCCAAAGAGGGATGTTCCAGATGTAAGTTTTACTGAGGTTTATTGCATGGTAGAAGGAAAAGATCCATGCTTTGGCATCATACATACCTAGGTTTGATGTCTAATACTGTTTTTTATTGTGTTACTTCATTTCTTAATCTCAAATTATCCTCTCTTACCTTCAGTTTCATCATGTGCAAAATGGCAATGATAATCCCTTTTTAAGAAAGTTGTGAAGATTAAAGGTAATATAGAGAAAGTACATAAATCGTAGGTACTCAAAAGATGATAAATTTATAAAAATTTAAAACATCTTCTCTTCTAAAGTCAACATTAAGAAAATGCAAAGGCAAGCCACAGACTGGGAGAATACATGTCTTCAAATACATATTTCTTTAAAAAAGACTTGTATCGGCCGGGCGCGGTGGCTCACGCTTGTAATCCCAGCACTTTGGGAGGCCGAGGCGGGCGCCTGTAGTCCCAGCTACTTGGAGAGGCTGAGGCAGGAGAATGGCGTGAACCCGGGAGGCGGAGCTTGCAGTGAGCCGAGATTGCGCCACTGCACTCCAGCCTGGGCGACAGAGCGAGAGTCCGTCTCAAAAAAAAAAAAAAGACTTGTATCTGGAATAAAAAAGAGCAAAAATTTGAACAAATGAAGATACATAAAAGAAGATACGTAAGTGGACAATAGTCATTATGAAAAGATATTCAATATCATTAATCAGGGCAATGCAAATTAAAACCACCACTTTGTTCCAATTATCTATTGTGTGACAAACCAGCTCCAAATATAATGGTTTAAAAACAATGACAACATTTATTTTACCAACATACTTGCAAACTAGTATGGCCTTAGGAGGGACAGCTCACCTCTGCTCCATTAGGCATTAGCTGAGGCCACTTAAATGCTGGGGCTGGAATTATCTGAAAGCTCATTCACTCATTTGTCTGGCAGTTGATGCTAGCCATCAGCTAGGATGATAACTGGGGTCGTTAGCTGAACACTTTCACATGGCCTCTCCGTATAGCCTGGGATTCTTCTCAACATGGCCAGATTCCAAGAGCAAGCATCCCAAGAGAGAGAACTAAGTAAAAATGCTATCACCTTTTAAAATCTAGCCTCAGAAGTTGAAGTCATACATCAATATTCTGTCTTATTCTATTCATTAAAATCAAGTCACTAAAGCTGGCCCATATTTAAGGGGAGAGGAAGAGTGTCAAAGAATTTGCAAACATGTTCATAGCAATCACAGTCTGTCGCACAATATTTACATTCCTGCTTCATGCAGAACATATTCAAACCTCCCTAAAGACTCTTGACAGTATCAGAACCAGGTTCAAGGTCAAAGATTTCACCATCTAAATCAGATCCAGAGGCAGCTGAGGTTCCTTGGATGTCGTTCCCTAAGTACAGCTCCTGAAGTACAGTTCTTGATGTGAAGACCTGTGAACTACAAAGATATCTTCTCTCCCCTCCCTCAGCATACAATAGTGGGGCACGAAAACTGCTTTAGATCCATTCAAACAGGTGGAAAACGAAGTATGCAGAAGTTATTGCTCCATAGACTTTTAAAAATCTGGCAGGGCACATGTTGCCAGTTTCTTGATTAGTGCTTAGTCCTACTGCCTGGGAATGATTCCCTACAGCTCTTGGCTCTTCCCTCTGGGCTTTTTGTCATCTTTTCTTGAATTTGAGAGTCATCTTTCCTTGCATGTAAGAAATGGTCTATGAGGCTACCAAGTAGATTTCTCAGCCTGCTTCCTGAACTTAGTAGTTTTGACAGCCAAAAGTTTCCTATCGTTTTGTAGTGTCTCAGTCTCTTTCAGTTCAAGCTGGCAGTGTTTGCTGATACAATTTTCTTAAAAACTTTGTTGGTGTTCTATGAGTCTTATCGAGATTCAATCCATTAGACAAAAGCTGCACTCACAAGTCTTGTCAAGGTAAGTTATTCTTCTTGGGCTTCCTACAAGGTTCTGTGGGACAACAACCATAAGATCCTTAGGAGCCCTATTGTTTAATAGAGAGGATCTGTAAGGCATACTCTTAAGAGGCACCATCTTAAATCTTTCTAAAGTCTTACCAAAAGTCTTACAGTCATATGTTGGACTGCAATTATATACCATGTTTTCCTAACAGCACTCCTAGATTTGAACTCTGTCCCAAATCCATTTCTTAATTTTAGCAACATTTGCCATCTGGGAAAGCTGGCAACGAGAGACAGTTTTCTTTTCCAAACCAACAAGCGCTTGTTAGTTTATATTTAACAGTTGCTCTTCAGCACTTCTTTCTCCTTTTGCTTTTACTGTAAGCAGCCAAAAGGACCTAAATAAGAAACTGAACATTTTGCCTGGAAATCTTCTTAGCTAGAACATCCAGTTCATTGTGTAAATTTCCTAGTTTTCATGTTATTGAAACAAACAATGAAGCTCAACTTTCATTACCATGTAATAATGGTCCCCTTCTCTCCAGTTTCCAATAACATTTTTCAAGTTCCTGTAATCCCAACAGCCTCCTTGAGGGCCATCAAGTTTCTACCAAGAGTATCTTTAAGACCGTTTTGACTTTAATTAACAATCCGTTTGAGGTCCTTCAGCTTCCACCCAAAGCCAGTACCTATAATTGAGATTTTGGATTACAGCAGCACACCTCTTCTAGGTACCTGACAGTGATGGTTAATACTGAGGGTCAAGTTGATTGCATGGAAGGATACAAAGTATTGATCCTGGGTGTGTCTGTGAGGGTGTTGCCAAAGGAGATTAACATTTGAGTCAGTGGGCTGGGAAAGGCAGACCCACCCTTAGTCTGGTGGGCACAATCTAATCAGCTGCCAGTGAGTATAAAGCAGGCAGAAAAATGTGAAAAGGAGATACTGGCCTAGGCTCCCAGCCTACATCTTTCTCCCCTGCCAGATGCTTCCTGCCCTCAAACATCGGACTCCCAAGTTCTTCAGTTTTGAGACTCGGACTGGCTCTCCTTGCTCCTCAGCTTGCAGACGGCCTATTGTGGGACCTTGTGATCGTGTAAGTTAATACTTAATAAGCTTCTATATTAGTTCTGTCCCTCTAGGGAACCCTGAGTAATACACTGACTATATTCCAATTACCTATTTACCTATTGCTGTATTTTAAAGCACTCCAAAACTTAATAGTGTAAAACAATAACATTGAGTTTATCCGTGAAACTGCAACTTGAGCAGGGCTCAATAGGGGTATACTTATCCCTACTCCACTTAGCTAGGACTACTTAATGGAAAGGGACTAGAATCCACTGAAGGCTCATTCACTCATATGTCTGGTAGTTAATACTGGCCATTAGCTTAGACTGTAGCCAGGCTGTTGTCTCAAACACAATCATGTAGCCTATCCATATATTCTGGGCATTCTTCCAAAATGATGGCTGTCACCATTTGTCACTTATTCCAAGGATAAGTGTTTCAAGAGAGAGCCAGGTGGAAATTGCATCACCTTTTTCAACCTAACCTTGGAAGACATTCGGCATTACTTCTGCTGCGTCTAATCATTAAAAGTTTTTCACTAAGGAGTGATGTCAGATGAGAAACTCTGAAATTTCACCCCTCCAAAAAAGCAGTGTAAAAACTGACAAAAACTGTCTGAATCAACTTTTTCAGAACTCGAGAAATAAACTAAAGGTTTGAAGCAAGCTGAGGAATGCCTATTAAGAAAAACAGCTTAATCTCGGCAATAACAGTGAGCTTGGTGGCATCTTAATATAGCTTGCTCCCATTCCCACTCCCTAACTCAGCAGTTGCCTTAAAAATAACAGTCCACAATCCAGGCACCTGAGGAAGCAGAATGGGTTTCATTCACAAAGAATTATTTGACCTGTCTGGTGGCTTCCTGGAAGATCAGCCAGAAAGGCTTCTCTTTATTTAACTTGACTCAGAACTTGTCCAGTGCTAAAGCTGCCACGCAAGTGGCATTTACTGAAACATTTACAGGCAAATGTTTCACTTGGTGCTGGCAGGGATGATGGATAACAGTTGGGGCAAACAGTAGACTAATGAAAAAGCTTGAGAGAAAAGGCTGGGGAAAGATGTTCATATGGGCTTTGAAAAACAACATATTTCTTGGACTCTAGATGGCCACACACATGGCATAGGGCTCTGTGCATGCTAGGGAAAGCCCCAAGAAGGCCCTAGGCTATCACCTCTGGCTGACCTTGAGGCTCTGCACAAGCAGAAAGTGAAGGCTAAGGCAGAGTTGTAACTGCCTGCCTGAGTGCTGAAGATGTGCCCCAATATACACACAAAGCTCCTCAGCAAAGACAGATTTTTTTTGGCTCAAGGCATTTAAGGAAATTTCAGTGCAATTATTAGCTGACCACTCAATTAACCAAACAGAGACTGCAGTGACATCACACAACAGAGAATATAGCTTTATGGGACTGGTTCAGAAAAGTTGCCAAACAATAACTACTACCATAATAAGCAACAATGAACCCTGAGGAAAATGAGAAAATCTGATTCCCTGACTTGCCATATTATATTATTTAATATGCCCAGTTTCAACAAAAACTTACAAGACATAAAAAGAAACAAGAAAGAATGGCCCACACTCAGGATAAAAGTAGTCAGTAGGAAATGTCCAGAAGAGGCTCAGATGTTGGACTTTCTGGGCAAAAACTTCAAATCAGCTATTTTGAATATATTCAGAGGAGACCACATTTAAAGAACTAAAGTATGAGAATGATGTCTCACAAATAGAGACTATCAATAAAGAAACAGAAATTATAAAAAGAAAAATAGAAATTGATGGAGTTGAAAAGTACAATAACTGAATGAAAAATTTGCTAGAAGTGCTCAATAACAGATATGATTTAGCAGAAAGAGATTAAAAAAGAATAGATCAAGTGAGATTATCTAAGCTGAGAAAGAGAAAGAAAAAAATTTAAGAAAAGCAAGTAGTCTCAGAGACCTGGGGTACACCATAATGCATACCAATATAAGCATAATGGAAGTTCTAGAAGCAGAGAGAAGTGAAAGAAAAGGGCAGAAAAAATATTAGATAATTTAATACTCAATCATTGCCCAAAATTGATGAAAAACTTAATCTACACTTCCAAAAAATTCCACAAACTCCAAGTTGGATAAACTCAAAGAGATTTATACCTAGACATATAATCAAACTGTCAAAAGCCAAAGCCAAAGAGAAAAATCTTGAAAGCAGCAAAAGCAACTCATCACATACAAGACAGCTGCTATAAGATTAACAGCTGATTTATCCTCAGAAACTATGGAGGCCAGAAGGCAGTGTGATGTGATTACCTAGTCAAAGTACTGAAAGAAAAAAACCTGTCATCAACTAAAAATTCTATATCTAGCAAAACTAGCCATCAAAAATGAAGGAGAAATTAAGATATTCCCAGATAAACAAAACAGAGAGTATGTTGCTATCAGACTTTCCCTACAACAATGCTGAAGGGAAGTTTTTAGCAGAATAGATAAAAAAAGACATGATCCAGCTATATGCTGTGTATAGGAGACTCATTTTAGAATCACATATACAAATAGGTTAAGAGTAAAAGAATGGAAAAAGATATTCTATATAAACAGTAACTAAAATCTGGAGTGGAGTACTGAGACACAATAAATGTTAAAACAAATGTTACTAGAGGCAAAGAAGGATGAAATATTAAGGCATCAAGAATATATGACAATTCTGGCTGGGTGCGGTGGCTCACGCTTGTAATCCCAGCACTTTGGGAGGCCGAGGCGGGTGGATCACGAGGTCAGGAGATCGAGACCATGGTGAAACCCCGTCTCTACTAAAAATACAAAAAATTAGCCAGGTGTGGTGGTGGGTGCCTGTAGTCCCAGCTACTCGGAGAGGCTGAGGCAGGAGAATGGCATGAACCCGGGAGGCAGAGCTTGCAGTGAGTCGAGATTGAGACTCCGTCTCAAAAAAAAAAAAGAATATATGACAATTCTAAGTGTATATAACATATACAACAGAACCCCAAAATACATGAAGCACAAACTGACAGAATGGAGAAATGGTTCAGAAATGTCAAAAATTAGAAACTTCAGTACCCCACTTTCAGTAATGCATAAACAACTAGGCAGAAGATCAGCAAGGAAATAGAAGCCTTGAACAACATTATAAGCTATCTATACCTAACACATCTAAAGAAAACCCTACTCAACAGTAATAGAATACACATTCTTCTCAACTGCACATGGAACATTCTTCAGGATAGAACATATGTTAGACCATAAACAAGCCTCAATAAAATTTAAAAAATTAAAATCATACATAGTATTTTTTCCAACAACAAAGGAATGAAATTAGAAATCAATAATAGGGGCTGGGTGCAGTGGCTCACGCCTGTAATCCCAGCACTTTGGGAGGCCGAGGTGAGTGGATCACCTGAGGTCAGGAGTTCGAGACAAGCCTGGCCAACATGGGGAAACCCCATCTCTACTAAAAATGAAAAAATTAGCCAGGTGTGGTGGCAGGTGCTTGTAATCCCAGCTACTCGGGAGGCTGAGGAAGGAGAATCGCTTGAACTCGTGAGGCGGCAGAGGTTGCAGTGATCTGAGATTGTGCCACTGCACTCCAGCCTGGGTGACAAGGGTGAAACTCTGTCTCAAAAAAAAAAAAAAAACAACAACAACAAATCCATAATAGGAAGAAAACTGAGAAATTCTAATATATGGAAATTGCACTTCTAAGTAATTAAGGGGTCAAAGAAAACCAACATAACTAAAAGCTGGTTCTCTCAAAAAAAAAAAAAAATCAACAAAATTGACAAATCTCTAGATAGACCAAAGAAAAGAAGAGAGTAGACTCAAGTTACTAAAATCAGAAATGAAAGAGGGAACATTTCTACTGGCCTTACAGATAAAAAGGAGTATAAGGGAATACTATAGATAATTGTATGCCAACATATTAGGTAACTAGATGAATTGTATTAATTTCTAGAAACACACAAAATACCAAATCTGATTCAGGAAGAAATAGAAAACATGAATAGACCTACAATGAAGAGATTGCATTAGTAATCAAGAAACACTTCCAACAAAGAAAAGTCGAGGATCAGATGGCTTCCCTATTGAATTCTCCTGAACATTTAAAGAATACTTGACACCAATTCTTCTCAAATTCTCTCAAAAAAATAGAAGAGGAGGGAATGCTTCATAACTCATTCTGTGGGGCCAATATTACATTGATACCAAGGCCAATATTACATTGATACCGAGGCCAATATTACATTGATACCAAGGCCAGACATCTTAAGAAAACTACAGACCAATATCCCTTGTAAATAGAGATGCAAAAGTCCTCAACAAAATACTTACAAACCAAATTGAGCAGTATAGAAAGAGAATTGCACACTATGACCAAGTGGAATTTATCCCAGGAATGGAAAGTTGATTCAAAATATGAAAATCAATATATCACACCATATTAATAGAATTAAGGGGCAAAACACATAAACAGCTCAATAGATGCAGGAAATACCATTTGACAAAATCCAACATTCTTTCATGATAAAACATTCAACAAACTAGAAATATAGGGGATCTTCCTCAACTTGATAAAGGGCATCAATGAAAAACCCTCAGTCAACATCGTATTTAATGGTGAAAGACTGAACACTTTCACTCTAAGATCAGGAACAAGTCAAGGATGTCTGGTCTCACTGCTTCCATTCAATATTGTACTGGAAGGGCAATTAGTGAAGAAAATAAAAGAAAAAGACATCTTGATTGGGAAGAAAAAGGTAAAACAATCTCTATTTGCAAATGACATAATCTTATATAGGTAGAAAGCCCTAAAAAACCTACAAAAAACTATTAGAGCTAATTAGTATGAGCAAAGTTGCAGGATATGAGATTAATATACAAAAATCAGTTGTATTTCTATAAATTAGCAATGAAAAATCAGAAAATGAAATGAAAACAGTTTCATTTACAATAGCACCAACAAACATAAAATTCTTAATAATAAATTTAACCAAAGAAGTGTAAGATTTATATACTGAAAACCACAGCACATCATTGAAAGAAATTAAGAAGACCTGGCTGGGTGTGGTGGTTCATGCCTGTAATCCCAGCACTTTGGGAGGCCAAGATAGGCAGATCATGAGGTCAGGAGATCGAGTCCATCCTGGCCAACATGGTGAAACCCTGTCTCTACTAAAAATACAAAAAAATTAGCTGGGCATGGTGGTGGGCGCCCGTAGTCCCAGCTACTCGGGAGACTGAGGCAGGAGAATGGCATGAACCCAGGAGGCGGAGCTTGCAGTGAGTCAAGATGGCACCACTGCACTCCAGCCTGGGTGACAGAGCGAGACTCCATCAAAAAAAAAAGAAGATCTAAATAAATGGAAAGATATCCTGTGTTCTTGGATTGGAAAATATTGTTTAGATGAAAGAACTCCCCAAATTGATCTACAAATTCAATGCAATTCTCTATGAAAATTCCAATGGCTTTCTTTTGAAGAAATGGAAAAGCTGGGTTCTAAAATTTATATGGAAATGTAAGGAACCCTGAATAGCCTAACAGTTTTTTTAGAAGAACATAATTGGAGACACACAGTTCCCAATTTCAAAACTTACTGCAGCAATCAACACAGAGTGGTACTGGTATAAGGATAGACATATAAATCCATGGAATAGAATTGAGAGTTCAGAAAGAAACCCATACATAGATTTTTCAGTAAGGGTGCCAAGACCATTCAATGGACAAAGAACAGTCTTTTCAACAACTGGTGTAGGAATAACTAGCTATCCTAGTACAAAATGCAAAAGGATGAATTTGGACCACTGTCTCACACCATATAGAAAAATTAACTCAAAATAAATCAACAATCTAAATTTTGTCAGAGCTAAAACTTTAAAAACTCTTAAAGGGAAACAAATGTAAATTTTTTGGGTTTTAGACTTAGGCAACAGTTTCTTACATATGACAACAAAACATAAGCAATAAAAGAAAGAATGGGTAATTGGACTTCACCGAAATTAAAAGTTTTGCATCCAAAGACACTATCAAGAATGTGAAAAAACAATCTACAGAATGGAAGAAAATGTTTGCAAATGATATATCTGATAAGGATCTGGTGTCCAGAACATATAAAGAACTCTTACACTTCAATAATAAACAACCCAATTTTAAAGCAGGCAAGGAGTTTGAATAGACATTTCTCCAAAAATATATACAAATGGCCAATAAACACATTAAAAGATGTTCAACATCATGTCAGTAGGGAAACGCAAGCCAAAACCACAATGAGAAATACTTTACACCCACTAGGATGGATATATAAAAAAGACAGACACTAAAAGTATTGCCAAGGATGTGGAGAAATTGGAAACTGCATGTATTGCTGGTGGGATTGTAAATTAGTGCAGCCACTTTGGAAAAGTTTGGCAGCGCCTCAAAAAGGAAGAAATGAAAACATATTCACACAAAAATTTGTACATGAATTTTCATACTAGCATTATTCAAAATAGCCCCAAAGTGGAAAAACCAAATATACATCAAATGGTGAATGAGTAAACAAATTGTGGTGTATCTGTGCAATGAAATAATATCCATAAGAAGGAATCAAGTATTGATGCATGCTGACAAAGCAAAACTCCGTCTCGAAAAAAAAAAAAAAAGAAAAGTAGAATCAGGCCTTATTCCCAATCTTAAGAAGAAAGCATTCAACATATTACCATTGTGCATAATGTTTAGTTGTTTGTTTTTCATAGAGGCCATAGCTCTAGTCTGCTGAAAGTTTTTATTATTAATGGGTATTGAATTTTATCAAATGTGGCTGAGCGTAGTGGCTCATGCCTGTAACCCCAGCACTTTGGGAGGCTGAGGTGGGTGGATCACCTGAGATCAGGAGTTTGAGATCAGCCTAGCCAACATGCTGAAGCCCCGTCTCTACTAAAAATACAAAAATTTGCCGGTCCTGGTGGCGGGCACCTGTAGCCCTTGCTACTTGGAGGCTGAGGCAGGAGAACTGCTTGAGCCTAGCAGGCAGAAGTTGCAGTAAGCTGAGATTGCGCCACTGCACTCCAGCCTGGGCGACAGACCGACAGTCCATCTCAAAAAAAAAAAACATTATTAAATGCTTTTTCTGTATTTATTGAGATGTTCAAATGATTTTTCTCCTTTATTAATATGTTGAATTTCATTGATTTTCAAATGACAGAGACTAACTTGAATTTCTCATATAAACTACACTTGATTATTATATACATCCTTTTTATATATTGCTAGGTTTGATTTGTTAATATTTTTAGTGAGTTTTGCGTCTAGGTTCATAGGTGATATATGGTTTATATTTTATGTCTTTGTATTGTCTTTTAAAGCTTTTGTATCAAGGTTATGCTGGTTTTTATCAAAGAAGCATGGAAATGGTTTCTCCCCTTTTTTTTTCTTTTGAGACAGAGTCTCGCTCTATTGCCCAGGCTGGAATGCAGTGCGTGAACTTGGCTCACTGCAACCTCTGCCTCCTGAGCTCAAGCAATTCTCATGCCTCAGCCTCCTGAGTAGCTGGGACTACAGGCGCCTGCCAGCAGGACTGGCTAATTTTTGTATTTTTGATAGAGATGGGGTTTCGCCATGTTGGCCAAGCTGGTCTTGAACTCTCGACCTCCAGTGATCTGCCAGCCTGGGCATCCCGAAGTGCTAGGATTACAGGCATGAGCCATCGTGCCTGGCTTCTTCTCCCCTATTTTAAGGCTGATGTCATTACTACTTTCAAGATTTTATGGAATTTGCCAGTGGCACTAACTGGGCCTGGAGTTTTGTTGTTGTTATTGTTCTAATGATGGATTTAACTTCTTGGATAGATATAGGGCTATTCAACTTTTCTATTTACTTATATGGCAGTTTTGATGAGGTTTTAGGAGGTTTGTTGTTGTTTTTGTTTTAGAGACAGGGTCTTGCTCTGTTGCCCAGGCCGGAATGCAGTGGCACAATCATAGCTCACTGCAGCCTTGAACTCCTGGGCTCAAGCAATCTTTCCACCTCAGCCACCAGAGTAGCTAGAACTTCAGGCATGTGCCACCATGCCTGGGTAATTGTTAAATTTTTCACACAGATGGGGTCTTGCTATGTTGCCGAGGCTGGTCTCAAACTTCTGTCCTCAACTGATGTTCCCTGGCCTCAGCCTCCTAAAGTACTAGAATTACAGGTGTGAGCCAACATGTCCCACTGACAAGTTTTGCTTTTTAAAGAAATTTGTGGCCCGTATCAGTGGCTCACGCCTATAATCCTAGCACTCAGAGAGACTCAGGCAAGATCAGTTGACCCCAGGAGTTTGAGACCAGCCAGGGCAACATAGGGAGACCCTGTCTCTACCAAAATAATAATAATAATAATAATAATAATAAAAGAAGAAGAAGAAAGAAGATGGAGGAGGAGGAGGAGGAAGAAACGGGGGATAAAAGATGAAGAAATCGTGTTGTTCAAAAAAGATGAAGATATCCTGTTCAAGGGTCAGCTGTATAAAGGCATAAGGGTTGCTCATATATTTCCTTATTGTCCTTTTGATGGTTGGAGGATCTGTGGTGATTCCCCTCTTTCATTTCTGGTATTTTTAGTTTGTGTTTTCTCTTTTTTATTGGTAAGTTTAGCTAGAGGATTATCGGTTCTTCAAAATCTTTTCAAAGAACCAAATTTTGGCTTTGTTAAATTCCTCTATTGTTTTATTTTTCTATGTTATTGACTTCTGCTTTTGTCTTTGTTTTCTTCATTATTTCCTAAATGAAACTACTTACTACAGATTTAATTTGCTAATTTTTCCCCAGTTTCTTCCTTTCTTTTGTTTTTTGGTTTTTTTTTTCTTTTTAGACAGAGTCTAGCTCTGTCACCAGGCTGGAGTGCAGTGACAGTATCTTGGCTCACTGGAACTTCCAACCCCCTGGTTCAAGTGATTCTCCTGCCTTAGCCTCTGGAGTAGCTGGGATTACAGGCTCATGCTGCCACGCCTGGCTCATTTTTTTTTTTTTGGTATTTTAGTAGAGACAGGGGGTTTCGCCATGTTGCCCAGGCTGGTTTCGATTCCTGAGCTCAGGCAATCCGCCCACCTCGGCCTCCCAAAGTGTTGGGATTACAGGCATGAGCCACAGAGCCCAGGCTTTTTCCCAGTTTCTTAATGGGGAAACTTAGATAATTGATTTTCGATCTTTTTGAAATTATTGGCTGGGTGGGGTGGCTCACGCCTGTAATCCCAGCACTTTGGGAGGCCAAGGTGGGTGGATCACCTGAGGTCAGGAGTTTGAGACCAGCCTGGCCAACATGGTGAAAACCTGTCTCTACTAAAAATGAAAAAATTAGCCCGGTGTGGTGGTGGGTGCCTGTAATCCCAGCTACTGGGGAGGCTGAGGCAGAAGAATCGCTTGAACCCAGGAGGCAGAGGTTGCAGTGAGCCAAGATAGAGCCACTGTACTCCAGCTTGGGCAACAAGAGCAAGACTCTATCTCAAAAATAATAATAATAATAAATAAATAAAATAATAATTTGGTTCAAAATATTTTTAATTTTCCTTATGATTTCTTCTTTGACCCATAGATTAATAGAAGTATGTTATTTAATTTCCAAAGATTTGGGGGAATTTTAAAATTATCTTACTATTATTCATTTCTTATTTCATTCTCTTGTGGTCAGAAAACTTACTTTGTGTAATTTCAGTGTATTCAAATTTATTGAGACCTATTTTGTGGCCCAACATGATAGTCTATTTTGGTGAACAATTTATGTGCCCTTGAAAATAATGTATATTATATTGTTGGATGTAGTGTGATATGGTTTGGCTATGTCCCCACCAAAATCTCAACTTGAATTGTATCTCCCAGAGGGGGAGGTAACTGAATCATGAGAGCCTGTCTCTCCTATGCTATTCTCATGATAGTGAGTAAGTCTCATGAGAGCTGATGGGTTCATCAGGGGTTTCTGCTTTTACTTCTTCCTCATTTTCTCTTGCCACCGGTATGTAAGAAGTATCTTTCACCTCCTGCCATGATTCTAAGTCCTCCCCAGCCATGTGGAACTGTAAGTTCAATTAAACCTCTTTTTCTTTCCAATCATGGGTATATCTTTATTAGCAGCGTGAAAACAAACTAATACAGTAAATTGGTACCAGTAGAGTGGGGCGTTGCTGAAAAATACCCAAAAATGTGGAAGCGACTTTGGAGCTGGGTAATAGGCAGAGGTTGGAACAGTTTGGAGGGCTCAGAAGAAAAAAGAAAAACGTGGGAAAGTTTGGAACTTCCTAGAGACTTGTTGAATGGCTTTGCCCAAAATGCTGATAGCGACATGGACAATAAAATCCAGGCTGCGGTGGTCTCAGATGGAAATGAGGAACTTGATGGGAACTGGAGCAAAGGTGACTCTTGTTATGTTTTAGCAAAGAGACTGGTGGCATTTTGCCCCTGCCCTAGAGATCTATGGAACTTTGAACTTGAGAGACATGATTTAGGGTATCTGGTGGAAGAAATTTCTAAGCAGCAAAGCATTCAAGAGGTGACTTGGGTGCTGTTAAAAGCCTTTCATTTTAAAAGGGAAACAGAGCATAAAAGTTCAGAAAATTTGCAGCCTGACAATGCAGTAGAAAAGAAAAACCCATTTTTTGAGGATAAATTTAAGCCAGCTGCAGAAATTTGCATAAGTAGCAAGAAGCCTAATGTTAATCTCCAAGACTATGTGGAAAATGTCTTCAGGCCATGTCAGAAACCTTCCCAGCAGCCCCTCTCATTACAGGCCTGGAGACCCAGGAGGAAAAAGTGGTTTCATGGGCTGGGCCCAGGGTCCCTGTGCTGTGTGCAGCCTAGGGACTTGGTGCCCTGTGTCCCAGCCACTCCAGCCATGGCTGAAAGGGGCCAAAATACAGAGCTCAGGCTGTGGCTTCAGTGGGTGGAAGCCTTAAGCCTTGGCAGCTTCCATGTGGTATTGAGCCTGCAGGTGCGCAGAAGTCAAGAATTGAGGTTTGGGAACCTCCGCCTAGATTTCGGAGATGTATGGCAACTCCTGGATGCCCAGGCAAAAGTTTGCTGCGGGGGTGGGGCCCTCATGGAGAACCTCTGCAAGGATAGTGCAGAAGGGAAATGTGGGGTTGGAGCCTCCACACGGAGTCCCTACTGGGGCACTGCCTAGTGAAGCTGTGAGAAGAAGACCACCATCCTCCAGATCCCAGAATGGTAGATCCACTGACAGCTTGCACCACCCACTTGGAAAAGCCACAGACACTCAATGCCAGCCCATGAAAGCAGCCAGGAGGAGGCTGTACCCTGCAAAGTCACAGGGACAGAGTTGCCCAAGACCATGGGAACTCACCTCTTGCATCAGCATGACCTGGATGTGAGACCTGGAATCAAAGGAGATCATTTTGGAGCTTTAAAATTTGACTACCCCGCTGGATTTCGGACTTGCATGGGCCATGTAACTCCTTTGTTTTGGCCAATTTCTCCCATTTGGAACAGCTGTATTTACTCAATACCTGTACCCCCATTGTATGTAGGAAGTAACTAGCTTGCTTTTGATTTTACAGGCTCATAGGCAGAAGACTTGCCTTGTCTTAGATGAAACTTTGGACTGTGGACCTTTGAGTTAATGCTGAAATGAGTTAAGACTTTGGGGGACTTTTGGGATGGCATAATTGGTTTTGAAATGTGATGACATGAGATTTGGAGGGGCCAGGGCGGAATGATATGGTTTGGCTGTGTCCCAACCAAATCTCAACTTGAATTGTATCTCCCAGAGTTATCATGTGTTGTGGGAGGGACCCAGGGAGAGATAATTGAATCATGGGGGCCCATCTTTCCTGTGCTATTCTCGTGATAGTGAATAAGTCTCATGAGATCTGATGGATTTATTTGCGGTTTCTGCTTTTGCTTCTTCCTCATTTTCTCTTGCTGTCACCATGTAAGAAGTATCTTTCACCTCCCACCATGATTTTGAGGCCTCCCCAGCCATGTGGAACTGTAAGTCCAATTAAACCTCTTTTTCTTCCCAGTCACGGGTATATCTTTATCAGCAGTGTGAAAATGGACTAATACATAGTGTTATACAAATATCAGTTACATCAAGATAGTTGATTGTGTTGTTAAGCTTTTCCATATTCTTAATCATGGGCGTGGGGAGGGGCTACAGTTGTTGGGAGGCCTTAAATCTCTAATTATAATTCTGAATGATCTATTTCTGTTTAGTTCTGACAATTCTTGCATAATGTATTTTGAATCTCTGATTTAGATACATACACTTATAATTTTATTATTATGAAACATTACCCATTTTCTCTGGCAACATTGCTTGTCTTGAAGCCTACTTTGGTCTGATGTTAATATAGTAATTCTGTCTTTTATATGATTATTGTTTGCATAGTATATTTTTTTCCATCTTTTAATTTCAACCTCTTAGTACCTCTATATTTAAACTGTCTCTCTTCTAGACACCACATTGTTGGATGTTTTTTTGTTACCTATTGCTATACAATAAACTACCCCAAATCTTAGAGGCTTAATTAAACTAACAACCATTTTATCTCTTTGGGTCAAGAATTTGAGCAGGACTTGGCTGGGCAGTTCTGGATTATTCACTCGGCTGTATTCATCTTAAACTGAGCTAGAAGGTCCAAAAAATTCTCACTCACTTGACTGGTGTCTCTGTGTTTCTCCAAATGGCTGGGTCAGGTTTCCTCATAGTATGGTGTCCTCAGGGCATCTGAATTTCTTACATGATGGCTGACTTCTAAGAGGGAGTGTCATCGAAACAGTTATTCTAAGTTGATGTGTCCCTTTTTTTTTTTCCTTGTAAACAGAAACTTAATTTTCTTTTCAGGTGACTTATTTTCAGGTGTGATATACTTTAGGGGATGCTGTGCTCTTCTCTAGCCCCAGAGGATGGATATAGATTAAGAATCCAATAATGATTAATCTATTCCTTTAGCCAGCAAACAGTTTAGAAACAGGCCGATGACACAACTCTGGATGAAGCTTGAGGGAAAGTGAGAAAATGGGCTTTTGGGGAAGTGTTCCTTAAGTCTTAAAAAGGGACACAACAGAGGAATGTCCCCTTTTCCTGCTGCTAAGTATTACTATCTACATTGAACACCAGGGACTGTGTGGTCATATTGCTGTCCATGATGGAAGAGAGTATAACAGGACAAGTGAACATGCTGAGATAGCCAGTGAAGAATATGGAAAAAACCTGGGTCCTCGATTATGTTGCTGAGATACTGCATCAATCAATCTTGGAACCACAAGATCTCTGACCTGGCTTTTAAAAAGATTAAGTTTTGCTTTATAAAATCCTATTAACTTCCTTTTGTTCATTTATTTATATTTACCACAGACAGGTGAAGCTCCTTCATGGACTGGCATGAGTCTGCACATGGAAAACCCTGATAGCAAATATTTTCTGCCAAATCTATTATACGCTGGAAAATGTTACCTTCATCTTTCTATACTTAAAAATAGCCTATTTGCTCCTTTATTCAATGATTATTTATATATTTGTGACATGCAAGGCCTCATGAAAACCACTGTAGAGAATTCCAAAATATATAAGACCTCACCCCGGACCTTTGACCTGTTGATGCCTTGGCTGGGCCATAAGACACATCACACAGCATCAGGCAAATTTTGTGTTCTCTGCATCAAGCCTTTTTTATTTATTGATGTCCAAATACCAATTTTTTTTGCCTAGCCTAATTTTCTTTCAGGTCTCAACCTCAACCTTGTGTGTCTTTGCTAATAGGTAGCCAGCCAAACAATTGGCAAGGTTGATTTTGATAGTGCTAGAAAACCAGAGGTGTAGTGTTGTAAGGGGCGATGCTAATCAAAGGCCAGAGAAGGACCATGACAGCAGAGTGTGAAGATGGCAGCATCCTGTGAACAGGAGTCCAGCCACACATAGATTCATCTCCTCTGGGGCCTGCTCTTTCTGGACCCTTACTGAGACTTCTAGCCCTCTTTGAGCACATAAAATGGGTGGGGAAGCACCCCTGTTATTTCTATGTTCTGATTTGTCTAGCCTTCAGAACTGTGTTCTAAGAATGTCTGAATTTGATCAGGACCATAAGATGATTATGTTCTCACTACAAGTGGATTGTGAACTAAATGTATCAGTTTGGCAGCCAAGATCAATAGCCTTGCCTTCTTTTTTTTTTTTTTTTTTTAACCAAGCTCCCTTTGGCAGAGGCCATTAAGGGAAATCCTATCTATCAGGATTCAGCATAGAGTACAGAATTTTCTAGACCTGTCCACTGGGCAAAATTAGCTCCAACCCATTGCTAATTTGGCTCAAGAAAAAAATGCTCTTGTTTCTAAAAAACACACTAAGCAATGTTTGAGGATTTTTAAATGATCAAGTAAGGAGAAAATTGTTTAAAAAACAAAACTAAATAGTGATTTCCTGCAACACACGTTTAAGGCATCTCTACATTATTTTCAAGCCTTTCTTTCTACTACAAATAAATCAACACAGGCAAGGCCGGGCACGGTGGCTCACGCTTGTAATCCCAGCACTTTGGGAGGCCGAGGCGGGCGGATCACGAGGTCAGGAGATCGAGACCACGGTGAAACCCCGTCTCTACCAAAAATACAAAAAAATTAGCCGCGTGTGGTGGCGGGCGCCTGTAGTCCCAGCTACTCGGAGAGGCTGAGGCAGGAGAATGGCGTGAACCCGGCAGGCGGAGCTTGCAGTGAGCCGAGATTGCGCCACTGCACTCCAGCCTGGGCGACAGAGCGAGACTCCGTCTCAAAACAAAACAAAAAAAACACACACAGGCAAGCCAAAGCAGCCTCATAGTTCTATCACAATTTCATACATCAAGGCTCTTGGAGAGCCTATATATTTTGGTTTCCTCCCAGCTTTTTTTTTTTTTTTCCTGTGAGCTTGTTTTATAATAAACATTTTAAACATTTTCCTCTCAAAGTGCTTCTCCACAAATATCTTTCCTAAATTGTACGTTATGTCTCAGTTCTGCTAATTGATAATCCTAATTTCCAATTCATTTAACATGCAAGCCTCAGCGTTGAAACCCTGATGGACTAATCGGGGTCATTTAAAGCCCATCTAAGAAATGGGCTTCTTCTTACATATGCTCAGTGAGATTTTGGAACACTATTGTCAGGAAATACAAGCAATCCCTGAAACTTTTTCCCCCTGGGTTATCAGAGTCCGAGACAATTGATGACATTACATCAGTCGTTCATTTTAGATTCGTGGAGCCCACAAAAATCAATAGTTTTCCATTATCAGGTCCAGCTGGGTCACTAGTCTGTCAATGAGCTGTTACAATTGCTGTACAGGGGTGAGCCTGACCAGTCAATTGCTGCTGACAAGAGGAAAACATGCTGACAGCCACGGGAACAAGTCAGAACACAGATTTGCACTTCAGTTTGCCATCCAAAGAGGCTCAGAGCAAGGCCATTTTCAAGACACAGGGCCTACTCCCTGGGAGGTGGGGGTGGGGGGTAGTGGCGGGTGTGGAGGGAGGACTACCACCCCTGGGTTTTGTAGCACAAGTGCCTAAGGGCCTGTCCTGGCTCCAGCCAACCATCTCTTATAGAGATAGCTGTAGTCACTGCCTTTGTTAGTAAGAGGACAT
Source organism: Hylobates moloch (assembly GCF_009828535.3). Classification (NCBI taxonomy): domain Eukaryota; kingdom Metazoa; phylum Chordata; class Mammalia; order Primates; family Hylobatidae; genus Hylobates; species Hylobates moloch. Next base: position 135,664,666 of record NW_026652280.1, read on the forward strand.
GTACCAGCCAGAACTGTCCCTAAACACACCACATTGTACCACAGCAAGATTAGGAGGAAGGAACCCAAATTTTACTATCACTGGCCCAGATGAAACTATATAAAACTTGAGAAATATAAAAGCTTAAAGAGGAAGAAAATGGGCCAGAGGCATCAAATCTAAACAAATATGGCTAAACATGTTGCAAGTAAGTATTGACTGAGGACAAGAGGTCCTCTGGTGTTGGTACATAGGCTGTCCCCTTGTTGTCTCATTGTTTATAACATTATCTATACTTCGATCTCAACATGACATATTTAACCAAACTAAGCATCCCTGATTGGTGACTGATCCACAGCTAACTGATGCAGTGGGCAGCAAGGAGAACGGAGGTCTAGTCTTACCCTGCCTACAACCAAGAAGTAAGAGTATGGAGTGGTGAGCTTGGGCAAGTATATTAACTGCCCCATATTAACATGGAGACATGCTTGCCTTACGTGTGTTACAAGGCGATCACGAGATTAAAAATGAGATCAATTGGCAGGGCGTGGTGGCTCACACCTGTATTCCCAGCAGTTTGTGGGGCCCAGGCAGGCAGATCACCTGAGGTCAGGAGGTTGAGACCAGCTTGGCCAACATGGTGAAACCCAGTTTCTACAAAAAATATAAAAAATTAGCCAGGTGTGGTGGTGGGCACCTGCAATCCCAGCTACTTGGGAGGCTGAGGCAGGATCACTTGAACCCAGGAGGTGGAGGTTACAGTGAGCCGAGATCACACCACTGCACTCCAGCCTGGGCAACAAGAGCAAAACTCCATCTAAAAAAAAAAAAAGAAAAACAGATCAATTGAGATGAGAGTAAGCTCTGTCCAAGTAAGGGACTCTGTGCGAGTGTGCATGAGTGTGTATTTGTGTGTCTCTTACTCTGTGGAAGCTATCCATACAGCAAGAATTTGGGAAGCAATTGAAAGAAGTTCTGCTCCAGAATAATTCATTTTTGGTCTAGACTAAATGTTGTCCTTCATTAGTTGAATACATGAATAATCTCTAAAGACCATCATGAGTGAAAGCCAGAACTTAGAGGACAGCTCAGGAGTCTTAATGGGTTTTGTGGCTCTCCTTACACGATAGAGAAGGTGGTTTAGATGCTAGCAAGGTGGACACACACCGTCTGGAGCTTGCAAACATCATGAATTTGTGCAATGCTCTGGTCTTCTCACCCTGGTTCAATTTCAGACATCAAACTTAAGAGCTCAAAAGATAAATATTTTGAATTTATTTCAATATTATGATTTGTAATATTCCACTTTTATTAACATCTTTCAAGTATTAAATTATAGTATTTTTCCCCCTCAATGCCTCCAGTCTTGGGTTTGAATCTTTTGGAAGTCAACATTCACTTGTGTTCCATCATCAAAGCTGGTAATCAACTGTATTACTGGAAGCTAACTAGGGCTTTTTTTTTTTTAATGCTACCCCAAAAATTATTTTCTTTAAAAGGGTAAAAAAAGTAGTTTTAACAAGAACAAATTTGCTAGTAATTAGATGAACCAATCTTATGTCTTCCAGCACTTGGAAATGTGAAATTCACCAGAACTCTCACAGCATTAATTAAAATGAATTTATGTTTTTTTAATAAAATGCTTCATGTTTTAGCTCCTTTATTCTTCCACCAAATGTGATTATGTGGGGGCTGAAGGGAATTCAGGTTAATATGTTGACACACTTAACAATGCAGGGTCATGTTGCACAATACGCTTCACTGGTTTGGTTCAGTACACCCCCTGACAGGGCCTAATCATCCTCTGCCCTAAAGGCAGAGGGAAAGAGAGGATTTTAATTACTGCTCTGTATGCAAGTTTGCCAGCATTAAATTGAGACATAATTAGGCCTCTGAATTTTAATAATTGTCCTGGCTAATTGGGCAGACAAGTACGTTATACAGCATGCCGTGATTAGATAATTAGTATTTCCAAATGACAAAATTGAGCTCTTGATTACAAATTCTACATGAAGGAGGAAAAAGGTAGCAAGCAAATCTTTACAAGTCTATTAAGGGAGAGTTTAGCGATGTTGGTAATTTAAAGTCCATTAGGAAGCAACATTTCGCTCTCAGAGCTGGATGTCTGAGACAAGGGCCTCTGGCCTCCTCTGCCTCCTCCTCAGGGTGCTCTGTTTTCTCTGGGGTCTGCTGCATCCACCTTCCCCCATCAACCCCAAGCTTAGCAGCCATCATTGACCTTGGGTGAGGTCTGTTTCGCTAAATGGCAGGTGGTAACTCTGAAGAAGAAATCACGAAGTGTAGGAAGGATAGAACAGAGAAGAGGTAATCTACCAAGGTGGGGAGGGGCTGTGTAAGTACCCAGTGTGGCTTTCTATTGCAAACAGCTGTTCTTTCAATCGTCTCCCAGAATTTACCACTCTCATTGTATCATCAGCTCCACTAAAATCTTTTTGGTGGAAAAAAATCTTAAAACCTTAAATTTCTGAAGTATTATATTGTTGGGGTGAAGAGTGTGGGCATTGGAGACTGACTTGGATTTGAAGTCATCACCTACTAGGAAGGTGGTCTTGCATAAATTACTTAATTTTTCCAGGTCTCAGTTTTCTCTTTGGCAAAATAAAGAACCTTCTCCAATAAGATTGTTGAAATAATTAAATAAGATAATACACAAACAAATGGTCCCCAACTTAGAATGGTTTGACTTAGCATTTCTGTACTTTACAACTTTACAATGGTACAGAAGTTCCCTGATTTATGATGGGGTTATGTTCAAATAAACCCATCATAAATTGAAAATATTGTAAGTCAGAAATGTACTTTCAACTTAAGGTATTTTTAATCTACAATAGGTTTATCAGGACAATCCCATCATAAATTGAGGTGCACCTGTAGTTTAAAGCTCAGTGCCTGGCATGGAGTAAATGTTCAATAAATACTAGCTGTTAAATGCCAATTAAATCAATAATATTGGAAGGCACAAGGTGAAGTTGCTTGGTCTGTATCTTTGCTATGCCAGTCCTCAGATGAATCAAGGTTCCCTATCCCCATTGCTTTCTGACAGAGGAATGTGGTACTTCATTTATGCTGGGAGGGTGGGGGTGAAAGCCCAATGGCAGCAGCTGCCTCCACAGCTCAAATGCCCAACCAGATTTCCTTTCTCCCCATTCTTCAAGGGTTGGCATTGCAAATAAGCCCTCCCATGCAAAAGTCATGGGGGCACTTAACCTAAGAAGAATGTGGTATAAATTCTGCATCTCACCTTCACACCTTGTGATTCGCTCTGCATGAATGTCACTTTATTACTACAAAGGCATAATTCTAGCTGCTAAATTTTTTTCACAATCAATAACCAGTAGTCTAGGCTCTAAAGCTATGTTTTTCAGGCAAAAGGAATATCACTTGGATGCAAACTAGAACCTTTCTAAAAAATGATTGATTGGTGGTTCATGGCTGACTATCTGATCAATGTTTGTAAGGGGAAAAACTCAGAAGTTCCAGATGTATATTTCTGGCCACTGAGAAGGAAAATAACAATGTATCCATGGCCTGGTCCAGTCAAAATAGCTACCAGGCTGAATCAGTATTTTTTTTTTTGAGACAGAGTCTCATTCTGTCGCCCAGGCTGGAGTGCAGTGCAGTGGCATGATCTCAGCTCACTGCAACCTCCACCTCCCAGGCTCAAGAGATTCTCCTGCCCCAGCCTCCTGAATATCTGGGATCACAGGCATGCACCACCATGCCCGGCTAATCTTTTATATTTTTAGTAGAGATGGGGTTTCACCATGTTGACCAGGCCGGTCTTGAACTCCTGACCTCAAGTGATCCGCCGGCCTTGGCCTCCCAAAGTGCTGGGTTTACAGGCGTGAGCCACGGTGCCTGCCCTAAATCGCCCTTTCTTATTACTTTCTTAGAACTTTGGGCTATCTCGTTTATGAATGATGGAAGAGTTCTGCTGAGGATTTCAATTCAGAAAGCAGGGTTCTCTCTGTGGGTAAACTTCATATCACCCAGACATAATTTCTACCGAACATCATCAATTAAATATCGAGAGAGGAGGTCAACACCTTGAGACCTGAGGAAGAAGAAGAAATACTTATGATTAAGTGTACGATGCAAACATTCTATTAGAAGCTTAGAAGCAAAGAGTAAGATACTATTTTCGTGGATACGAGGGAAGACAGAGAAAGACAGAGGGAGCGGCCCTTACGACTGATTTGTGTTTACACAATAAGGAAATCTCTCCGCTGGTGTCTCTCTGTAGTTCACAGGGACCCTGCTTCCAGGGGCATGCGTGGCGAAGAGAGTCCGTCCAGAGCTCCAGCCCTCACTGCACTTCCCAGGTGCCGAGACAAAACATCACCGGGTGGGGAGAGAACTGTCATGAGGATTATTCCCCCGTCACACAATGCTGAGCTTCTCTCCCTCTCTTTTTGAAGAATTGCGTTTATGACTGATCGCTCAACACCTTGTTGGTTCTGATTGCAGAAAACACACCTTATAAATATATGATAACCATCCTGTAATAGAGAGTGTGACAATTTACTTAACAGTGCGTTTCGGGCTGCTAATTGATCGTTTCAGTCCAGGGACGATTTGGAATAAATTATAGCCATCAAAAGGATATCACAGCTCATTTTGGTGGAAGGGTTTCCACGTCGCTTCGTGTTCGTCTCCCGGAGAGAGCAGATTGCACCCGGCGGGCGTTGAGGAGCGGAGGGAGGGGGCAGGGGGGTGGGGAGGGAGCAGGGGGGCGGGGCCGGGGGCGGGGCAGCGTCTTCCGCGGCGGCTGCAGGTCCGCTGCCGGACGGTAGAGGCCTCCCTTCCGAGGAGGCGGTGCTGGGGCGGGCGCAGGACTGCAGGCTGGGGCTCCGCTCCCCGGCGCGAGCCCGCGCGTGGTTCCCAGCGAAGTCCCCGTGCGGCTGGGCCCAGCGTGAGTATTCTCCGCCCGCTGTCCTCCCCCTGCAGGCGGCAGCGCCCGTTTATTTGAGGTGAGAGTCTCCCTCGGGCAGAGGGCCCTGCTTGGGGCGGGGGTGCTTGCGTGCGCGGGGTTGCGCCTCCTGCCCGAGGCTTCCCCTCAGCGGGGCTGCTCCGCAGGGCAGACGCGGTGACCCAGGGCGCTGCGTTCTGCGCTCCTGGAGCTGGGGGTAGCGAGGCGTGGAGGCGCCGTGGCCCCGTTGGGGGCTTTGTGTGCACTTGGGGCTCGCGACTCGGATACTTCTGGCTCTCACGCTGCAGTCGGGGAGGAGGCTAGTGGAGAGACCCAGTCTGGAGGGAGCTGTGCCCGCCGCAAACCCCAGGAGAGGGCGTGGAGAGGGCCGGCCCGCCGGGACGGCGCAGTCAGGCAATGCCGGGGTCGCCCGGGGGTCGCGAGGGCAGCGAGTGACGCGCCGTGGAGCGCGGCGAGAACGACGGTCCCTGACCCCGGAGCGCTCGCCAAGGCCACGCCGAGGTGGCTGGACCCTGCTCCTCCCCGCTGCCGGCCTGGGCCCCAGCCTGCCTCAGAGACTTCGATTTCAGTTCCTAGCAAAAGTTTGTGCCATTGTGTGGTGGTCGTGGAGGAGGGAGACCCAGGCGCCTGTCTATCGCTGGATGGGATTGGAATTTGAAGAAAAAATGTCCCTACTCCTGTTGCGGGTTCTTGCCTATCTGGCCGCCTCCAGTCCCGCCCACGAGACCTCCAGCTTTCATTCTCTTCCTAAATTAAAGCCCCAGGACTGAGGCCCTTCACGCATGGCGTAGCCTCCATTCCCGGTGCCCAAAGCCGGCCATCGCACGGCGGTTCTTAGCTTTTTAGTCTCTGTCACGCTAATACATGGTGTCAGTCCAGGTCAGGGATGGTTCCATGCAGGCGATTTTGACAGCAGTCATCATACCAAGCTATTAGGAAGTGTGATGTCAGTGCGTTCTGGAAGGACAGATAATATATAAACCAGTTCTTGACACGGTATCTTACAAGGAAACATTTGAGGCCATCAGTAAAAGAGGCATTTTAATTCACACACTAAAAATATTTTGTGTTTAGTTAACATCGTGCAAATGTTGAAAGAGGTAGTAGCATTTATCATTTTGTAGGTATTTATCAATGTACTCAAAAAAGTCCCTATAGGAAGGAGGAGGTTTTTGTCTTACTTCCATTCTGTCATAAACTGAGGAACAGAGATATTATGTAACCAAATAGTCCAAGTAAGTTAGTGAGAGAGCTCTATTTATGTGACCAAACATTTTCTAAAACTGGAATAATTGGAAAAATCAAGTCCAAATTTAAGCAGATGCTTTAGGCTTAATATTATATGATAGCCAGAAGTGTATTTACATGGACCAAATACTTTGGGAGGCTAATCTATGGGAATTAATTTTATAGTGAACTCCATATGGAGCCCAAGATACAGTTTTCTTTTCCTCCATCCATCCATTCAATAAGTATTTATTCATTATCTATTATAGGTCCTCCACTTCACTTTGCCATTGAACATGATCCCTATGGACATTTAATAAGTAATTGTTGAAATGTAACTAAAATACGTATATTTTCTCCTTGCTCCAAGAAACTCAAGGAACATTATTATGAAAGAGTTAAAAACTGTGGCCTTTCTTTGATACAAATGGAAAATTGTGTTGATTACCTTTAAGTAGAAAGTCAAGGGAAAAAAATAAATTAGGAATCAGAAAGTTTTCTCCAGATTGTGCCGTATTCACAGTACCACACAGTACCGTGGTTTTTTTTTTTTTCTCCTTTAAAACTCATTAAGCAAAGTTTAAAGGACATACATGATTGAAGGGGATATTCTTTTAATTACTTTAGAATGCAAAATAATCCTTAAAAGGTCTTGCTCCTTATTTGGTATACTGGACGGGCTGGCTTCATTTGAGTTGAAAGCACTATATTTCTAGTTAAAATCAAGACCACATATAGTACCTTTTGTCCCCCCAATCTTAAGTCAGAATGGTCTACAATTAAGTAAACAAAATGCATCCAAAGTAGTCATACATACACCTGGTTAAAATTAATTGGTTTAATAAAAATATAAAAACATACTCAATATGTTTATCTCAGTTATAGTTTTCATCTTTCTTGGATAATGCTTGAAATCATTCAAAACAATATCTAGATCCTAAATATTAAAACATTTTGTGTGAAATCTGCAAGATGCACCTAAAGGATGTACCATTTTTTGAAGTACAATATGTTAGGAATAATTTTGTCCCTAACTCTCAGCTGGAGGGCTGAAACCGTATAACCAAGATCTAACTAATGTCTGCGTGTTAACAACTACACCAGAACTTACACGAACATTTTAGTGTGTTCTCATCTATCAAGTCATCTTGGAAGGCTGTCACTTATTGTGTAGGTGCTTCCATTGCTGCCATTGCTCAAAACGTTTCTGGAGCTCTTTGTTGGGCACTGCTTTCAGAACCCACAGCACATCTGGTTTAAGAGCCTTGGAGGTGGCAAGCCATCTTCCTTTAGCATCCTTCAGTGCCCTGAAGAATAAGGTGGGTGGTCAAGTCAGGATAATATAATTTGGGGTCAAAACAAGCTGAAAGAAAATTAGATGGCTTCCCTCAATGACTTTTTAACTAGTTATAAAGTCATCATACTAACATATGGCAGCACCACGGGAATAAGAGTAGCTGCTAAAGGACAGCCTTAAGAAAAGTGCTACACATTCTCTTTGATTGTCAATGAATTACTAACTTAACAATCATATACATGTATAGTGCATTGGTATGCATGATAAAGACATATTACTTCAAAAAGTTATATTGTCAAGAGTTTGGTTGGTTGATTCTAAATTTTTTGAGTGCATAATTTTGGTACGATTTAAAAAGCTAAGTTCTAGAATATGGAATTGGGTGGGAAACATTCAAGATGTCATGGCTAAAATTAGGGTTGCCCTATATAATTCCACAGGATTGGCATTCCACATTCCTTGAAATATTAAAGAATCATACTCATTTAAGAAATCAAACATAACTTGTATTCTATTTGCTGAGCAAGGCTTTGACTATTACAAAAAACTTTGCCTTCTCTTAGCTCATGGGTGAGGCCTGACCTGTGAGGTAAAACACTTGTCATTTTTAGTAGTTGATTATAAATACAGACTGAAAAGTATGTATGTAGTGGAACCACCATATTGTTTTAAGTTAATAATATTCAACCTGCTTTACAAAATACAGAATCATGAAACTCCTAGCCCAGTGAATTAAGCTCTTATTATAATATTCAAGGCCAGAATGTGGGAGATGGTATGGAAAGTCATTCAAGGAAAAGAGCAGGATCGGGGAGAAAGAGGTTAGTCATGGGGCTTTTTAATTATAATTAGTTGTATTCATCTGAGGGAACAATTTACCATTGCTTTCCAAAAACCAGCAAACAATTTAAAATTTGAGGAAATAATTCAAATTCAACTCCAGCTGAGACTATACAGAAAGCCAAGAAAAGCAGAAAGAATGTAATTAGCTGAGTAGGAATTTTCCTAACAGTTCAAGTCTAATACCTTTAGTATTATATAGAGGGCCAAGGGATCCTTAGTGATTAGCAAGAATCCAGACCGTACTGATCAGGAGAGATCAAGGCCAATGGACAAAGATGAAAGAGCTTTCCTGCTTAAACCCAATGTTGCAAATGCTGTTACTCTTACCCAGGGAAGGTCAGCCAGCAGACAAAGAAATAGGGCAGTAGTCCCAAAGCAACAGGTAGAGTCATTCCTCTCTTTCACTCCAGAGTTAGATTGCATATGGAGATTAACCAAGATTGAGCTGAGACAAAAAGAATATCATTCTTTCAGCCAGGTATAAGGTCTGGAACTGAGTCCTGTTTCTACTTTGATGAACTTGGGTATTGTCCAGACATTGGGGAAGGGAAAACCTGCTGGGCCCTGGATACCAGGATTATACACCTAATTAAAAAGGTCAGTGAACAAGGTGGACAGACCCAATTCTAGATCTTTTCTGGGGAAAGACACTGGACTGCTTGTCCATTAGGTAGACAGAATGACTCTTAAAATGTATGTTAGGTGCCAGGAGCGGTGGCTCATGCCTGTAATCCCAGCACTCTGGGAGGCCGAGGCAGGTGGATCACCTAAAGTCGGGAGTTTGAGACCAGCCTGGCCAACATGGTAAAACTCCGTCTCTACTAAAAATACAAAAATTAGCTGGGCATGGTGACACACATCTGTGATCCCAGCTACTCAGGAGGCTGAGGCAGGAGAATCACTTGCACCCAGGATGTGGAGGTTGCAGTGAGCCCAGATCGTCCCACTGCACTTCACCCTGGGCGGCAGAGTGAGACTCCATCTAAAAAAAAGAAAAAAATAAAATCAGGGGTACAAGGGAGTATCAGTTATCTGGCAAACTATCCATAAATAGTAATTGTGGAAAAACAAGTAACAGTAATTTTAGCCTTCCTTTTTAAATGGGGAGCCTAACCATCATGACTACCCAGCTTCTTTTTTTTTTTTTTTTTTTTTTTTTTTTGGAGCTAGGGTCTCACTTTGTCACCCAGGCTGGAAGTGCTGCAGTGGCATGATCTCAGCTCACTGCAACCTCTGCCTCCCAGACTCAAGTCATCCTCCTACCTTGGCCCCCCAGGTAGCTGGGACCTCAGCTGTGTGCCACCATGCCTGGCTAATTTTTTGTATTTTTGGTAGAGACAGGGTTTTGCCATGTTGCCCAGGCTGATCTTGAACTCCTGAGCTCAACCGATAACTCCCATCTCAGCCTCCCAAAGTGCTGGGATCACAGGCATGAACCACCGCACCCAGCCATGACTGCTCAGCTTCTATAGATTTAAGAGTTCATGCAAATATTTTAAAATTTGAGTCTAAATATTAAATTTTGTGTATAGTGTTTATAGCTTCAGGAGTGGGGGCGGGGGGTAGTTCTCAATATGGTCCAGGTAGTTGTAATAGAAGCCTGGTGAATGTAGTTTGAAGTCCATCTCTTTTAAAGAGAGAGGTTCCTGTCTTTAGATTCCAAAATTCACATGTGGATCCAGAGTACAGAAAAGGTAGAGAACTGCCATGAGAATTGAGAAGTGGTAGAAAGAGTCCTGGATCGGGAGTGGGAACTAGGTTTATCACGTCCCCATTATGTTTCTTGAGGCAAATTTTAGTTTTCCTCATAGGCAAAATGTATATAATAGTAATATCTACTAGTCTACTTTGCAGAGTAGTTTGTGTCTTATCTGAGATGAAGTAAATGAAACACTTGCTGTGCATGTGCAGGATTTTGTGTGCTACAGTGCAGGTTTTATAGGTGAAGGTAATGCTTATAGTCCTGGAGTTGTCCAAATATATGAACGAAAATATAAAGAAAGCTAGAAACCCACCTGTGGGAACTTGGGAGAATAGAATAGTTTTAGCGTGGATACTAGAGACAAATGGATAATATAGTCATTACTCCTTTTTCAGATTCATAGGAAGTACCCTGTTGCCATTGCAAGAGATTTTGTTTTTACACTTCCTGAAGACTTGTTGTGTATAAAGTAACCTTAAGATAGCCCCCTTTATACTATCAAGCTCAATTCTGCAGCAGTGGCACTGAAAGGACAATCTTTCTTTGTGGAGAAAATTGACCAGACTCCTAGGCCTTGATTATTGTACTCCCAATGGTCCTTCTTTTCTTAGAGATTTCATTAATCCCCATTGCCATGTTCATGCCTTAAAGGAGAAGAAGAAGCTGACTTGAGTTCTACAGATTGGCTTAATCGGTCAGCTATGAACATTTTCTAAAAACAGTTGTTATTCTTCCCACAGCAGCAATTCATTTCTTTTGCAGACACAGCAGGACCCCACCTCTCTGGACCCTGCAGACCATTAAAAGAAATTAACAGTTTAATTTTCTCCTTCTTTCCTCTGTGTATTTAAAAGGTACAGAGGATTAAGGGGAAAGGGCAGTTTGCCTCTCTACCTCACAGAAACCCCTGTACAGATATAGATAGACAGCATCATTGGCTCCCACCAACATGAGGCATGGCTCCTAGAGAGGAGGGGGAGGTGGATGTGGGTATCCTCAGGTGAGTATATACTCATCCTTTCTTCTGTTGAGTTGCCGGATTTCACCTCATGAAGAGTAAAAACAATGCCCCTTCTCTGAAATCATGTTAGAGGGATGTTTTCTGGAGGCTTGTTGAGTATCCTCCATACAGGAACACTTTATAAGAAGTTCACATTGTGTGAGGCACCGTGTATGTGAGCCAGGACAATACAGTCACAAAGGAAAAGGGGCATTTGATTCAGGCAGTATGTGTTTGAATATCAGATCTGCTTACCAGCTTAGTGGCTTGGGCAAATTTCTTCATCTCTCTGAGTCTCAGTTTCTTTATCTGCAAAATGGCAGTAATAACAGTGCTCACTTCTAAGGATTAGTGTGCACGAGGTGAGTGTATGACAAACAAGAGTTGTAATATTAGGCTCTAGGGAGCCAGGGAGGAATATAAATAAATATAAGGCAAATTCTCATCTTCAAGGAGCTTTCAGTTTGGTTGGAAGGGACTGAATAAAAATAAAACTGACAATACAAGGCAGAAAATGGGAGCACCAAGTGAGTGCTGCAGATGATAAATTCAGCAATCTGCCAGGGACTAGGATGATGGTTGAAAGGTTTCAAGACAGAGGTGGGAGTTTCTCTCTGAATTTGCAGACTGGACAGGAGTCAGATATATGGAGTGAAATTGAGAAATCATCCCAGATGGCAAGGGGAAGGAGGGATCAGAACACACAGCACACGCACAGCAGGGGTGAGAGTATGCTGGAGTGGAAAGTATACCAGCTTTTGAGCCAGATGTAAAAATTGTAGCGCTGCTGTGAGACCTTAGTTGGACAAGTACCTTAACTTCTTTAGCCTTCTACAGCCTTAAAATGGGTATAATTATACCCATCTCTTAAATGGAAGGGATTAAATAAGATAATATTTGTAATGCCTAACATGGTGCCTGGCACCTTGAGTAAAATAAAGACAATTCACGTGATGCTTTCAGGGGACAAAGAGAGAGCTGTCTGCCTGAAGAGCTGTCTGGCCTTGTGTAGGCTAGTAGTGGAAAACAAACCAGGAACAGCTAATTAATGCCTATGGGGAGGGTAGGAAGGAGGCTTGAAAGCCAATTTAAGAAGCTGGGGCTGGCCGGGAGCCGTGGCTCACGCCTGTAATCCCAGCACTTTGGGAGGCTGAGGTGGGCGGATCACCTGAGGTCAGGAGTTCAAGACCAGCCTCAACATGGAGAAAGCTCAACATGGAGAAAATACAAAATGAGCCGGGTGTGGTGGTGCATGCTTGTAATCCCAGCTACTCGGGAGGCTGAGGCGGGAGAATTGCTTGAACCTGGGAGGCGGAGGTTGTGGTGAACCAAGATTGTGCCATTGCACTCCAGTCTGGGCAGAAAGAGGGAAAACTCCGTCTCAAAAAAAAAAAAAAAAAAAAAAAAGGAGCTGGGGCTGTTACAGGCAGTCAGAACTACCAAGGCAAAGTAGGGGTTTAGGATAGTTAATCTTAAGGCACTCTGAAAGCTGTATTGGAGGAAGGAAGAAACTCACTCCTTTATGTGTAAAGTGATCAGGGTCTAGATGAGGATAGTGGAAAGGTTAGTAGACCTGGCCAATGGGTTTTTAAAGTTATTTTCATAAAAGCAATTTTAGGGCTCAGCAGTGTGGAGTAGCGGGGAGCTTTTTTGTTTGTAGACTCCTAATATTTAGTATTAATTGTCTACAATAAAACTAGGATAGACCCACAACTTTGGAAAAGAGAGATCACTCAGCATCCAGGGACAGTAAAAGGTGAGAAGTAGCTCTGATGCTAAATAAGCCCTATAATTTGCTTCAACTTATAAAATAGCCCCTTTTAAAAGCCCCTTCCCCCTTCCTATTATTAATACAGATTGAGTGTGTTCCAACTACTGGTTTTCAGGAAGACATAAGTACAGATCATTTATCGCTGTACGGAGTTTGCAGTTAGGATTGTAACACCAAGAGGGGTTGGGGCAAAGGGCGAGGATGCTGCCAGCAAAATAGTAATGTTGGTGATTTTATTTATTTGATAATAGTGAAATTCTGTTCTCTCCTGGGGTTTAGAAGTGATTTAATTAAAAAACAAACCTAGGAAATAGTTTTGGATACTAGGAATTAATTTATAATGTCTCACATTTTCTACCTTTCTCTTTTTTTCTGTCTTTAGTAGTTTTGTAATGGGAGAATACATGGTAGATAATTCTATTTCTAAGGAAAATCACACTGATTATGTATGTGAACACTGGTTTTTAAAACGTTAGGAAATCCTAACTGTGGTAAGCCTTAAACATATTAAATAGGAAAGGATAACCGACCTACCTCTGATTTCCTGAACTTTGCTGTCCTCTTATTTGGCTGCAAGGGCAACATTGTGCCAATAGCTCTCGGGTGCCTGAATAGTGCATTGCTTCCCTTGGAAGAAAGATGTACATGAAAGAAGATTGTGTGCAGTAGTTGACAAACACAGAAAGAAGATAAGTGATTAAGAAAAAGGTAGGCCCTGCAAGGTTAGAGGCAAAGCCAGCTGGCTTAGTCCTAGTGCTTCGAGCAGGAGGAGCAAGGAATGTTCATTTCATTTCGCATCTCCTGAGTTTATTTAAATCATCTGCTGGGGTGGGGGAAGGAAAGAAAGCATGATGTTATAAGGCTGATTAGGATGCAAACATGCAGATTATATCAGGCTACGGGCAGTCCTTTTCACTCCAGCCTAGAAAGAGAAGACTGTATAAGAAACCTGATCGAAGGGAAGGGAGAGGAGAAAGCAAAAGACATCTCTTCACTTTTTAATGGAAGAGTTTATGAATATCTATTGCTTTTGGATTTCTGGTATCCATGCCACCCTAACAGATCATCCAAACTAGCCTCTGGCTGAAAGCCTGGCCAGGGGATTTGGACCAGCGGCAGATGCCACTGGGAAGAGGGTCTTCAGGGGCTGCTGGCATTAATTTTGCTAAAGAGACCTCATCAGAGACCAAGCCTCCTCTTGCCTACAGGTGGTGGGCCTTGGAGAGGGCCTCCATGGAGATTTCAGCCTTGCCCCCTCCTCCAACCTCTCTGCCTTCTGCTTTTGCATTGGGACCTCTCTTTCTCTCTTACCCCTTTTTTCAATTAAATGAATTAATTACCAGGCATTTAACTTTTTGCCAGACTCTTTTATTATGCCCAGAGTTGTTGCTGAGTGGCAAAGGGAAGTAATAACATTCACAGTGAGGGGCAAATCCTGTTAATGAACAAATTAAAGTTCAAACAGTGATTCAAGTTCACAACCTCTCTGTGGCTCTTCTCTTTAATAAGAGTTATACATGTTACTTTCCTCGCTCTTTTTTCGCTTTTATTACTTTTTAAGCTTTTCATCAACACTGCCGGGGCATATTTGAGGCTCCCAACCTTTCAGCCCTGACAAGGACTCGAGCAGTTATAATCCCGTCTTAATTTGGCAACTTTTGTAAAACACATAAAGGGCCCAGGGTCACCTTTGGTCGCCAAGGCCCTGGGTGACCCTATAGCTTCCACCTCCTGCCAGGATTGTGTGGGCCACTCTTCTCGGTATTCATGCCCCTCTGGCAGTCAGGATCAGAAGATTCACCTTCCCGCCCCCGACACAGCCAGGCATAACCTGTCCACAAGTGAAGTGTTCGAGCCCTTTCTTCTCTCGGTCCCCTCTCCAACGTCCTTTCTACCCAGCAGCGCTGTGGGGGGAAAGGGACACCAATGGGGAGGGAGGAGCCTATGGACTAAAAGCTGGAAACCTTTATGGGGAAATGGATTTGAGGTGGGACGGATGCTCGATCCCTTCTCCACTACCACTGCCGAATGCTGCTCACCTCGCTGAGGTTGCCTCACCACGCGGTTCCAAGTGCAGGAGGCCCAATCCTCCTTAGGACTCTGACGTGAGCGGAGCCTGGGCCTGGCGGGAAGAGCTCAGGAGGGGTCCAGTCCCCGCCCACTTCTCTCCTCTCTCTCTCTCTCTCTCTCTCTCTCTCTCTCCTCTCTCTCTCTCTTTTTTTTGTACTGTGGATTGCGTGGGGGTCTGTTCCACCTCCGCGCCGGCTTCTCACCAGCATCCCCCGAGCATGGCTAGATATCATCACCATGACAACTGCAATCTATGAGCATACACATAATAGAGATGAAATAGACAAAAGATTAGCATGCCATGAAAAGTACAATAAGTTTCTTATTTAGCATTTAGATAACTGTCTTTCCTTCGGAGCAAGCTTCAAAGTTGAAGCCAGTTTAGACCAAGAGGATTAATTCTTTCTCCCGCATGCTTCACTGAATCTCTCATTACCAAACTTTGTCTGTATTGATGTAAGATTTGATTGAAGATTAGAGCATTTAGCAAATCTTGCTTTTCTGCATGTATCAGGTCCTTTCAAGCACGGATCTCGGTGCCCAGTGGTCAATACCCTTACTTTTATCCAGTGTCTGCTTCATTTAAACTTAATCAACTCCATCAATGAACTGGAACAGGGAAACGTCCCTGCGGTAAGAATGTTGTGCTTTTGTGGGATAATTCTTTGCTCTTTCCCGATCTGTTGGCGTTAAACCTAAAATTGCACTATGATGAACTTTTTTTTAATCAATATGATAATGACAATTGGGTCTGAAAGCTCTGGTAGGACTTGGAGTAGAGCGGGATGTGTCCCCCATTACCAGAATAACTTCTCATTCTGCGATAGTCGAACTCCTTTTGTGTGGCTTTAATACCTTTTCTTCCCTGACATTGAATATTGCTCAAGCTGGAAAATGATGCGTCTTTGTAGGGAAGGCTCATATGTCACAGCCAGAAAGTGAAGCAGACCGATTGGTTGTGTGAATTATCTGACTTGCTGCAGTGAATTATTTGCACTGTTTCCCTACCTAGTCAACAAGTTCCTGAGGTATAGTAGAGATCAATCAAAACTGACAGCCCGCGTGTGAAGGCTTTACTGTGTAAATCTGGCTCACTCATCCTGGCCATGCAGGCCCTGGCATCTGTATATCATTTTTATACTGCTACCAGTAGAGCAATTTCAAAAGTATTTGCAAGGAAAATGCGCGTCCCCATCTGTTCCTGGAAGCATAAATGTGCCACCTTCAGAGGGTTTTCACTGGTAATCATATCTTTAATGATCAACAGACTAGTGATATATACCTTTCCATAAAATGGGGTTTTCTTCACTTTATTGTGATTGGCTAGAATAAATAGCTTTTCCATATGTTAGGGAGATAAAATACAAGATTAGCAGAGGTCGTTTGTTGGATAGTAAACAAAAGAAACAATTCGTTCCAAATAATCTTGAAAAGAAGCAACGACAAAATTAAGTTGCAATCACAGAGTATCTGAGGCCCCAACATCAGAAAACAGACCTCGTTCCTCCTTGGAAAAGGAGCTGTTTAAGAGCAGAAACTCAAGAATCTTCTAGAGGACTCTGGTGACTTATTCTTGGAGTCAGAGGGAGAGGGGCAGGATAGGGAAGGAGAGAGAGGCTGGAATAATACTTGTTTATTCAACTTTGTAGGATTGTATTTCCTTTCTCTTATCTCAAGTGCTATTTGGCCGCCTCCACTGCAGCACCCTGGGTAAATTGGTAGGTGATGTGTTCAGAAAGCAGGAAGATACCACTCTGCTGAATTTCTCTTCAGGCCTTTCAAGGAGATGGGGATTGTTCACATACTTTAAAATAAAGGTTAACTTCCCCTAGGCAGAGATTTCTCTTTTCCCATAGAAAAAGATGTCGGAGGGTGGGGCAAAATTCCCAGCTTTACGTGAAATTCCGAAACCTAGGGAAAGGGGCCTCAAGAGATAGCCAAAACTCACTGGAGAAACCCTAGGAAATGTTCTTAGTCATCGAATCCCACCTGTATAGGTAACAGTCTGCAGATACAATCAGGTCCTGACCACTATCCCTCCTCCTCCCACACACCCACGCTCAGCGCCAAGATTTCGTTTTCTCAGATGCAGCCACTTTCAGTTTGCTGAGCCATCTGTTTTTTTTGTTTTTTGTTTTTTTGACAGGGTTTCACTCTCTCACCCAGGCTGGAGTGCAGTGGCGTGATCTCGGCTCACTGCAACCTCCACCTCCCAGGTTCAAGTGATTCTCATGCCTCAGACTCCCGAGCAGCTGGGATTACAGGTGCCTGCCACAACACCGGGCTAATTTTGTATTTTTAATAGAGACCAGGTTTCACCATGTTGGTCAGGCTGGTCTCAAATTCCTGACCTCAAGCGATCTGCCCACCATAGCCTCCCAAAGTGCTGGGATTACGGGCGTGCTGAGCCATCTTGGCAAAATTTGGAAGCTTCTCCTTCAAGATTCTGGGCCTAGAGGTTTGGAGGCAGTGACTGCCTGCTTAGGAGACTACAATTCTATTTTGTTTCCAGGGTTAGGACAGAACTTCCCATTCCACAAATATTGTATTAGTTGCAGGTCACCAGAATCTGAATGATGCCGTCAGCGTTTGTGCTCTCCAGAAAATAGGTGTGAGCTATGAGGACCTGCTCCGTGTGGTCAGGACTTGAGAAGGAGTTGGGGGAGGTTCTCTTTAAACATTGGGGACAGACTCTGGTTCTGCATTCTTTCCTGTTATCTCTTGTTATGTATATGTTATGTATTGATGATCTCCCCACCCCCTCATCCCCACTGCTCCCACCCTTATTCCACAGAATTCTTTGCTCTACCGAAATGCCTACTGCTCTTACCATAGCAGGAGTGTGTAGCAGAAGTGTGTTAGTTTCAATGTGGGAAAGGTGGTCTGTAGGCAGGTCCCAAGAAGAAAGTTTCCATTAGCATCTCAGATCAAATTTGTGTTAATTTCCTGGCCCTAGAGAGACTTGGGAAAAACTTTTAGGACAGTAGAAAAACAGCTCACCCAAAGCCCATGGTGAGAAAAAAAAAAAAGCATTAACTAAGGAAATACTTTTTTTCTTCTTAATTTTAGAAACAGAGTGTATATATATATATAATTTTTTTTTTTTTTTTGAGACCAAGTTTCGCTCTTGTTGCCCAGGCTGGAGTGCAATGGCACGATCTCAGCTCACTGAAACCTCCGCCTCTTGGGTTCAAGCGATTCTCCTGTCTCAGCCTCCCAAGTAGCTGGGATTACAGGCATGCACCACCATGCTTGGCTAATTTTGTATTTTTAGCAGAGACGGGGTTTCACCATGTTGACCAGGCTGGTCTCGAACTCCTAACCTCAGGTGATCCACCTGCCTCGGCCTCCCAAAATGCTGGGATTACAGGCGTGAGCCACCACGCCCAGCCTAGAAACAGAATCTTATAGGCTGGGTTGCACATAGGCAGGTATGGACATATAAGTAGATCACAAGTAGTAGATTTACAAGTAGATCACACTGACCTGAAACCACATTTCCTGTAGTATGCAATTAGACTAAAAGAAAGTCACATTTGTGTTTTCCACATTGTGATGTGATGCACTGCAGGTCTTCAGTGAATTCGCTTGCCACAAGGAAATTCTGGCATGTGTTGTATGTGAAATGGGATGTGTACTCAATTAAAAAAATTGAGTTTCGTGATTTCTGTGTCTTTAAATTTGATACGTTTTGTACTGAATTTCTATGTTAATTGTTTTCATAAAGTGAAAAGAAGTAAAAACCGCACCAACTGGTTTTGTGTAGAAGAGGTGAATCTGTGACGTTTGCTTCTTCCCTTGTCCAGGAGGATGAGGCTGTCACTACTACAGTTGGGACTGTTTTATACTCCGTGCTCTTGTGCTATGCCAGGGGGTACTGTCTAACCCACAAGTCTCTGCCAGGAATGTTGCCATCCACACTGGAGTGTAAGACACCTGCGGAGCTCATCTGTGGGGCTCATGTTGGCTGAGGCTCTGAACTACAGAATTGCAAACATCCAAGGGAGCGCCCCAGGCCCCCAGGTATTCGTAAACCTTAGATCAGAGCCATTTGCAGCACAGAGTTGTGTGCTGTTTCAAAACCACAAACCCTGTGTATGTGCCCCTCTATTGCAGAGGTGGACATCTTGGCAAATGTAGGACGAGGATTGAAAATTAAAAAACAAACACACCGTGTTCAGGGTGAAAATTACATACATTGACAATACTGTCTCTTTTCCTCCACAATCTTACTGCCACCAAGCAGCCTCAGTCAGTCCGTGCTTCTTTCACTGAAAAGGTACTTAATCTCAGAAAAACTATCTGTATGTAAGAACATAATTTGTTAATCAATTTTATGAAAACAAAACCCCTGTCACCTTAGTTGAATAAAGTGCTAATTTGAAATACTGCCTCATGATTGTAATATGCATACATATGTAATAGTATTTGTTTTTTAGGTGTCCCTTAACAAGACAGGGCTGATCAAACTATATGGTGTGTGCTGGAAAGAAATTCAGTTTTAAATCACCTTAAGGAAATGGCTTGTTTGGTTAAGGAAAATAAACTCAATTGACAGTTAAGGTGAAATGAACTTGTAAAATTTGGTATCAATTACAACTCTTATCGATAAAATGCCACCTAGATCTTTAAAATGCCAAGGTGTTCAAAGTTATCAGAAAATTTAAAATTGGGGGGGTTGAAGTTTTTTTGTTGTTGTTGTTATTGTTCTCCCTCGTGCTAAACAGCATAGAAGTAATAGTTTCGGTCACTTCAGGCTTCTGTTGGGGGATTTTCATCTTGTTCCAGAAGGAAGTAGCAGGAAAGCAACTTGTATCGTTAACAGCCTCAGTCTAAAGGGCATTATTTCCAGGCAGAATTTCTATAGTTACCCTTGTCTAGGAACACTGTTAAGGGATATGTTTTAATTTTAGGTCAGAACAATTGGGTTAAGCATTATGTAAGATCTGGAGAAAACACTGATGAGGGAAGGTGGAGAAAGGAAGCAACATTAGTTTACTGCGCGGCCAAAGAACTACTCCAGGCACCAGTGAGGAAGAGTAATTTAGATTTCTAGTGGGCACGCTGCCGGCCCATTTCATAACAATCAGGGGGCCTGGGGTGGGGGGGCTTGCGGGTAGTTGATATCAAATCCCGGTCTCTCTCACTTCCGCTCAGTCGGCTTTTGGCCAAAGACCAGTATCTTCTTCCTGGACTGCCTTCTCCCACGCTAACCCAGACACCAAGGGGACGCGACAGCGGTTTGGGGACGCTGGCTGGTCATCTGAGAGGAGGCGATCCCGGCCCCGCTGGGCGCTCAGGATCCCGATCTGGGCGCCGTCCACCCCGCCCCGCCGGGGGCTGGGGCGAAAGCGGAACAAGTCGGCGGGGCTGGCTGGGCTGCGACCTCCGGGGCACGTGGCCGCAG
>NW_026652280.1:135687412-135797412 GCF_009828535.3 Hylobates moloch
TGAGATGAAGAGACCCCGGTAACAATGACGGGAACATGAATAATCAAGGCTTGGGTCTCTGTAGTTACAAGGGCAGGAGATTCCTAATTATGTTAATAGTTTTTAATAGACTAATTCCCACTGAAAAGCCTTTGTGGAGAGACACTGCCTTCTCTGGAGAGAACCATGTTAAGGAACAGCAGGAATGATGTTTATTTTTTTAACCACATTTCTGGGGGAAGCTTCTGGATGGCTTTCTGGTGGAGTATGACATTGAAGGGTGTGGTGGACCCCTTTGTCAGGGCTGGCTGGGCCTGTAGTTTTCCGTCTAGAGAAAAGACAGGTAGCACCAGAGAAGTATATAATGAAGATCAGAGACTAGAGATTGTGACAGCTCTGGCAGCTGATGTATTGGGTCCATGCTAATTTTAGACAGAGGCATTGATGGATCCCAAAATCTTGACCACACATCCCATTAGCCTCTGTCTATGACAGTGGGAGAAAGATATTAAAAAACAGTACAAGTGCCGAAAAAAAGCTGACTGAAAGGTGCGGAGCAGTCAAAAAGCCTCAATAAAATCTGAAATAGCTTCAAAAAATATTTCCCTGATATGTTACTGTTAAGTTAACCTTGTGGCAGGAAAGTAGGAAGCTAGCTTTTTATTTTTTTCAGACATTTGAAGCATAGGAAGCAGTTCTAAAAGAATTCATTCCATTTAGCAGATTTACAGATGGAGAGGTATAACTTTAGTAGGGCTTCAGATTTTGTGTCGATTAATTATTCCCTGAAGCCCTTGAAACTACAAAGAGCTGTAACATTTTCATACAATCCCAGGGAAATGCTGCAGAAAGCTTTTGTTTGTAGTTGGTTGTTGGCACAGAGATCCCCATCTCTTGCTGAGCTCCTCAGTCCCTTGCTTCTCAACTGTGTGTCTAACTGAAATTGGGTGCTGGCATCACCCGGGTCCAAAAGAACTTTGGAAATTATTTTGATGATTCAAAAGAACAAGCTGGAAGGAAATTTCGGCGTTGGCATTAGAGAAAGGGTCCCTTTCTTTTTAAGCTAGAGAGCATGAGACATTTGGTGGTTGCTCTGGAAAGTCTCAGAATGCACACCCTCTCTCTCTGCATCCCCCTAACACTCCTAATCCCCCATCCTCAGACCCCACCAATAATGAAGAACCCAACTGTATCTTTTTTATGACTCTTTCGTCTTATTGTGCGGATCAGGCTAAAATTTTTGACACATTGCCTAAAATATAAATGATCTCCTCTTTGGACAAATAGGAAAGCTAGTTGGAAGTAGCTCAGTTCCAGTCAAAATGGTGTCCTCAGTTTAAAGTTGACAAATAGTACTGCATGAAGCTTAGAAACTGAGAGGTTACCTTGACAGACAAGGAGCACAATTATCACAATATGATGAAAGAGCTTCCATGAGTATGTATTGCACCGTTAATTACTGTCCTTTTTCTATAGACTTCTAATGTGAGGAAAAACATGGAATGACAAGTGTGGGAAAGAGCAAGCACTAAATTACTGTCAGAAAAATAAACGGAGTAGCACAGTGGTGCTCGGTGATTTACGGGGGCAATTAGTCACCACCCCACGGCGCTGCTGAGGACAGCACGGCAGCAGACAAGTCAGGCCCACGAGGAAGAAGAGGCTTTGCACTGCTCTCCAGACAACTTTTCAAACAAGAGAGGATATTTGAGCACATTAGGTTTTCTGTCTTCATTCTGGGTGCCTACTCTTCATACTCTTCATATTATTCCACCAACTTAATACATAAACATATTTTTAGCACAATATGAACCTGTTCTGTGTGTGTTTAAAAGCCTCCAGCAGCTTTTTTCTCTCCCACTGTCCAAAGTTGGGTTTTCCCCATCCCTCAAAAAACAAAACAAAAAAACCTTTCTTCACTCCCAAATTGTCCCCCTGATGTGTGGTTTTGGTCTGTCTCATTACTTCTTGCATCTTGCTACATGTTCTGCATTTGCTCAGAGCCACTGGGTGCTAAGGAATTTGGTCTGCTGCTCCTCTGGGAAAGTTTGGTAAGCTGGTACAAGGAAGTGATGAACAAGGCTAAATGAAAATCATACATAAACTTCCCAATATTTGTGAACATGTTCTTTAACATGCCATGCATAGTTTCTATGTATATGTAACATAGCAAAACAAACTTGTTAAGGTATAATTAATTGGTATGCATGCCTTCATAAATATCCACCATCAGAAGAAACCTAGAATGAAAGGTTGTGAAAGAACCCAGGAATGAGAAAGACTTTACTGACTAAAGGCCACGTCTGTGTAGGGGCAACAGTGAAGCTGCAGGTGAACAAATGAAACTTCACCAGGAGTTTAGTATCCTTATGTAGCATTACCTAAGAATGCTGCCATAGTAAATTTCTGAAGCACTTTACCTGTTACAAAGAATGTTTGTAATTTCCTTTTCTTATTTGATCTTGCCCTGGCTTTAGTCAGGAACGCCTGCTCAGTTAGAAATGTATTCGGTGAGTATGTACGCAGTTGGAGAATATGCCCCAACACACGCTGCCTTTGGCCTGTATGCTGGAGTCCTAAAGAGGCAGACCATGTTGATGAGCTTGGTGCCAGCATGGTGCACCATTCATCCGGACACATAATTTCTGATAAAGAGGGTCACAACTGGGAGAAAGATTCTACTTGCTTCTCTTCTCCACTTTATTAGACTTTTTTTCCCCTCTTGAATTTTATAAGCACACTCCTTTTAAAACAATTAATTAATAACGAGCGCTGGGATTTGATGTAGAATTGCGTATTTGTAACTGCAGTGGCACTGGTTTTCAACTACCCTGTAACAAGGAAGCAATTCTAACCAGCAAAAGAGGCAGACGTGTTTCTGTGCAATATCACAGGCATGAGAAATTGTTCAGATATTGAGATATCAGGAATGATATAAATTGGAAATTTAACCAAAAATATTTTCCATCAGTGAACAAAGCCTATTTTAAAGTGCTTCTTGCATTTTTCAGATCTTTCTTTTTCCCAAAGTCACATTGTAGTTTCTGATAAAGGAACAGAGTGGCAAAACTAAGCACATATTTAAAGAATGAAATTTAAGGTGTAAAAATTTTGCATTTCTTAGAAATTTGATGTTCACTCTTTTCTTGATTTAAATAGAGCATTTAAAAATATTACCCCTATAGGGGACAAATTTTTATATGCATGTTCTTTTTGTTTACAAAGTGTCAGCTAGTAAAGAGTGAAAAAGACCTTGGTTATTGTACTTATTTTTTGATAGATATAATAGCATCTTAATGACTGGATTCAAATCTCTACTTATCACACAACTTCCATACAGTTCAAAGAGAGGACTTGGATTGAATGAAAACAGAGGGCGGGGCTTCCTACATTCCCCTGTGTTTGTGTTCATACAGAATATTTATGCAATATTCTGACTTGGCCGTAATCTGTAATTCCTGGCTATTATTCTCAGTTGCAACTATAAATTCTAGATTAATGGTTATAATTTTGGTAAGGCATACGCGAAAAGTTATATGTTCATGCTTGAAAGGAGGATCATTAAATATTCATTATTACCACTCAAATTAGTTGTCATACCCTGTATAATAGTTACCCGTTATCATTTCACTAGTTTGGATTCAGCAATAAGTGAACAGCAATATATAGCTCATAGCGCCAGAGGACTTTTTTTGCCGGGGGGGAACAGGGAGAGAAATGATTTTAAAACCCATTTGACATATTTATGTTGACAAATTATTTAAAGGAATTACTGTGTTGTAATAAACATGTTTGTATGTTGGAATAGGATTGTGGCTAAATTTGCTTCTAGCTGTTTAATTACTCTTATTATGATTGTGAAAAACAGTGCTTCTTCAAGTAGTTCCAAGGAAAAAAATAGAAAATGTAAAAGTTGAGCTATTTCAGTCTTTTGCAGGTATCTAACCTTGCCATGAAAAAGCACTTTTCATTTTTGTAAGTAGGTATTGAAATCTTGCTTTTTCAGCGAAGCTAGATTGTATAATTTATTAGTTTTCTCCATCTGGTAACACATCCTTAAGAAAAAAATTGCCAAAAGTAAAGCATGAGATGGATTTTAAAATAAATGTTGTGGATGAACACATACAGAGATCATGCTTTGCCAATCCATTTTGGGAAGATATGAGTAAAAATAAATCCAGAGATATTTTAATGTAAAAACATTTTGCTTTTGTCTTCCACATACGTTGGTATGCCAGTTCAGTTATGTGAAGATATTAGGGCAGCCACATTTTTTTTGGATCACAGGTATGAATCATTCCATATTCCTCAGTAATTTTAAATTGGTTCTTTTCCCATGGAAAATAACCATAAATTTGATTCTGATCTCATCTTTAGAGCTTTCTGTTTTAAAGAGTCAAATTGTGGCCGATGAACACATTTTGCATTTTTTCATATTGCATCTGGACTCTTCATAATGATGGTTTATTTTGTCTTTTCTGCACAGAGGAGAGGAAAAATATATAGGTCCATGAATCAATCTAGATAATGGGGAAGGCTGACTGTAATAAATAATACAGTAACAACTCTAAACTAATGAGCTGTTGCTAAGGTACATTTCATGGGCTCATCCTCTATATAAAAAGTCACTAATAACCCCTTGGTGTAATCAGATGATAAAGCTTTGCCATAAGGCAACACCTGTGCAATTAGAACTGCAGATTCTTTTGCACGTTTCATTAATTTCAGGATTTTGTAAAGGCACAATGACTACACTAATAATCTAGTCTACTTGACTCCATGTCTACTGGAAACAAAGTGTCTAATTAGATAAAGGTAATTAATTAGAGATAAATGGAGCTAATCAGGCTCAGTTAACACTAATTCTCTGAATTAAGACATTTTGGGACACCTACTATCCCGCTGACTTTGATATTTTGCATTAAGAATAGATTTAGAGGAGTCAGAAAATACTGGCATTTGAGAATTGAGCAGTCTTTTGATGACATATTTAGGTATCTGAAGCTAAAGAAGAGTTTTTTTTTTTCATATTGAACTATTTCACCACCTTCCTATAGCAGCTTAAAGAATTCACTTTGTAGTTATTCCAATCTGTGCTAGTCTCCATATAAATTTTAATAACTTTTGCTATCATTTTTATTATCTGTCTAGCCCACCAATGGAAGAAAATCACAGGTTGTTCTATCTCTTAAATAAAGACTTAACTTGTTACATTAAGGAAATGTCAAGACTCATCAGCCTATATCCTAAAATTCTGATCCTTTAAAGAGAACAAACACCTAAAATTCTGATCCTTTAATTCCGATTCTTTAAAGAGAACAAACCTCTGCTTTGCAGTGTTGGAAATTCAATGATGTGGGGAAAAGAGCATGGGCTTTGAAGTCAAAAGACCTGAATTCAAATTCCTGTTCCATTTCTTACTAAATGAGTGATCTTAGAAAGTAGCTTAACCTCTCTAAATAAAATAGAAATAATATTGATTCACATAATACTAATATTAACTTTACAGGATTGTCATGAATATTAAGTGAGGTAACTATATTTAAAGATTGGTTATTATTACCTGTTAGGCTGGGATTGAACACATAACCCAGTACCATATCTCAACTGACTACAAGATTAGGTGTTAAAAATATTACATTTTCATCTCAACCTCATGATAATCTGTGAGCTGCGTTTAAATGTGTAGAAAGGGACAAATTAAGAATTGTCTCCCAAATAGTCCATCAGAAAAAAACAAATCCCCCAATTTTTTAGTTGAAGAGTATGAATTTATCTGCCTTGGTTCTCTACAGTGAAATAGTTATCCCTCTTGGTGAGTAGTTCTCAGTCCTCAAGAGAACGGAAATGAACGTGAGATACAGCTTAATATAAAGTGGACATTTGAGTCTTCTAAAGTGTCTCTGAGATATGCCCCTTGCTGTCTCTGGTCTCTGTTCTAACTTATCTGGACTACTCTTAGATTGCTCTAATAGTCTCTTAACTAGTATCCCTGCTTTCATTTCTTTTTCTTGTAATTCATTGTCACCAAATTAATCTTCATAGGACACTTTCCTCATTCTCTTACTCATCAAGATCATAAGCAGTTTGGTTTCTTGTTAAATTAAGATCCTATCACGCAAGCAGCCATATCTGGTTCCATATTATTTACACAGCTTGATCTCCTGCTGCCCTCCCTGCCAATGTAGACTTTACTACTTTTTACCACACTCATCTTTCTTTTATGCTCTTGTCCAAGCCTGGAAACCTCTCTCTTCTTTCAAGACTGATTTCAAATCCTGCCTTTTCCCTGATGCCTTCCTTGGCAACTCTGGCCTACCAAGAGCATTCTCATTCCCACATGCCCACAGCAGCTCTCAATGGCATCATACCTATTAGCCATGGCTCCAGCAGTGATTGGGTCAGTGATCCTGCTTCCCTTGTCTTTCCAACACTGATGAGATGTCTGAGGCCAGGAAGCAAATTCTCCTTGTGTGCTTGGCCTTGCTCACCATCCTCTTCCCTCAAACTCCAACTTTCACAGGATGTGGCCCTCCAAGGGACACAACAAAACACCTGTGTAATTTATTTGTGAGCTGTGGCCTGGCTGGGTCCTTGGGAAGTGAGATCTACATGACTGTTGTAGTAACCCTGGGGCTTTTTGCTGACTTTGGGCTGGGTTGAGTGCTGCGTTGAGTCTTTGTGTTTAGAGATAAGATAATCTTGAGAGACCAGCTGTATGTCCCTGAGGCTTTGTGTCTGGCTTGTGTGGTATCTGCCTTTTATAACATGCAGTGAGGGGATGCCAGGAAGTGACCATTAGTATTTCATGACAATCAGAATGTCTAGCAAGCAATCATACTACTTCTCCAGCAAACATTTCAGAAAGAGCTGGGCAAGCGAGGGCTGATTAACATTCATTAGACACTGTGATGGTTAATTTTATGTGTCAATTTGACTGGGACATGGGGTACCCAGATTAAACATTATTTCTGGGTGTCTTTGAGGGTGTTTCTGGATGCGATTAGCATTTGAACTGGTGGACTGAGTAAATCAGATTGCCCTTTCCAATGTAGGTGGGCATTAGTCAAGCCACTGACGACTTGAATAGAACAAAAAAGCCAAGGAAGGGGGAATTCACTCTCTCTGCCTGACTACTTGAGCTGGGCTATTAGTCTTCTGCTGTTGACTGTGACTTACACCATCAGACCTCTGATTCTCAGAACTACACCACCAGCTTTCCTGGGTCTCCAGCTTGCAGACAGCAGATTGTGGAAGTTGGCCTCCATAATTGCGTGAGCTAATTCTTATATATATATATATGTGTGTGTGTGTGTGTGTGTGTGTGTATGTATATATACATATTTATATGTGTGTATATATGTATATATACATATTTATATGTGTGTATATATGTATATATACATATTTATATGTGTGTATATATGTATATATACATATTTATATGTATATGTATATATATCTATCCTATTTGTTCTATTTCTCCGGAGAACCCTGAATAATACAGAGACCTTTAATGCAGCTTCTTAGTGAATGTTCAGGGCAGGAGATTTTCCATGGAGACTCCATGCCATAAAAATCATGTGGATTAGAAACTCATGTAGATTAGATGTCTAAGTTGACTAATTGTAGTTGTTGCAAAAATGTCCACAGTATTTGTTCCCTTTCTTTTATTTATTCCCTTTGATAGTACCCTTCCAACACTGACTCTGAGTTTGACCTTGTAATTTGCTTTAGTCAATGAGACAGGAGCAAATACATCACAGGCAGAGACTTAAAGAATACTTGGCTATCAGTACTTGCCCTCTGGCTGCTCCTGAAACCCTGAGCTACCCTGTGAATGATACCCTGAGCTAGCCTGCTGGATTATGACAGACATGTGGCCTAGTATCTCCCTTTGTCCAGCCAACAGTCAGCCAACCCCAAAAGTAGAGCTACCTAGCTGACCAGCAGCGGGTCACAGAAGCACCTGTGAGTCCAGATGACAGCAGCAGAAGGACATATAGAAGTGAACTAAATAGATAGTTATTTAATTAAACCTT
This sequence comes from Hylobates moloch, assembly GCF_009828535.3. Taxonomy (NCBI): domain Eukaryota; kingdom Metazoa; phylum Chordata; class Mammalia; order Primates; family Hylobatidae; genus Hylobates; species Hylobates moloch. The sequence goes on from NW_026652280.1 coordinate 135,695,434, forward strand.
AAGTTTTTGGGTCATTTGATATGCAGCAATAGATAACTGATACACTGGTGTAGGCTCTTTCACTGCTCAAACTTAATGGAAATTCAGAGAACATTAAATATTTGGTCTCCAATTTGGAAGATATTTAAGCAGGAGCATCATGGTAGCTTCAAGAGAATGGAAAAACGAAGAAGGCTTCTCAATCTTTTTTTGCCTTCTCAGTCTTGAGAAATAAGAAAATGGGTTCAGTTTTCATCCTTTTGGGTTGGTAGATGTTAAGGTTGGAGTCAAGACCCCTAGAGAAGTGTAAGGCTGGAATTGGAGATCTGTATGGAAGGGACAGCTGAAGTTGTGCGATAGGACCAGAATGCAGAGAAAGTAAGAAGAACAGGCTTGTACTGTGGGAACTCAGACTGAGAACTGCAAGAAGGAGTGAGTGGTCAGCAAAGCCGATTGCTAGAAAGAGTGAGCATGACAATAATAATGATAATAATTTAAGTGCAATTTATAGTTTATGAAATTAACTTACATACATCTCATTTCAATTCAGTGGGATAGAGAGGGTCAAGATCATTATTATGCCCATTTTGTAGAAGACAAAACAGGCACAGAGCCATTACGTGCTTTACAAATGTCACTTATTTGGTGACGTGGCAAATCCCACATGTCTTAAAATCCATGCTATTTTCACCTACTAGAGACCACTAGTACAGTAGTTAAATCTGTCAATAGGAATGTCATCAACAACCTTTAAGGAAGTGGTTTCAGGAGAGCTGGGGGTGGGGAACATGGTAGCTGAGTGGGAGCGATATCTCATGGAGAGAATATATGAGGATATGGGAGGTGAGGAACAGAACTCCATCCAGTGGCAGGAGAATGACTTGATAGAAACTGGAGGGATGACAGGTTTGAAAGGAGGGTAGGGGTGACAAACAAGGTTGTAGGTGGAATTGAAGGACTCAGTGGAGAGGGAGAAGAGGAAGATGAAAGCAAGAGAGAAAATTAAAAAACATAGGGAAAATAAAAAGAATAAAAATAAAAGAAAAAAATGAAATGAGAGAAATATTTTTAAAAAGCAGTTCCTGAAGGAGTAGATGCCACTATCTAGAGAACAGGTGTAAAAAGGGCTTAGACTCAGGAGGGGCTGAGAGACTCGTGGGAAAGATATGACAGTGAGAGATTTTGAGGTGGAGAAGAAGGAAGGTGAGTCAGTTCACACCCGAATCTTCAAATCCTGAGATCATTTTCACTCCAAGAAGAACAGTTTGCCTTCTTAGGAAGCACCTGACATGGATCTGCCTTTATAATGAGACAACTGAAAGATTTCTGGAATTGCCTTTGTAAAGCATGTTGTCCTTCCTGGGCAGAAATATTTAATTCTGTGATGGAAAGAAATTTCTTGGGATAAGGACCTTGCATGACTACTACATGTGTGTACGTGTGTGTGTGTGTGTGTGTGTGTGTGTGTGTACGAGAACGGACTTCTGGGATCTGGGAGACTGAGCTCATGGTGTAAGAGCACTAAAATACACTAGTTATTCACTGCTCTGCCTTGAATCCAGTGTCGGCCTAGGAGGTGGAGCAGATGCCCTCTTACATGGAGGAGATCCTAATTAAAGAGTACATTCCTACCCAGATCCTGGAAATTTACCATCAGGACTTCCTTTCAATGACTCAAGGCTTCTGATTACTGCTTCAAGACAGATGTTTCTGGGAGGAATAACCTACTAACCCTTAGGGTTTGTTAGACTTTTCCTGAGAGAAAGTATTTTTACATGATGAGGATGAGGACAGATGGGGACAGAAATCTCCCAAGCCCAGTACACTCTGTGGATGCTCCTAAATCTCTCACCTTAATCCTTATCACCATCCTAATCACTCATCTGCTGTCTCAAGGTGCCTCTGCAAGGTGCCTAGTACATCGTCAGTGCTCAAAAATACATGGGTGAATGAATAGCTTCCCAACTGGTCTCTGCTGCCAAACCGGGCCCCTGCAACCCATTCATCAGCATGCTGGCATCCTAGTGATCTTTCCAAAGCCCAGGTTTGGTCTATATAGAGTCCTTCATGACTCTTTGTTACTTACAGGATTGAATTCAAATCACTTAGCTTGGAATACAAAGTCTTTCATGTATGCTCCTTCATGTTGGACCATACGAGGTCCAACTCCTACAGAGTTTCCCCTTCCCAATCTGGCAGCCCACACAAAGCCCCATGTGTGCAGGTACATATTGGCACACCCCCTCTAGACTCACTACAGCCATATTGAACTTCTAGATCCATAAACACCTGAGATGTTTTAAACTGTACCTTGCCTGAGTTGTTTCTTCCTAGAACACTACCTACTTCATCCTGTGTCCTCCTGGTAAACATCTAGATTGATCCTTTCAGAGTCAATTTAAATGACTCCTCCTCAATGAAGCCTTCCATGAGCTCCTTCATCAAGGTACCAATCTCCCCCTATGTGCCTTCCTTGTATCTATCTCTGCTGTTATAGCAGCTGGAACAAATGAATGGCATTTATTTGTGAACGTGACTAGATGATAATGTCCCTAGAATGCAGGACCATTTAAACATTATTTCTTCATACCAGGAATCTATTACGTTCTTCTTTTTTTTTTTTTTAGTCCCTCTGTCGCCCAGGCTGGATTGCAGTGGCATGATCTCGGCTCACTGCAACTTTCGCCTCCCGGGTTCAAGTGATTCTCCCATCTCAGCCTCCCAAGTAGCTGGGATTACAGGTGCCTATCATCATGCCCAGCTATTTTTTATTTTTTTTTTATTTTTTTTTTAGTAGAGACGGAGTTTCACCATGTTGGCCAGGCTGGTCTCGAACTCCTGGCCTCAAGTGATCCACCTGCCTTGGCCTCCCAAAGTGCTAGGATTACAGGCCTGGCCATGTATTATGTTCTTAATAAATGTTTAATTGAGAGTTTAGGCAGTGACTGCTTAAGGACAAATTTCCTTCCTTTTCTCTTTTCCCAAGAATTGTTCTGGATATAGCATTAGCTCAGTTACTTTCTTTGTAAAGAAAGAATGTAATTACAACTATGAATCTCTTTTTAGATTGTTTAGTTAAGCATCTGGCCCCAGAGTGAAACCCTATAAAGGGCCATCCACTTCTGCTCTGCCCCTGGGAACTCCCTAAGCCTCATGTCCAGTGCCTGAGAAGATGCAGCAGGTACCTGCATTCTCCCTCCCCATGGGCCTTGGGGCAGGAGGCAGCCTCTTTTGCTCTCATGAACATGCTCTTGTATTTATTTGCATCTGGTTTTTCAGAGGCAGGCAAATGAGGCCCACTGGAAGGATGCATGATGACTGTGAGGATCCTGCCCATGACATCATTTCTGCTTCCCCTTGTCTTGTAGGCTTCTGTTGGCTATTTGCCAGAGGTGTTTCCAAGTAGACTGCCTTGTGATCTAAGTTCAGCCTATTATCTGCTCCACAATCTAGTGAGTTTGTAGACACAACTATTTTCTAAAGTTGCCCAGCAAAGTGCTCCCAGAATGGAATCTCTGTCTTTGAAGAGGGCTATAAGTTTTCCATTCTCCTCTAGGATCCCCGAGAAGCCAGCCTACTGGCTTTAGTGCCTCTTTAGGAAGGAGTCCTCACTCTCCTCTTTATTCACAGAGACAGAGAATCAGCTTTTCAAGTGGGAAGTTGAGGCAAAATAAATTGCACTAGGGTAGATAAATGTCAGCAGCCACTGCCTTCAGCGTTGGAAGATCACATTCTGAATTCTCCTCCCCCAGAAGCTTAATCCTTCTTATATCTGGGAGTGAAGTTACCAAAGGGGGCAGGTTCCTAGTTACCTAATCAAACCATGTGCTGAGAGCCAAAGTCACTGCTTCCTGGATGATTTCTGCAGAACCCAGTTCTTTCCTCCTAGTCTAGCACAGACTTGTGCTTCAGTGAGTCACAAGTGCGCTTCCCATTGATGTGGGTTGACGTTATCAAGGGCCAGATTTTAAAGGCCAAGCAATGTCTGGATTGAAACCTGCTGAGGCAACTGAGTCAAGACTTCAAATACGGTATTAGGGCACAAACAACATTTTAGTTTTGGTTTTACAATTATTTTTCGTCATGTACTGTCAATTATTTTAGAAGATTTGTGACTCAGTGATATCCTCTTTATTAAGTGAATGTACCTATTCCACTATTGGATATTTAATAAGCCACAGGCATCTGGCAGAAACAAGGGTTTATTTGAAATATTTCTTCACAGGACAAACACACTCTCTAGCACACCGAAAGAGTTTGCATAAGTATTCTTAGGGGCCAGCCTAAGCAACGGAAAGCATTGTTCTGAGAGAAATTTAACTGCATTGCAGTTCCCAGATATTTAATACTTTAAAGAGGAAGTTCTAAAATTTAATAGTTGATTTTATTATTACTCTTTGGATGTAATTAACTAGGGATGCACTTTAAACTGCTTTATTCTGGCTATTGAAATGGATTTTATGGTTTACACTGGGGAAAAAATTCTGTCAGACCATGGGCCTCTCCCTTGGTGCACATTATTAGAGTCTTTTTAGAGACAAGCAAGCAATTTTGCTGTCACTGGTCTTGTTCAAATAGAGTATGTTTATCTATGCAATACTCTTGGGAAAGGGTGTCAGAAAAGGATCACCAGTTAGCAGCTGACATAGCTCCTGCATACACGTCGAAAAAGCTCCTCAAATAGCAAATGAACACATATATTTCATTTTTTATGTGGCTGATAAAATGTTGTATCATTAAGTCAAAAGAACATATTTGTCCCATCTAAGTTGACTTTCGAACTAGCTCTCACTTCTAATACAAATGAGGGCCTTGCAGCTCAACAGAGGATGCTCTGCGGAAACCAAACAGCCGTTCAGGACTTGAGGGAAAGCAGGTCTTTAAACATTGAGCACCGGTTCTTTAATGGGCTGTCGGCATATCCCCAACCGGTTCTCAGGTATTTAAATACCAGTGGGCTACAGAGAAACCAAGCCTTCCTGGATGTTTAGTTTAACTTATGTATTGTTTTATTTCAAATACCGAATTTTCATCTAATTACTCTGTCAAATCAAAGCGTCCATTCACTTATGTATTCAATAAATAAATATTGAACAACAAACAACAAATATATAGCAGGCACCATTCTGGGCTCTTGCAAAAGGGTGGACAAAACAAACAAGGCGCCTACCCTTAAGGAAGTTACAATTTGGTGAGGATGTTAAACAAACAAACATGCAGTAAACCTAATCACAAATCAGAAATGCTATGAAGAAAGAGGTTGTGTATTGGAGTCAGACAGAACTAAGGCCTCAGCTTTTTCTCTTCTTTTTTTGAGACAGAGTTTCGCTCTTGTTGCCCAGGCTGGAGTGCAATGGCACGATCTCAGCTCACTGCAACCTCCATCTCCCAGGTTCAAGCGATTCTCCTGCCTCAGCCTCCGGAGCTGGGATTACACGCTTGCACCACCAAGCCCGGCTAATTTTGTATTTTTAGTAGAGATGAGGTTTCACCATGTTGGCCAGGCTGGTCTCGAACTCCTGACCTCAGGTGATCCACCTGCCTTGGCCTCCCAAAGTGCTGGGATTACAGGTGTGAACCGCCGCGCCCAGCCAGCTTTTTCATCTGTATAATGTAAATGATGACACCTACTTTAGAGTTTGAGAATTGAATAAAACTAGAGACTGCAGATAAGTTTCTTAATGCAGTGCTCAATTTGAGGTAAGATATAATTGAATGCATGGGGAGGATAAATGGCATATTTGTTAAGACTTTAAAATTTGGTGAAGTACCCCAGGACAGAAGTTCAGTCTTCACATTTTGAGGTGCTGTTACAGAGACCAGGAGCTAATCATTCTTGCCATTTATTTACAAGAGTAAGCATGACGGTTTACCAATTTCTCCTAAAGTACAAAGTATTCATTTGGCACGATTAATCATTTTCTTGTTCTTAAAATGACAACTTGTTTTATTCATATTGAAGAATAATATTGATAAATTTAAAGTATATTAAAACAACAAACTAAAACCCAAGCTTTCTCCTTCCAGATGTATGTATGGAATCATGATGTATATACAGTCATCCCTCGGTATCTACAGGGGATTATTTAGAGGACTTCCCTTGGACACCAAAATCCATGGATGCTCAAGTTCCTCATACAAAATAGCATAGTATTTGTACATCACCTACACACATCCTCCCATATATACTTTAAATCATCTCTAGATTACTTATAATACCTAATACAATGTAAATGCCATATAAATAGTTGTTACACTATATTTTTAATTTGTATTATATTTTATTGTTGTATTATCACTTTTTATTGTTTTTTCTTCTCAAATATTTTCCATCTGCAGTTGGTTGAACCTGAGGACGTGGAATCCTTGGATATAAAGGGCTGACTATATTCACCTGGTGTTTTGCTTACAAATTATTTCAGTTCCTTCAAATGGCATAGTTGTTTGGGGGGCCTTTTCACGGAATCTTTCACAGTGGAAACTCACTCTTTCACTACAGCCTCAGTTTAGATTATTTTATAAAGCAGTTGATTCTTACGGTTCTTTTTCACCACCTGAGACCTGGAGAGATCCCTGACTTGGGATACCCTACTCCCTAGATGTGATGGTTACTTTTATGTGTCAACTTGGCTGGGCTAAGAGATGCCCAGACAGCTAGTAAAATGTTATTTCTGCATGTATTTGTATATTAATCTGTTTTCATGCTGCTAATAAAGACATACCCAAGACTGGGTAATTACTAAAGAAAAAGAGGTTTAATGGACTCACAGTTCCACATGGCTGGGGAAGCCTCACAATCATGGCAGAAGGTGAAAGTCACATCTTACAGGGCGGCAGACAAGAGATAATGAAAACCAAGTGAAAGGGGTTTCCCCTTATAAAACCATCAGATCTCATGAGACTTATTCATTACCATGAGAACACTATGGGGGAAACCACCCCCATGATTCAATTATCTCCCACTGGGTCCCTCCCACAACACATGGGAATTATGGGAGCTCCAATTCAAGATGAGATTTGGGTGGGGACACAGCCAAACCATATCCGTCTGTAAGGGTGTTTCTAGAAAAGCATAGCATTTGAATTAGTAGACTGAGTTAAGAAGGTCAGCTTCACCAGTGTGGGTGGGCATCAGCCAGTCTGCTGAGGGCCCAAGTAGAGCAAAAAGGCAGAGGAAGGACAAATTCCATCTCACTGAGCTGGAACATCCAGCCATCTTCTCCTGTTCTCAGATATTGGTGCTCCTCGTTTTTTGGCTTTCAGACTCAGAGCAGGCCTTCACCATAGGCTTCCCTGGTTCTCAGGCCTTTGGACTTGGACTTCAGGCTTCAGATGGAATGACTGAATAATTACACCCCCAGCTTTTCTCTGTCTCCAGCTTTCAGAGAGTGGATCATGGAGACTTCTCAGCCTCCATAATCACATGAGCTGACTCCCATAATCTCTCTCTCTCAGTCTCTCTGTGTGTGTGTATATATATATAAAATACATATATATAAAACATATATATATGTACATGCTCTAGTGCCTATATATATGTGTGTATGTGTGTGTGGTGTATGTGTGGTGTGTGTGTGTGTGTGTGTTTCCTTTTGGCTCTGTTTCTCTGGAGAATGCTAACTGAGACACTAGAGATGTGTTCACCATTTACTATGTGCCCCAATTATATTTAATTTATCATCAAATAGCCCTGTGAGGTGGGTATTATCATTTGCATTTTTTAAAGATGAAGACATAGAAGCTCAAGGAGGTTAAGCAGCTTGCCCAGGGTTAAAAAGTTAAAAAGTCGCTTAGACAGAATTTGTGCTTATCTCAATTATGTTAACCATTAATTGGGTGCCTGCTATGTTTCAGACCTGTGCTGGGCTAGGTGGTGATGATGATATACCATTGAAGGAGACAGATGTGGAGGAAGCAGATGGTTAAATAAGTAATTAGAAGTGTGATGCTGCTGTGAGAGGGAGACACAGAGGGGAGTAGGAGCATGTGACAAGGGGACCTATTGTTGGAGGCTTCTGTGCAGAACACCACCGAGATCCAAAGGGTGAGGTAGGCAAAAGGGTCTTGGAAAGATGTGGTCATAGGCTGGGGGAGAGGGTGGCCTAGGTGAATGGAACAGCATGTACAAAAGGCCTAAGGCACAAAATAACATGGTGTGTCTTCACCAGAAGAACTGCGAAAAGGTAATTGTACGTGGAGTTTCAAGACCAAGAGGGACTCACACATCCTCACATCCTGGATACGATGAAGGAGAGGATGAAGGAGAAGGAAAGGGACCAAGTCACACTGGGCCTAGAAGGCTTTGTTAGGGTTTGGACTTTATCCTGATCCCAACAAGAAGTCATTAGAGGACTTTAAGCTGGGAAGCAATTTAATCATATTTAAATATTTTTAAAGTTTATGCTGACTACTTGAATAGAATGGAGTGGGAAGGGGTACACCTAAGGAAGCAAGAGGACTAATTATGAGTCTATTACAATAGTTCAGGTAGAAAATAATGGTAGTTTGGACCAGGGTGGTGGTGGAAATATTTAGTATTCTAGAAATATTTAGTAGGTTGACCTATGGATGGAGTCATTTGGAACGCTTTCAATTGTAAGTAGCAGAAACTGATTTAAAAGTACTGACTTACTGGCTTATATAACTGCAATATGTAGAGATGAGGTGGGGTTCAGGCAAAGCTCAGTAAACTCTCGAGGGGACTGCTTTCTGTTTGGCTCTCTATTTTACCTTCTGCCATATGTGTTTTATCTTAAAGGGACTTCCCCCATGCCCCATGCTCCCAAGGTAGCTGCCAGTGGCTCCAAGCCTACATGCTTCTTTCTTTTCACCCTATTTGAAAGAAAGCATCTTTGTTCCAGCATTCTCAGCAAAAGTCTCAAGTCTCACTCTAATTGGACCAATTTAAATCTCATGCTTATTTCTGAGCAAATTACTCAAGCTAGAAAGATGGAATTCTCTGATTGACTTAGCTCAAGTCATGAGCTCTGCTTCTAGAGCTGTGGGGTCAGCTTTTCTAGAGCTGTGGAGTCAGCTTTTTTTTCCCCCAGATGGAAATGGAGATGGTTGAGAAGGCAGAAGGGAGGAGTGCATGCTGGAAATGAGTAAGGGTCTTTTCTCTTAATGGGCTGAATGCCAGTCAGAGTTTAGGGAAAAGAATGTCAAGGATGACCCTCTTCTAGTGGTATCTCTCACTGAGAAGGGGAGCAAGAGAACCAGGTTTGTGAAGGAAGATAATGAGTTCAGTTGTGTTTGCAGGGCTGGAGAAACATCCATGGGGAGATGTCAACCAGGCAGTTGCATGGATTAGCTGAAAGCTCAGAATGGAGGTCCTGGCTGAAGAGAGATTTGTGTGTTGTTGACTTACCTGATCCCAAAACTTGTGCTCTTAATTTGAGGCATATTTTACATTATTCTTAAGGACTGACCAGCAAAAAGATGAGACTGCCTTCATGATGGTGGGGATTTGGCATTGTTGTACAGAAGATTCCGAGGTAGTAGCTCCAAATGGATTGCAGTCTGGTCAATTGCCACAGCAAGTCTCAGTGGCTGAGGGACATTTAATCACACAATGGTTATATATCTCATTTATATATTCTTTTAATGCTCACAATTATTAGTTTCCCCATTTTATAGATGAGAAAACTGAGTCACAAAAAGGTTACACCTGAGGTCATAGAGCTTGAAGAGTAGCATTGGGATTTGAACCAAGAAAGTCTGACTCTGTAGTCCATAGTCTTAATTTCTATACATACTGTTCTGCTCAGGAGGGAAATGGCTAAGATGGGCATCAGTCAATCAGGTGTTTTTAAACACAAAGCCAAATGGTTGCTCTCATCTATTCATAGTTCCTGCTGGGATGCTGGTCTCTGGGTTCTGAATTACCTTTGAGGGGCACAGCCCTAGAGGTGAGCATTCCTGTTTACAGTGATCTTCTAGGCCCCAGCATGGCAAACGGGGGAAGAACCCTTCATAGTCCAAGGTATGAAACCACTGAGCAAACCAGATGATACATGTAACCACGAATGGGGTTTGTGATTGAGGATTCTGGGCCTCTGGAACCTTCTCTTGCCCCATTCTTGCTAATTCTTCATCCTTTCTAAACCATTTTTGACAGCATGACAGAACCGGGGAACGTAAAATGAGGTATGTGGCCCTCTGACTTTTTCCTTAAGCAAAACAGAAATGATAGCTCTGTCCTGTCATTTTGTATTATCCGTGGCTCTTTGTTACCATTAGTATGGATAATTAGGAGCTGAGGATAAGCTCTCTTTTTTGTAAAATTACTTTTTTTATCCACTGACGTATAATATCCCTAACATTTTTCCCTTTGAATGAATGATATAAACAAGCAGGAGGAAAAAAATAACACATAGCAAGCAATCCTGTGAACTCCCTACATTATTTAGTGAGAAGATTTTTTTTTCCCCTGAATCAGATGTTGATCATAATGGTCAAAATAATCCTTGGTACTTTCTCTAAGCTTGCTCATTATCATTCAATATGTTCAACAGAATTATTAAATTTAAAATAATATGGTGCACCTGGTTGAGATGACAGTGAGAGATTTGGCTTCCTGTCTCTTCGTTAAGGATGAATTCAGCCCTAGGGTGTACTATGAACTTGGCAAATAGCATTATAATAGTGAGAGAATATTGCCTATTGGGTAGCAGAAGTTGATGATTAAATTTAAGTGTGTACTGTCCACATAAAACAAATAATGCATTTTTTAAAACTTTTACTGTGAACATTCATCACTGGTGCTGAAGATGCACAGTTGCTAATTATTGTGTTTTTAACTTGTAACATACTGTAAATTTTGTATAATACTACTGTCACCTTATACAGAATAGGAAAGATGACAGGAGGCCTATAATTATTGTATGGGGAAGAAATGCCTATAATTATCTACTATTTTTAGGAATAACGTGCATGGCCTCTTAATTTACATAAGCTTTAGACATTCACACATTTTCTGTCTTTGCTTGTGGATGATAAATTTTGCTCAAATGAAATCAGAAGACATACTGTTAGATGAGGAGTTAGCCAACTGTGAGCTTGGTTACAATGAACAACACAAGCTTTGGTGCCAGCTAAAAAAGAAAGCATTTATTTGGATGGAATTTGTTTAAGGCAAGATTCAAAACATTAAAAAAAAAAACCACAACACCATATTACTATACTGGGGCCTGATAATGTGTGATTATTTTTTAGAGAATTGGTTAAATTATCTTGTGGAAAAGCATTAACCTAACAAAGAGAAAACCTCTAGGATATTTATCACATGGAGGGTGATTATGACAGCATGTTCTTATTAGAGATGAATATTTTGTGCTCATTAAGGTTACCTCTTGAGTGCTCAAGGATGCAAAATGCTTTGCAGTGAAGTACTACAGTTCTGTTGTCCTGTGAGCACTTGCTGTTAGCTGGAAGGTTTCATTCCAAACTGAGGGGCCTCTCTAAAAGATCCAGCCCTGGTGGTGCCTGTATCAGAGCCATTGGGCAAATGGAAGGGACTGGGAGGTTTTCAAGTCCAACACTCCAGGGACGCATCTGCAAGAATTGAGGGTGATGTCAAGAACCCTCTGGTTTCCTAGTGTGGAGTAGCAGGTAGGAAGGACAAGGATGGACTTGGTCCCTGAGGATCTGCAGGTGAGCCCCACTTGAAGGAAATCAATACGTATGATTCTAAACTCAAACTGTAGGCAAATCCGAACTCAAGCTCCTTAACTTATTGGGGATTTTTCACTGTAAAAATAATTAAAAGCATGACTTCCTCCCAAGGAGAAGTTTTCCTGAAGCACATAACATAAGACTGTTTTTGTTTGTTTTGTTTTTTTAGAAAATGACTATAGCTTTTACTAGCTTACTGGAAATGACAAGTATGCATTTACTTATTTTTTTATGAGACAGGGTCTTGCTCTATTGTTCAGGCCAGAGTGCAGTGGTGCAATCACAGCTCACTGCAGCCTCGACCTCCTAGGCTCAAGCAATCCTCTTGCCTCAGCCTCATGTAGTAGGGACCATATGTGCATGCCACTACCCCTGACTAATTTTTAAATTTTTTTGTAGAGACAGAGTCTCACTTTGTTGGCCAGGCTAGTGTCAAATTCCTGGGCACAAGCGATCCACCTACCTCTGCCTCCCAAAGTGCTAGGATTACAGGTGTGAGCAACCATGCCAGGCCTACAATTATAATTTAAAAGATTGCATACAACTGTTTAAAAATAGCCTAAGAAACCAGCCTGGACACAAAAACCTCATCTCTACAAAATACACACAAAAAATTAGCTGGGTGTGGTAACATGTACCTGGGGGCCCAGCTATTGGGGGCAGGGGATGCTGAGGTGGGAGGATCGCTTGAGCCTGGGAAGTGGAGGTTGCGGTGGACAGAGATGGCGCCACTGCACTCCAGCCTGGGTGACAGAGAGAAACCCTGTCTCAAAAACAAAAAACAAAAAAACAAGAAACAAAACAAAAATATCCTAAGAAAGATATAGCTTCCCTCAAGCCCCTCTTCCTTTCCCCGAGATTTTAAAATCTAAGGCATGGCAGAAAAGGAAGCCTAAAGTCTTGGCTGATTGAGGCACAGCCAATTTTGGTTGATTGGGGTTTTCAAGGGCCATGTAAGAGAGAATTTTAAGTGATCAGGATTCAGCAAGATGTGTAGATATGCATCATATCCAAGGCCTCAGCAGGCATATGCACCTTACATTTCATTTGTTTGAATCAGGATTCAAAGGTTTACCTATTGTATTGGGAGGTGTATATATATGTGTGTGTGTGTGTGTGTGTGTGTGTGTATACATATATATGTCATGTACATGTGTCATATATGTACATATGTCATACATAGGTCATATACATATGTATATGTACATATGTCATATATGTACACATGTATATGTACATATGTCATATATGTACATGTGTATATGTACATATGTCATATATGTACATATGACATGTACATGTGTCAAATACCTGTGTATATGTACATGTGTCAAATACCTATGTATATGTACATGTGTCAAATACCTATGTATATGTACATATGCCATATACATAAGTATATGTACATATGCCATATACATTCCCCCCGCCACCACCCTGAGATGGAGTCTTGCCTTGTTGCCTAGGCTGGAGTGCTGTGGCATGATCTCAGCTCACTGCAACCTCCACCTCCTGGGTTCAAGCAATTCTCCTGCCTCAGCCTCCTGAGTAGCTGGGATTACAGGCGCCTGTGGTCATGCCGAGCTAATTTTTGTATTTTTAGTAGAGGTGGGGTTTCACCATGTTGGCCAGGCTGGTCTCGAACTGCTGACCTCAAGTGATCTGCCTGCCTTGGCCTTCCAAAGTGCTGGGGTTACAGGAGTGAGCCCTGCGTCCAGCTGGGAGGTGCATCTTTTGAGTCTCTTAATCTATAGGCTCGTCTTCCCATTCTTTTTTCCCCCTTGTAATTTATTTGCTATAGAAACTTATTCATTTGTCCTATAGAGTTTCCCACATACTAGATGCTATTTATTGTATCCTTGGGGTATCATTTAACAGATTTCTCTCTTGCCTGTATTTCCTGTGGGCTGATAATCTTGATTAAGTTCAGATTTGGATTTTTGGCAAGATTGCTTCATAGGTGGTATTGCATGCTTTTGTCAGGAGACACATAACATCTGTCTCTCTTTTTGTGTCTCTTTTTTTGTGATGTTGGCAACAGTTGACTATCAGAGCCTAAATCCATTGTTTTTTTAAGAATTGCAAAATGGTAATAATTCTATCATCTCATTCACATTTTTTAGCTAGACTACTTTGATGGTAAGAAACTTTCCTTCATCAACTATTTAGTTACCTAGGGTATGACTGATTTGACTAAAGCAGTCTCCTCCTCCTGTAAGCTTCTCCTCTTTTTGTGGTAAAATCCATTGAATTTTGAAGATAAAGACATCTTCATGGGTTTTCAGTGAGATGCTGGACTGTAGAGATCAGCTTAGAAATGTTGAAGTGTAGAGATCAGCTAAGCCCCCTTCAAACTTTACTTATCATCATCTGCTCTTTTGAAATGGCAGTGATAGGGCTGGGTGCAGTAGTTCATGCCTGTAATCCTAGCACTTTGGGAGGCCAAGGCAGGCGGATCACTTGAGGTCAGGAGTTCAAGACCAGCCTGGCCAACATGGCGAAATCCTGTCTCTACTAAAAATATAAAAATTAGCCGGGTGTGGTAGCATGTGCCTGTAATCCCAGCTACTTGGGTGGCTGAGGCAGGATAATTGCTTGAACCCAGGAAGTAAAGGTTGCAGTGAGCCAAGATCACACCACTACACTCTAGCCTGGGCGACAAGAGTGAGACTCTGTCTCAAAATAAATAAATAAATAATAAATGAAATGGCAATGATTGCTCTTTGACCTATGTTAGAGTTGCTTTCATACCTGCCTTATCCCCTCTATTGGTTGTAAGCAACTTGAGGGCAAGCTCTATGTTTGATTCTTTATTTTTTAAATATTTTACACTCAACACAGTGCTTGACACATAGTGAGACTTTAGTACATATATGTCATTTGGAAGAATGAATAACTGAATGATGAAGCCTTGGGGAAAACGCCATTCTTTTAGGGTGATCATTGCCAGTGTGGTCTGGTAGAAAGTACATTAATCTGCAACTCAGTTGGACTTAAGCTTGAATCAAAGTCTTCTACTTTTTGTTCTTGGTCAAAATGCCCTAATTTTTGGTGTATAAAACAGCGCCTGCCCTAGTGCTCTCACAAAGTTATTGTTAGGATCCAGCAATCCAGTAGGGAGCTGTGGTTTGAGGGTAAGGACTTGGCAGCTGAACAGAGAGCAGTGTGATGGGTGCCCACCGTTTACCCTCTCCAAGCCTGTTATCTGTAAAATGAGAATAACAGTAGCTTGCTTCCTCTCCAGGTTGAGGTAAGAATTAATGTATGTTGGCCGGATGTGGTGGCTCATGCCTGTAATCCCAGCTCTTTGGGATGCCGAGGTGGGTGGATCACATACAAAAATTAGTTGGGTGTGGTGGTGCATGCCTGTAATCCCAGCTACTCAGGAGGCTGAGGCAGGAGAATCGCTTGAACTCGGGAGGTGGAGGTTGCAGTGAACCGAGATGGTGCCAATGCACTCCAGCCTGGGTGACAGAATAAGACTCTATCTCAAAAAAAAAAAGAAAAAAAAGAATTAATGTAATGTATGTTAAGTAAACCTTTAAGAAAAGGTTTTTGTTATTTTTATGTAAAAATGCTTTGTTATTAGAAGTGCTATGCAAATTTATTATTATTAAAAGCAATGCTTCCCATGAACTGTATCTTCTTGGTCTTTGGAATTGTCTTCTGCTTGAAAGTGCTTTGGAAGTGATTAAAAAGATGAGATTGTTGGTTTAGTGCTCACCAACTGAGGATCAACACTGCTAGGATGCCAGTCTGGTTTGACTCGCTTCCTCTGGCCCTGGCGCTGGTTGAGTGCTGGCTAGGGAAGAGGCCCTGGATGAAAGATGTCCTGGCAGCAGGAACATTAACACTCACTCTTGAGCCAGGAGGTAGGCGTTAATGTCTGTAGCTGGATTTCTAGCAGTGGAGATATTTAACACCCTCCTAGGATCCAGCAACCAGGCAGCCTCTCTTTAAACCTAATTTGGCAAGTGAAAGAGAGAAAGAGTATTTCCAGTTGAGCAGTTGAGAAGGTACATAAAGCTCTGTGCCATGAAGACAGAAGCCAGTTATTGGAGGCTGAACATTATATGGAGAAGGAGTCTTTTTTGATTGCATTGTCTAGAGAGTTACTCTGGTGGGACTTTTCTTAACAGATCTCACTCAATATGGGCATGTTGGGAAAGTAGTGGCTATAGGGCAGTGTAAGGATGTATGAGGTTCAAGACAGGTTGGGAATCCACGTCTGAATGCAGCCTGAAATACAATACTGTGACTAGCGTGGTTGCCTGAATGGTTCTGTTCCCAGGAGGACCAGGAATTCCTTGGCGTGGTTGTGGGGGAGAAGGATAAATGGGAGAACTCAGAGGAACCAGTCCCTCAGGAGAAAGAACAGGAAGTAAAGTGCCTTGCCCAAGTTGCCCCGTGAAGCTGAGCCCAACCAGCTTGAGGTCAATTTGGAGGATGCTATGGGCATCCTAGTTACAAAGTTCACGGTAGAAGTCAGGTCACTGCAAGAATGAACAAAAAGCTCCTCTTTTGTCAGGGTTTGACTGACGGCAATGGTGAATTTTGACTTAGACTGAGCTTGAAATGTGCTTGTTTTCTCTCCAAAGCTGAGGCCCATTTGCACAACAAGCAAAAAGACAAGGTAAACAACTTTTGTTTAGACTTTCCAAGGTCTGTTTCTCTAGATGACATCTCAAGAACTCTATGACATCACCTCACCTGGGAGTGAACCCAAACACTGAGGATCCTTTCAACATCCAAAAAGGGTCACTTCTTTGAAATGTGATGACTCCCTAGGACAACTTTCTCATTTAAATTACATAGCTATCAGAGGAGCCCAGGCCAGGAGGTGAAGCAGAGCAAATTCACACTCTGACTACAAAAGCAAACGCATATTTTTGATGAGCCTGCAGTGGCTGCCTTTGTACACTTGGAATGATGTTTTCTTCCCCTTTTTGCCTACAAGGAATGTTGTAAGCAGGCATAAACAAATGCCTTCATTATTTATCCTAGTCTCACTGCACTAAATCTTTGTACATGGGAAATTTGCTGTTTTGTTTGGCTGGCAATTGCTTAACCTAAGGGGCCATGAGAGTCTTTCTCAGGTTTGCATCTTGGGATTGTTCTAGTGCAAGTGAATACCCATTAGACTAAAAGTTGTTATAAAAATTGAAGCCATGAGATTGAGTAAAAACTTCTTCATCACTCTCACCTCTGGCACCTTGTAGCCCAGGTTCTACTGTGATTGTAAGAATAATTGGCCAGGCATGGTGGCTCACGCCTGTAATCCCAGCACCTTGGGAGGCCAAGGCGGGTGGATCATGAGGTCAATAGATCGAGACCAGCCTGGCCAACATAGTGAAGCTCTGTCTCTACTAAAATACAAAAAAAAAGCCAGGCATGGTGGTGTGTGCCTGTAATCCCAGCTACTCAGGAGACTGAGGCAGGAGAATCACTTGAACCAGGGAGTCTGAGGTCGCAGTGAACTGAGATTGCGCCACAGCACTCCAGCCTGGTGACAGAGCGAGACTCTGTCTCAAAAAAAAAAAAAAAAAGAAAGAAAAAGAAAAAGAATAATCACCTCTCCAATGGGGCTGTGGCCAAGTGTGTCAGAGAGCCCTGGATGAATGTCTTGCTGGAAACAAGACTAATGGGCAGTCTTCTCTCCAAGTTTTTTTGTTTTGTTTTGTTTCATATTTAGAATTATCCTTCCTAATACAGAAGAAATGGTATAGAACAGCAGGTTTTCCAAATAAAAACGCTGGTTTGGATGATTATTAAATACCTTGTTTTATGTCATGCTAAGAAAAGTCATTGACTACTCTCTCTGCTCTTCCTTTTCAAGAAACTCCCAGAGACTAGGCTAGAGATCCAGATGGCGTGGACATCTAGCCATCTGTCCCCAAGCTGCAACTTTCCTGATTCTCCTTGCTTTCATCAATGAATGGCACCACCATTGTCCTAATACAGGAATAGGGATAACTATTCCTGAAGATTCATCCTTTGTTATTCCTCCCAAATATGGCTAGACCTTTTCACTTCTGGTTACAGTGTCATATTTCAGGGTGCATTCAGTTGTGGATTTCCAACCTGTCCTGAACAACATATTAACATTATTCTAGTACAGGCCTACAACCTCCATATGCATCTCAAGTCCTCTTTCTGCCACTGCAATGCAGTGCCCATGGCCTATAGTTACCTATGTGGGCTGAGTACTATGCTAAGTGTTTTATATGGGTCTTTTCATTTGATGCAAACAACGATGCTAAGAGGTAGGCACTCTTTTTATACCAGTTTCCGGGTACTTTGCTCATGGTCACATAGCTAGAGGAAGTGGGATTTGAATCAAGGTATTTGCATTTATCATTCCAATTCTTCACCCCTTCCTGTGTCCTTGCCTTTTGCCATGTGACTTTGTAGTTCCCCTATGAAGAGGTGGAATCCATTTTCCTACCCCTTGATTCTAAGCTCAGCCATGTGACTTGCTTTGGCCAATGGGATGATAATGGATGATATAAGCAGAAGCTTTTAAGTAATGCTTGTGTATTTCTGTTTGCACTCTTGTCCTCTCCCATGACCATGAAGAAAAACATGTCCGGGCCAGCCTGTTGGAGGATAAAAGACTCATTCATCAAATCCAAGTCATTCCAGTTGTCCCAGCCTTGGCTATCTATGGTCAGCTTACAACCAGCCAACCTTCAGACTTATGAGACCAACCAGGACAGCAGAGCTGCCCAGCTGCCTAGCCTCCAAAATCCATTACATAATAACTTTCAATTATGTCATCTTTCTGCTAAAATCCAACCTATCAATCACTTAACCAATCTACCCGTCTTTTAATAATTTCATGCTGCCTAAAGATGAAGTACAGATTTTTGGGTTCCTGTCTGGCATGTAAAGACCTTAGAAGTAGCTGCTCCACCCTAAAAACAAGTAAAAATCTGACCGAGCTGAAAAATCAACAATTCTTTTTAGATCTGTCAGGAAGTGAGGCTACAGGGTAAACCATTGCCCTTAAAACCAGGGAAACAGACAGACAGATACAGAGAATGACAACTTACCGAAGTAGAAACCCACAAGCAGAAACCTTTATAGAAACCATAGCTGGGATAGGAAAACCTGAACTGTAATTGATTAATTACTAAAAGCTCAGTGTGGACAAATCTGTGAATTAAAAACTCTAGGAGGCTCCTCAGACTTTTTTGAGTCTTGCTGCCTGGAGCTCTACTGTGTTCTCACAGTGAACATCTCCTCATGGTTCTGGCAGGGGGATGGAGAAAAAGTGGCCATCTTGAAGTATGCCAGAGCGTTCTGTTCTCTTTAACAAGGCCTGCCCTCAAGAGAAATTTTACCAGATCCTAACCTATCAGGGGTTTCGACAGACTAACCAAACTGGGGAAAGGGAAATACCTAACTCCAGCAACTTCTATCCACCCTGTCCCATCTAATATGGGGGGAAACTGAGAATCACTTGTGAAGTTCACAACCTAGAGGCACAGGCTCACTAAAAGACTAAGACCTAATCATAGGACTATAGAATCCTCCCCCTACTCCCCACCCCCACCCAACACCTTACTGCTACATCACTACAGGTCTATTTACTTCAGTTCCTCTCATCTAGTATATTATGTCCAGACTAAAAAAAAAATTTACAAGACATACTAAAAGGCAAACAACAACAACAACAACAAACCCAGCCCCACCCCTCCATTAAACTGCTCCCCAAAACAACCCAACAAAACACTATCTGAAGAGACACAGCAAGTGTCAGAACCAGACCCTCATGTGGCAGGATTGTTGACATAATTAGACCATAAATTTAAAACAACTACTATTAATGTGTTGAGGGATCTGACAGAAAAAGTAGGCAACATGCAAGAACAGATGGATAAACAGAGAGATGGAAGTTCTAAGAAAGATTTACAAAATACTGGAGAACAAAAACACTGTAAGAGAAGTTAAGAATGTTGTTAATGGGCTTACTAGTAGACTGAATACACTGAGAAAAGAATCTCTGAGCTTGATACTTGGAGATTAAACAATACATTTCTAAATAACTAATGGGCCAAGAGAAATTTTAAAATATTTTAATGAAATTAAATTAAATTAAATTTAAAATACATAAAATGAAATTGAAAATACAGCTTATTAAAATTTGTGAGATGCAGTGAAAACAGTGCTTAGAGGAAAATTTATAGCATTGAATGTAGATATTAGAAAAGAAAAAAGATCAACTACCTTTTGATCTTGGATTCTGTGCTTTTTACCTGAGTGATGAAATAATATGTACATCAAACCCTCACAACACACAATTTATCTACAGAACCAACCTGCATATGTATCCCTGAAACTAAAATAAAAGCTAAAAATAGAAAAGCAGAAAGATCTAAAATCAATAATCTAAGTATCCACTTTAGATACTAGAAAAAAGAAGAGCATATTTAACTTAAAATAATCAGAAGAAAAGAAATTGCAAAAACTGGAGCAGAAATCAATGAAATTAAAAACAGGATATCAGTAGAGAAAATCAACCAAACCAAAAACTGGTTCTTTGAAAAGATCAGTAGAATCAATAAGCCAGGCTAGAACAGGATAACTAAGAAAAAAGAGAAAGGGCACAAATTACTAATATTAGAAATGAAAGTGGGGGGACATCACTACAGATCCCATGGATATTAAAAGGATAATAAAGGAATACCATGAACAACTCCATGCCCACAAATTTGATAACTTACATGAAATAGAATAATTCCTTGAATGACACAATCTGCTAAAACTCACACAAGAAGAATAAATCGACAATCTGAATAGGCCTATGTCTATTAAATTAAATCAATAATTAATAATGTACCCAAACAGAAAGCACTGGGTCTAGATGAGTTCATTAGTGAATTCTACCAAACATTTGAGGAAAAATTATACCAATTATCTACAACCTCTTTCAGAAGATAGAAGCAGATGGAACACTTTCTAACACATTCTATGAAGCCTGCATTATTCTACTACCAAAATCAGAAAAGGACATTATGAGAAAAGAAAACTACAGAAC
This sequence comes from Hylobates moloch, assembly GCF_009828535.3. Taxonomy (NCBI): domain Eukaryota; kingdom Metazoa; phylum Chordata; class Mammalia; order Primates; family Hylobatidae; genus Hylobates; species Hylobates moloch. Next base: position 135,716,126 of record NW_026652280.1, read on the forward strand.
AGTATCTCTCAGGAACATAGATGCAAAATCCTCAACAAAATATTAACAAAATGGAATCCAATAATGTATGAAAGAATTACATATCATGACCAAGTGAGATTTATCCCAGGTATGCAAGATTTGTTCAACATTTGAAAATCAATTAATATAATCCATCACATCGACAAACTAAAAAAGAAAAATTACTTGACAATGTCAGTAGATGTGGAAAAAGCATTTGAGAAAATCCAATACCAATTCATGATAAATTCATCAGACTAGGAATAGAGGGTAAATTCCTCAACTTAATAATGAAAATTTATAAAAAATCTACTGCTAACATCATACTTAATGGGGAGAAACTAGAAGCTTTCTCACTGAGATTAGGAACAAAGTAAAGGTATCCCCAATCATCCCTGCTTTCCAACATTGCACTGGAAGTCCTAGCTAGTGCAATAAACAAGGAAAGAAAATTAAATATATATAAATTGGGAAGGAAGAAATAAAACTACCTTTGCTCACAGATTACATGATTGTTTATGTAGAAAATCCAAAAGAATTGACCAAAAAAAACCCCAAAACTCCTAGAACTATTAGGTTGGTACAAAAACCACATGGCAGAAACTGCAATTACTTTTGCACTAACCTGATAATAAGTATTGCAGTAAGGTTGCAGGATACGAGGTTAATATACAAAAGTCAATTGCCTTTCTATATACTGGCAATGAAATGGTGGACTTTGAAATTAAAAACACAATACCATTTAAATTAGCACCCTCAAAATGAAATCTAACAAAATATGTACAAGATCTGTATAAGAAAAACTATAAAATTGATGAAAGAAATCAAAGAACTAAACAAATTGAGAGATATTCCATGTTCATGAATAGAAAGACCAACATTGTCAACATGTCAGTTCTTCCCAACATGATCTATAATTTCAGTGCAAACCCAATCAACATTCTAGCAGTTTGTCAATACAGTTATTGGCAAACTGACTCTACAGGAGAGGCATAAGACCCAGAATATCCAACACAGTATTGAAAGAGAAGAACAAAGTTAGAAGACTAACACTACCTGACTTCAAGTCTTACCATAAAGCTACAGTGTGGTACTGGTGAACAAATAGGCAAATAAATCAATGGAACAGAATAGCCCAGAAATAGACCCATAGAAATATAGTCAACTGATCTTTGACAAAGGCAATACAATGGAGAAAAGCTGGCCTTTTCGGGAACTACTAAACATCCACATGCAAAAAAAGAGTCTAGACACAGACATTACATCCTTCACAAAAATCAGCTCACAGACCCAAACATAAAACACAAAACTATAAAACTCTTAGAATGTCATAAATTTGTTAAACGTAGTTGCTGCATTGGCATTTTTGGGGCCTGACATAGTTCTTTGAAACCCAGTTGTACCCTGTCACTTTTGGCCTCATTAAAACTTTTTCTGTGTGGTTATTTTTAATATAGCCCACTTGTTCCTCATCTCATTAACCCAAAACCCAACACTTTCCATAGCTGCTGATTATGATGTCAATACCTAATTGTCAACACCAGAATTACATGAAAATTCCCCTACTTTGCATGTTTGTTTGTTTTTGAGACAGGGTCTCACTGTAACACCCAGGCTGGAGTGCAGTGGTGTGACCATGGCTTACTGCAGCCTCAGCCTCCTAGGCTCAAGCGATACTCCCACCTCAGCCTCCTGAGTAGCTGGGACCACAGGAGCACACCCCTGTGCCTGGCTAATTTTTGTACTTTTTTTGTTGAGACAGGGCTTTGCCAATGTTGCCTAGGTGGCCAAACTCCTGAGTTCAAGCAATCCACCCACCTTGGCCTCCCAAGGTGCTGGGATTACAGGCATGAGCCACCACACACAGTCTGCCTATGTTTTCTTTAAAGTAGCCAATTCACAACTCCCATGGGAAAACCTAAGGAATAGTGCCCTTAATAAGGGCATAGTCCCACAGGTCTTCTTTCTCTCCCATTCTCCACCTGATGGTTGAGCTCCCTGCTGCCTCCAGATTTCCTGATGACTTCCTATCAGCACCCCTAATCTCTCTGGTACCTGTAAGTAATACATTTCTTCTCTTTTATGCATTCTGGTTTCACTTCCTCACTGTGCTTCACCTGACACAAGCACTTGAACCTAACTTTCCTCCTGGTCAGCCCTCTCCTAGAGAGTGGCTATCTTGGCTTATTGCTACTCTCAAGAGAGAGAGAGCTCAGGATCAGATTAGAAAAAAATCACAACGTCGAAGATAACATGGGACAACATATAGATTACCTTCGGTTTAGCAATGACTTTTTACATATAATACCAAAGGCGTGATACATGCAAGAGATAATAAGCTAGACTTTATTAAAATTAAAAATGTCAGCCAGGAACTCTGGCTCACGCCTGTAATCCCAGCACTTTGGGAGGCCGAGGCAGGCAGATCACAAGGTCAAGAGATCGAGACCATCCTGGCCAATGTGGTGAAACCCGGTCTCTACCAAAAATACAAAAATTAGCTGGGCATGGTGGCGCTTGCCTGTAGTCCCAGCTACTCAGGAGGCTGAGGCAGGAGAATTGCTTGAACCTGGGAGGCAGAGGCTGCAGTGAGCCGAGATCATGCCACTGCACTCCAGCCTGGTGACAGAGCGAGACTCTGTATCACAAAAAAAAAAAAAAAAGAGAGAGAGAGAGAAAATGAACAACTTAATTTAAAAATGGACAAAACACTTGAACAGACACCTTGCCAAAGAAGATACACAGATGGCAGATAAGCAAAATAAAAGATGCTCCACATCACATGTCATTGAGGAAATGCAAATTTAAACAACAATGAGATACCACTACATGCCTATTAGAATGGCCAAAATCCAGAACACTGACAACACCAAATGCTGGCAAGGATATAGAACAATGGGAATTCTCATTCATTGCAGGTGGGGATGCAAAATGATACAGCCATTTGGAAGACAGCCTGGTGATTATTATTACTATAAGTTCTAGGGTACATGTGCACAATGTGCAGGTTTGGTACATAGGTGTACATGTGCCATGTTGGTTTGCTGCACCCATCAACTCATCATTTACATTAGGTATTTCTCCTAATGCTATCCCTTCCCTAGCCCCCACCCCATGACAGGCCCCAGTGTGTGATGTTCCCCACCCTGTGTCCAAATGATCTCATTGTTCAATTCCCACCTATGAGTGAGAACATGCGGTGTTTGGTTTTCTGTCCTTGCGATAGTTTGCTGAGAATGGTGGTTTCCAGCTTCATCCATGTTCCTGCAAAGGACATGAACTCATCCTTTTTTATGGCTGCATAGTATTCCATGGTGTATATGTGCTACATTTTCTTAATCCAGTCTATCATTGATGGACATTTGGGTTGGTTCCAAGTCTTTGCTATTGTGAATAGTGCCACAATAAACATATGTGTGCATGTATCTTTATAGCAGCATGATTTATAATCCTTTGGGTGTATACCCAGTAATGGGGTTGCTGGGTCAAATGGTAATTTTAGTTCTAGATCCTTGAGGAATTGCCACACTCTCTTCCATAATGGTTGGACCAATATACACTCCTGCCAACAGTGTAAAAGTGTTCCTATTTCTCCACATCTTCTCCAGCATCTGTTGTTTCCTGACTTTTTAATGATCGCCATTCTAACTGGCATGAGATGGTATCTCATTGTGGTTTTGATTTGCATTTCTCTGATGACCAGTGATGATGAGCATTTTTTCATGTGTCTGTTTGCTGCATAGATGTCTTCTTTTGAGAAGTGTCTGTTCATATCCTTTGCCCACTTTTTGATGGGGTTGTTTTTCTCTTCTAAATTTGTTTCAGTTCTTTTTTTTTTTTTTTCCTTAGATGGAGTCTGGCTCTGTTGCCCAGGCTGGAGTTCAGTGGCATGATCTCAGCTCACTATAAGCTCTGCCTCCCAGGTTCACGCCATTCTCCTGCCTCAGCCTCCTGAGTAGCTGGGACTGCAGGCACCCGCCACCACGCCTGGCTAATTTTTTGCATTTTTAGTAGAGGCGGGGTTTCATCATGCTAGCCAGGATGGTCTTGATCTCCTGACCTCGTGATCCACCCACCTCGGCCTCCCAAAGTGCTGGGATTACAGGCATGAGCCACCGCGCCTGCCTTGTGTTCTTTGTAGATTCTGGATATTAGCCCTTTGTCAGATGGGTAGATTGCAAAAATTTTCTCCCATTCTGTAGGTTGCCTGTTCACTCTGATGGTAGTTTCTTTTGCTGTCCAGAAGCTCTTTAGTTTAATTTGTTAGTTTTGGCTTTTGTTGCCATTGATTTTGGTGTTTTAGACATGAAGTCCTTGCCCATGCCTATGTCCTGAATGGTATTGCCTAGGTTTTCTTCTAGGGTTTTTATGGTTTTAGGTCTAACATTTAAGTCTTTAATCCATCTTGAATTAATTTTTGTATAAGGTGTAAGGAAGGGATCCATTGCAGCTTTCTACATATGGCTAGCCAGTTTTCCCAGCACCATTTATTAAATAGGGAATCCTTTCCCCATTTCTTGTTTTTGTCAGGTTTGTCAAAGATCAGATGGTTGTAGATGTGTGGCATCATTTCTGAGGCCTCTGTTCTGTTCCATTGGTCTATATATCTGTTTTGGTACCAGTACCATGCTGTTTTGGTTACTGTAGCCTTGTAGTATAGTTTGAAGTTAGGCAGCGTGATGCCTCCAGCTTTGTTCTTTTTGCTTAGAATTGTCTTGGCAATGCAGGCTCTTTTTTGGTTCTATATGAACTTTAAAGTAGTTTTTTCCAATTCTGTGAAGAAATTCATTGGTAGCTTGATGGGGATAGCATTGAATCTATAAATGACTTTGGGCAGTATGGCCATTTTCACGATATTGATTCTTCCTATCCATGAGCATGGAATATTCTTCCATTTGTTTGTGTCCTCTTTTATTTTGTTGAGCAGTGGTTTGTAGTTCTCCTTGAAGAGGTCCTTCACATCCCTTGTAAGTTGGATTCCTAGGTATTTTATTCTCTTTGTAGCAATTGTGAATGGGAGTTCATTCATGATTTGGCTCTCTGTTTGTCTGTTATTGGTGTATAGGAATCCTTGTGATTTTTGCACATTGATTTTGTATCCTGAGACTTTGCTGAAGTTGCTTATCAGCTTAAGGAGATTTTGGGCTGAGATGATGGGGTTTCCTAAATATACAATCATGTAATCTGCAAACAGGGACAATTTGACTTCCTCATTTCCTAATTGAATACTCTTTATTCATTTCTCTTGCCTGATTGTCCTGGCCAGAACTTCCAACACTATGTTGAATAGGAGTGGTGAGAGAGGGCATCCCTGTCTTGTGCCAGTTTTCAAGGGGAATGCTTCCAGTTTTTGCCCATTCAGTATGATATTGGCTGTGGGTTTGTCATAAATAGCTCTATTATTTTGAGATAATTCCCACTGATACCTAGTTTATTGAGAGTTTTAGCATGAAAGGCTGTTGAATTTTGTTGAAGGCCTTTTCTGCATCTATTGAGATAATCATGTGTTTTTTGTCTTTGGTTCTGTTTAGGTGATGGATTATGTTTATTGATTTGTGTATGTTGAACCAGCCTTGCATCCCAGGGATGAAGCTGACTTGATCGTGGTGGATAAGCTTTTTGATGTGCTGCTGGATTCAGTTTGCCAGTATTTTATTGAGGATTTTTGTATCAATGTTCATCAGGGATATTGGTCTAAAATTCTCTTTTTTTTGTGTCTCTGCCAGGCTTTGGTGTCAGAATAATGTTGGCCCATAAAATCAGTTACAGAGGATTTCCTCTTTTTCTATTGACTGGAATAGTTTCAGAAGGGAATGGTACCAGCTCCTCTTTGTACTTCCGGTAGAATTTGGCTGTGAATCCGTCTGGTCCTGGACTTTTTTTGGTTGGTAGGCTATTAATTATTGCCTCAATTTCAGAGCCTGTTATTGGTCTATTCAGAGATTCAACTTCCTGGTTTAGTCTTGGGAGAGAGTATGTCTCCAGGAATTTATCCATTTCTTCTAGATTTTCTAGTTTATTTGCATAGAGGTGTTTATAGTATTCTCTGATGGTAGTTTGTATTTCTGTGGGATGGGTGGCAATATCCCCTTTATCATTTTTTATTGTGTCTATTTGATTCTTCTCTCTTTTCTTCTTTATTAGTCTTGCTAGAGATCTATCAATTTTGTTGATCTTTTCAAAAAACCAGCTCCTGGATTCATTGATTTTTTGAAGGGTTTTTTATGTCTCTATCTCTTTCAGTTCTGCTCTGATCTTAGTTATTTCTTGCCTTCTGCTAGTTTTGAATTTCTTTGCTCTTGTTTCTCTAGTTTTTTTTAATTGTGATGTTAGGGTGTCAATTTTAGATCTTTCCTGCTTTCTCTTGTGGGAATTTAGTGCTACAAATTTCCCTCTACACACTGCTTTGAATGTGTCCCAGAGATTCTGGCACATTGTGTCTTTGTTCTCATTGGTTTCAAAGAACATCTTTATTTCCACCTTCATTTCATTATTTACCCAGTAATCATTCAGGGGCAAGTTGTTCAGTTTCCATGTAGTTGTGTGATTTTGAGTGAGTTTCTTAATCCTGAGTTCTAATTTGATTGCACTTTGGTCTGAGAGACAGTTTGTTGTGATTTCTGTTCTTTTACATTTGCTGAGGAGTGCTTTACTTCCAATTATGTGGTCACTTTTAGAATAAGTGCGATGTGGTGCTGAGAAGAATGTATATTCTGTTGATTTGGGGTGGAGAGTTCTGTAGACGTCTATTAGGTCTGCTTGTTGCAGAGCTGAGTTCAGGTCCTGGATATCCTTGTTAACCTTCTATCTCATTGATCTGTCTAATATTGACAGTGGGGTGTTAAAGTCTCCCATTATTGTTGTGTGGGAGTCTAAGTCTCTTTCTGGGTCTCTAAGGACTTGCTTTATGAATCTGGGTGCTCCTGTATTGGGTACATATATATTTAGGGTAGTTAGCTCTTCTTGTTGAATTGATCCCTTTACCATTATGTAATGGCCTTGTCTCTTTTGATCTTTGTTGGTTTAAAGTCTGTTTTATCGGAGACTAGGATTGCAACCCCTCTTTTTTTTCCTTTCCATTTGCTTGGTAGATCTTCCTCCATCCCTTTGTTTTGAGCGTATGTGCATCTTTGCACGTGAGATGGGTCTCCAGAATACAGCATACTGATGGGTCTTCACTCTTTATCTGATTTGCCAGTCTGTATCTTTTAGTTGGGGCATTTAGCCCATTTACATTTAAGGTTAATATTGTTATTGTGAATTTGATCCTGACATTATGATGTTTGCTGGTTGTTTTGCCCGTTAATTGATGCAGTTTCTTCATAGCATTGATGGTCTACAATTTGGCATGTTTTTGCAGTGGCTGGTACTGATTCTTTCTTTCCATGTTTAGTGCTTCCTTCAGGAGCTCTTGTAAGGCAGGCCTGGTGGTGACAAAATCTCTCAGCATTTGCTTTTCTGTAAAAGATGTTATTTCTCCCTCACTTATGAAGCTTAGTTTGGCTGGATATGAATTTCTGGGTTGAAAATTGTTTTCTTTAAGAATGTTGAATATCGGCCCCCAGTCTTTTCTGGCTTGTAGGGTTTCTGCGGAGAGATCCGCTGTTAGTCTGATGGGCTTCCCTTTGTGGGTAATTCGACCTTTTTCTCTAGCTGCCCTTAACACTTTTTCCTTCATTTCAACCTTGGTGAATCTGACAATTGTGTGTCTTGGGGTTGCTCTTCTCAAGGAGTATCTTTGTGGTGTTCTCTGTATTTCCTGAATTTGAATGTTGGCCTGCCTTGCTAGGTTGGCAAAGTTCTCCTGGATAATATCCTGAAGAGTGTTTTCCAACTTGGTTCCTCGGTTACTGAGGAAATACAAATTTAAACAACAATAAGATACCACTACACGCCTCTTAGAATGGCCAAAATCCAGAACACTGACAATACCAAATGCTGGCAAGGACATAGAACAATGGGGATTCTCATTCATTGCAGGTGGGGATGCAAAATGATACAGCCATTTGGAAGACAGCCTGGTGTTTTTTGTTGTTGTTGTTTTGTTTTGTTTTTTTTACAAAACTAAACTTAACTTCTACCATATGATCCAGCCATTGAGTTCCTTGGTGTTTACTAAAAGAAATGGAAATCACCTTTACACAAAAATCTGCACATAGATATTTATAGTAGCCTTATTCATAATTGCCAAAACATGGAAGCAACAAGGTGTCCCTCAGTAGGTGAATGGATAAATAAACCGTGGTACATCCAGACAATGGAATATTGTTCAGCATTAAAAAGAAATGACTATCAAGCCATGAAATGACATGGAGTTACCTTAAATGAATATTACCAAATGAAAGAAGTAAATCTGAAAGGTTACATATTGCATAATTCCAGCTATATGACATTCTGAAAAAGGCAAAACTACAGATACAGTATAGAGGTCTCAGTGGTTGCCAGGAGTTGGAGAGAGGTAGGAATGAATAGGGGAAGCATGGAGGGTTTTCAGGGCTATGAAACTATTCTGTATGATATTATAATGGTGGAAGCATATCATTGTACAGTTGTCCAAATCCGTAGAATGTACAACATCAAGAGTGAACCCTAATGCAAACTATGGACTTTGGATGATAATGATGTGTCCATGGAGGTTCATCAGTTGTAACAAATGTACCACCCAGGTGTGGGATGTTGAGAATGGGGGAGGCTGGCTGTGTGTATGTGAGGTCAGGGAGCATATGGGAACTCTCTATACTTTCTACCTCAATTTTGCTGTGACCTTAAAACTGCTTTACAAAATACAGTTTATTTAAAAGGGGGGGAAGGGGAAACAAATAAAACAAATCTCCAACAACGACAACAAGAAGAACAAGATTAAGTACAGATCCTGAGCGTTGACAGAGCAGCCCTAGAAACCTTTGCTTTCTCAAGGTCCCATCACAAACTTCTACTCTAGCCTAAGCAGCCTATTTAAGGTGCCCCAAATATCCCTTGTCCTTTCCCAGCATCTTCCCAGCTCAAATATCCTCTTCCCCCACCCCTACCCTGTCACTCAACCACATTCTTCAGCGTTGAGTGTTGGTTCTACCCCTCTGGCAGACCTTCTTAACTCATCCTCACTAGAAGGGATGTCTCCAGCCTCCGCTCTCCCCTGCACCTGGGCCAGTCATCTGGCTCTTAACGTTGGCTACCCTGTGGAGTTAGGTAGAGCGTATGGTTTTTATGGATGTGTAGTAGTTCTCTAGTGTGCAAATTCTTTCAGAACATGTATTTTGCTGTATGATTTGTGTCATTGCCCTCAGACTTGTTGGTATTTAATTCAAGGATTAAATCAAAATATCAAAACTTACATTAAAATTTCAAAGCAATAAGTGGCCACAAAGCTTCCACACTGGAAGATGCATCTCACAGTCCCTCAGTGTCATAGTGTCACTGGTGGGAATGACTCTGAAGCAGCATTCAGAGCCACCTTCTGGGCTCCAAGGTGATGAGCCTCTGAGAATTACTATTCCTGCCTCCATAGTGAAGACCTCGGGCTCCTCAGGATTTTCTAAGGGGGTCGCTTTAGTCTGTAAAACCTTACATGGCTTACTACCAGAGGGGTCACCCCTCTGTATGCTCACCCTGGGAAGAGTGAGATGAATTCACTTCCAAGGCTAATGATCTGAGAGCCTTTTCCTGGGGCAGCAGGCTCTCCGATCTGGCAGCTGTCCTCTTCCCCTGGAGCTCTGCTGCAGTGATTTGCAACTAGGCAGATTTGACGGTGGGGGTGGGAGAGAGCGTGCAGAAGCGCCCCCATTGACCTCATGTCCCCTTCCCCACCTAGCCTCAATCACACCCATACTGACTGAGAACCATGGCTCCAACAGCTAAGCCTTTAAGGTGAGGGAACACTGTTTTCTCAACTAGGCATATTCTGCTAGAAATATCAGATCCTTTTCAGTGTACCTTAATTTTACAAATATTTCAGGTGAAAGGTGCTTTGCCCTTGCCCCAAATTACCTGTGCCATGATCTCAATCTGATCATTTTATTTTAATAGTCCCAACCTTAGAACGTCCAAATCCACCTTATTCTGTAGAGAAGTCCATGTGTCCACAGGAACACCATGTTTCTTTGTCTGTCCTTGTGAGTCTGAATAATTAAACAGGATTTTGATGGCATGTGTGCCATGTGTATTTATTGTGCACACAGGTAGATACATGCATAACATACTAATTGAATTATTTTAAAAACATAAATATTTTGCCAGGTTACAGAAACACACACTAAATATCTAAATCTACAAACTGCTGACAAACAGCACCTTTTCTAACAAAAGAGAGCAGTTTAATAACAGTGTTAGAAAGCTGGCAATATGTTTGCTAAAATCTTTAATTAGGGACAGGCTTTCCCAGAGGCCTCTGAAGGCAAAAGGTGTAAATGGAGAAACTGTCCCAGCCTGCATGCTCCACAGTGGCTGTGTTCCGAGCACAGATGGGCTGGTGAGGAAACTGTGAATGGACAAATGATAACAGACTACTCTGTAATTCCAACATCAGCTCATTAGCAATCTGTCAGAGATTTTAATATTTATACTGGTAAAAATGCAGAAATCACACGATCGTTACGCGACAGTGTGTGTGTCTCACTGAAAAGGCCATTATCAACAGACTGGCATAATGGCTATTAATAAAACAAAAATGTCGCGGGAAGCACAGGCATTTGGACGCTTTGTGCTCTTGTTAGAAAATGATGATTTTGTGTGCTTTTAGGGCATAACAGGAAGCTGAGATAACAATGGTTTCATGATGGAAATCATTAATAAATAAACAACCAGGCCAGCATGGTGGAAAATGTGAAGGACATGAAGCCATACCAGTTTCCAAAAGATGAACGGTGACGTTTCTCAGTTCTGAAAAAGCCTCTGTGTCAGCAACTTTAAATTCCCTTGGATCACAAACCTGGTTTCCAAATGATTTTAAACTTGCTAGTCAGCGGGTTCAAATAGTTGCCATTGAAAACGTATCTATTTAGAATGCATGTACACAATGAGCTGAAACTGATGAAGAATCAGGGTTTAGTCTCTGAAGGGAGAAAGAGAATGAACATTTATGAGGTATCTATTGTATGCCAAGTAGTTTATATTTGGAATCTTGTTTAATTTTCACAACAATCGAGTGAGATATTTCTCCCATTTTACAGGTGTAGAAGTAGCTGAGCAACAGAGAGATTATGTGACTTCATGAAGATAGTACGGCTGGTTAAGTGGAGACAATTTTATTTGAACTCAGTTCTTTATGGTTGCAAAGCTAATCTTTTTTTCCACTGCATTATTCTGCCTTTCAAGTTGTCTATCATGTACACGGGGGAGTAGCCTTTTAGGATCCTCATTACCTTACTATGGACAGGCACAAGGGCCCCAGAGACTCAGGGCTCAACTTATATGAAGGCATCCTTTTATTTATTTATTTATTTATTTATTTATTTATTTATTTATTTATTTTTTGAGATATGGTTTTGCTCTGTCTCCCAGGCTAGAGTGCAGTGGTGTGATCACAGCTCACTGTGGTCTCAACCTCCCAGGCCCCAGCCTCCCAAGTAGCTGGTCTGACAAAGCCATCCAATTTTAATGGCACAAGTGAACACTGACTTATTTGAAGTATATACTTTAAAATTTCTTTCTGGGGAATAGTTCTACTTCAATATTGAGAAATGTCTGCACCTGATACAAAGAGTTAAGCTAATGATCTGTGAAATCTAGTCAAAAAATTTTTGAAAGAAAAGAGTTCTTATATTATGATTCTGTAAAGCTCAAAAATAAGTCAGGACAATGAAAACGGTTAGAAATCAGGATGATGATTTCCCCTGGAGAGAACAGTGACTGCAAGCAGGCACCAGGGGACTTCTGGGATCAGGGTATTGCTCTATTTCTTTTCTTTTTTTTTTTTTTTTTTTTTTGAGATGGGGTCTTGCTCTGTTGCCCATGCTGGAGTGCAGTGGCATGATCTCGGCTCACTGCAAACTCACCCTCCTGGGTTCAAGCAATTCTCCCGCCTCAGCCTCCTGAGTAGCTGGGATTACAGGCACCTGCCACCATACCTGGCTAATTTTTGTATTTTTAGTAGAGACAGGGTTTCACCATGTTGGCCAGGCTGGTCTCGAACTCCTGACCTTGTAATCTGCCCTCCTCGGCCTCCCAAAGTGCTGAGATTACAGGCATGAGCCACTGAGCCTGGCCTTGCTCTATTTCCTGATCTAAATGCTGGTTACACCACTGTGTTAACTTTGTGAAATTTTGTCGAGTTTGTAAATTTAGGATTTGAACACATTCCTATATGCCTATCCTACTTCCATAACATTTACCAGAAAAAATAGAGGACAAAATTTTTTTCCTAACATGATTTAAATTGGAGTCCTGCTTGTTCAATTTTCGTATTTTGTGGCCATGGGCAAAATTATTCTTTATGTGAAGCTTGTAATTGGAAGTCCTCCTTCTGGAGTTTGGAGACTATAAGCTAGGGAATATGTCTCCCTTGTCCATGTGGGTGAGTGTGTGTATGCTTATTTAAATATGCTCATATCCTGGAAATGGAGAAATACCTGTGTTCTTTTACTGTCATCTTTCAAATTCCTGAGAAACCTAAAATGGGAGTGGAATGTTAAGTGCAAATTTTATGCAAGTGAGCTTGGGGATGGAACTGTCTTATTTGGTGACCCCTTATTGGTAGCAATTTCCTGTGCAAATGGCAAGGGCAGGCACCCTCTCCTCTCAGAAACCAACATCTCCAGCCAGCATGTTGAACTCACTCTCACCTTGTGTCTTCGCCCCATCCCTGCTCAGTTCTTATTGCCAGGCTCTGCTGGAAGAGCCAAGGCAGGAGGATGTCTGCATCCCACAGACATCTGAAGGGCTGATTCTGAGGGCACTTGAACAGACTCAACCTATTCATTTGTGCTTCAAACATATTTCCTACCTTACAGTACATGCCTATCTTAATGATCTAAACTTTTTTTTAATCACCAAGATAACTACAAACAAGGTAGATTATTAAAATGCTGCACTGCATTCACTAGGTCACTTCTAGAACTTTATCTTAAGGAAATCATTAGACAAGTTTGCAAAGATATTTCTCAATGTGTGGTTTGAGGACTACCAGTATCAATATCGCCTGTAGTGCTTGATAAAATGCAGATTCCTGGGTCTTATGCCTCTCTTATTGAAGATGTGAGGCTCATGCATCTATATTTTAAAAGAGCCTCAGATAATTCTTAATCACATTTAAGCTTGAGGATCACTAATGTACAGGGATGTTATTGCAATATTGTTTAAAAGAGGAACAAAAGGGAGCAGGGAGCCTAAATGTTCATCAGAAGAGGATTAGTTAAAATAATGATGATACAATGACATTCTGCAGCTTTAAATATGTAATATAGATCGATATTTATTGACATGGAAAAATGTTCACAGTATATTGCTGGATGCAAAAAGGACATGTTATCTGATAATGTTTTTGTTTCTAAATATGCATTTGGGTGAGGCCAGAATATCAACAGTGCTTATCTCTGGATGATACTTTTATTTTTCATTGTTTTCTCCTATGTTTTCTGTTTGTTTTTTTGTTTTGCAGTAATCATTGGTTACTTTTATAATCAAATAACTCCAATAAAGCTATTATAAAAACCAGAAAAAGAAAACTATTTGATTTCCTAAGCAAGTACTTCCAGTGTACTATTCCAGTGAAATTTGTGGATGGTTAATTCAGAAGATCACAATAGCTGTCTGATCCTCTTAACATATGAAATATCTAAAAGACATGTCTCTGTTGGTCCATGAGATCAGTCAATATTGCCAATGGAGTAGAACCTTCTGAACCCAAGAGTGACTTTATAGCTGATGTTTATATCACAGATATTGTTACTCATTAGAACTAGTGCTTTTTGCAAGGGATAAGAATGGTGAAGAGGGCTGGGAAATGCATACTGTGATTTGGGGAAGTGTATCTGGTGCATAAAGACTGTCCAGCTCTTGTATTTAGAAGATTTGCAGCAGTGGAAGAGTCCTGAAGAAATCGAAGGGTCAGTGAACTGCAGTTGTATCCTGCTTTTTATGCTTGCTTTCAATCCTTTACCCTTAAAAGTGTTTTGTTCTTCTTCTTCAGCTTCATCTTATAATGAAAAAGATAGGGAATGAGATCCACTGAAAATTCCAGGATTTTGCCTCTCAGAACACAATCTTGAGAGTACATTTTTCCTAATCTAATCTGTTTTAAATGTTGTCAGGAAGTACCATAATTGGTTGTGGTAAATGACACTGGAACCACATTGCTACTCACTCTGGAAATGATATGAGCTCAGTGTGCTGCTGATCAAATGCATTTCTGCATTAAAACTATTACAGGCAGAATGCCTCAATGGGATTCTTTCCTCCTAATAGTTTTCCAGGGTTTGTGCTGAAAGGGTTCTGTCAATCAAGTCTGAAAATCAGCTTAACACTCTGACTTGGGTTAATAAAATGCAGCTGCCAGGATCTCAGCTCAGAGGCCACTGTTCCCTGGTTCCAACATTATCAAGCCCCACTAAAAATGCCTCATTATAATTGATACTCACTGATAATACACTTTTTTTTAATGTAAAGAATGCCTCCAGAAAGACTTTGCCTTACACAAAGCCTGCTAGAAGAGAGACCCCATATCAAAGACAGATAGCTAAGAGGAAGTAGTACAGGCTAGATGTATTTTCACAAGTACCCTGGGGACAGACTTGGTGCAGATTCTGACTTTCCTGGGTGGCTTGGATAATGCACCAAGAATTGATACCGAAATAAGGATATGGCCCAGATTATATGGCTGTGAAAGAGGCTCTGATAGCACTGTCACCAATTAATGGGAAGATGAGATTCCAAATGAAAAGACTTATTTTACTAAGGAAAACAAGATGTCATAATGCAGAAAGCCCATGACAACTGACATGCCAGTGAGAAGAGAAAATGGCCCTTGAATCGCTAAGTCACTGCCTGACTGGAGAGTCCATATCACTGTCTCTTAGTTCTTCTAAGATTCAGACTTCTGGGCCAATTGATTCTAACTCTCTTCAAATAGAAATATTTCTCCTCTAGTTTCATGGACAGAGGCACTCACACAAAAACAACCCACATTAAAAGGACATTAGGGCCATCAAAGTGCTGGAGGGAAGCACGATGGCTTTCAAACTAATTCTACTTTCTAGAAAGTTTCTGCTGGCTGTCTCTGAGAAGGAAAAAATGAAATAAACACAGCCCTGGTGTGGGGGTTGGTATTTCCACCCAGTGAATTCTTATCATGGTAGAATACCACTAAGGTGGACAAGCAAGTAGGAAACTGAGAAAGGAACATTGTTACTTATACTCCCGTGTTGTTTATTTGAGAATTTCTGTTCAGAGACAACTGGAGTGACTTTCCAGGAAGGGAGAAGGAAATGGTTTTTCGTGGCTGGTAGAGCTATTGTTAGGAAAGCTTTAAGGAGGTACTTTGGGCACAGTCTTCTTCACACAACCAAAATGGCTCTGGTGGCTGCGGGATCACATGACGTTATGAGGGAATGCTTGACTCCATTACATTTGCTTCAGATTCCCTATCAAACATTAATTGCCTGAATTTCCCTGGCCAAGTGAAAAAAAAAATAAGCATACACACATTTATCGTGTGATTGTTTTATTACTTTGGCTGTACTTCTTCCAGATGTGTTTTTATTCAGGTTATATATTCTAGCACACACTGCCCCCCTGTGCAGTGAGGAGCACACCCCTTACACTCTCCTTAGGATGATTTATGACTGATACATATTGAGGACTTGTGTGCTGCAGCCTGTACTGAGCTCTTCATAAACATTCTCTCCACCTGATCCCCACATGACTGTGTGAAGTTGATAATGTTCTTTTTAGTCCTAATTTACAGGGAAATTGGGTAAGAGGAAGGTTGAGTAACTTGCTCCAGATTATCCAGCTGGCGAGCAGATCCTGACCTAGTCTATCTACAAAGCACTGCTCCTTCACTGCTATTCTCTACACCTGCTGGCTGATGATGTTCTATACTTGAGCTTCTCCCAGTATGAGTTAGTGGCCTATAGTCACTAGTCCCTACATGTGGCATTTCTAGGAAAGGGAACTATCCCTATCCCCAGAACAAGCCCTAGGTTACACTTGGATCCAGGCCTACTTTGAGAGATTGTTGCCACTGAAGGGGAGACAGCCTACTAAAGACAGAGCTCTAGCTTCAAAATCGGAGAGATCAGCTTTCAATTTTGGCTTTCGTATTTACTAGCTGTGTGATCTAGGTCAAATAATTTAACCTGTCTGAACTTCAGCAACCCAGCACCATATGTAACGTGGAGAGAGCTAAAAGGTCATTAGGGACATATGAGCCCTAGATTACACTTAGGCTCTGTGCTTCTAAAAATCCAACTCCTCTGGGGAGTGGGCAGTGAGAATACAATGAGTGTGTTTGGGAGAAAGATATAACAGTTGATAAGAAGTGGGCAATAGTGATGCTACCCACCACTCCTAAGCAGACCTCACCAGTTGATCAGGGCACCATTTTGTGATGAGTCTGGTTTCAGTGTCAGAATTCTTCTCAAGGGTTCCAAGCAGTTCAATGGAGTTGGTGCTCAAGAAGAATCCTATTTATTATCCCATGCATAGGGATATCAAAATAGGATCTGCACATGGGGAGGAGTAAAATAATAAGGTAAAGGGTCTGAAAAAGAAGAAAAGTGGAACTGTGAAACTTGAACATTACTTTATCTCATTTTGTTTTTTATGATTTAAAAAATAATCCTTCTCACATTAATAAAAGTGGATTTCATAGTAGGAGTGGGATCCTCAGTTGGAAACTAACATTGGTGACTACTTTACATAGATTATCACCTGTGAGCAGTAAAACAGCCCAGGAAGGGAAGATTAGTAGCCCCATAATACAACTGAGGAAACTGAGGCTCAGAAAAGTAGAGTAACTTGCCCAATACCACATAACTATCGAGTGGGAGCATCTAGCACCAAATGTGGTCCTCTTTCCACAAAACCATCCCAGGACCATGCAACACTGAGTTCTAGGCCTTTTGCAATTAACTCAAACCCATCTATTTTCCCCTGGCTTCCCTGGGTTCCCAGTAGCTGGGCCCACTGATCTCTCTACCTGCCATGGGACATAGAGCAAGGGGTTTGAGACAGTGTTCCCTGCAAAGTATTGCAGGAAATTTGATACTAGAAAAAGGTCACTTAATGTAATTCCACTTAAAATGGGTTTCCCAAGTTCTACTGCATTAAAAAAAAAAGGTTGGACTAGGACTTTATCTTGAAAATGATACTAAAATTTATGAAAATAGGTGTTCTAGGAATTAAACCTGTGGTAATTGTGTAATTCATGAATGAATGAATAATAAACAATAAGTCTAACTTGAGGACTTAACTTTTTTATTTTTATAGATTTAGAGGGTACATGCACGGTTTTGTTACTGGATATATGTGTAATGGTGAAGTAACTGTAATTTGAGGAAACAAATTACCTCAAGTCTTCATGGCATAAAACGATCAAGTGTTATTATGCTCACAGATTCTGTGGGTCAAGAACTCAGCCTGGGCACAGCACATGACTCTATGGCTCTTCACCATCACTTTCATTGATGTCAAGAAATCTTTCTCACCTACTTAGCTTTGTAACTGTAGGAACTCCCATCATGAGTATTTCTCTTAGGAATTTCCCGACTTCAGCTCTGCCTCTTCCCTCCCTGACTGCAGTGCCTCATCCCTATGCACTGCACTTCGGGGTTATTTCTCCTTCTGCAAGCTTAGCTCTGCCCCTTGCCTCTGACTACGCCCTGTGCCTTCAGCTAGCCTTCATTCTGTTTCTGGCATCTGTCTCGACCCCTATGGCCCTGCTTTGTTTAAGGCAGTTCTCCTCCTTGGGGCCTGGACCCTGCCATAGGAGCAATCCAATAGGTTGAACCTGTCCCCTGTGGAGAGATGGCCCTGGCCCTGTCTGCCAACCTGGGATCTGAGCCACTCCCTTGTTTTCCTCTTCCTGTTCTCAGCTCACATATAGGGGCACTTTGCTCGAATGAGCTCAAGGAAGGAAAACACCTAGTCCCACAGCTGACTCACAATGGGCACTAAATTAAATGCTAGAATTCCCTTGCTCAGCGAGGCCCCTGACTGGAAATGGCCACATTCCCTGGACACTGGGTCTTGACCACTTATCAGAACCCATTCTGTCTATGCTGCCTGTGCCTCCAGCTCCTCCAGTGCATTGATTTTTGAATCAGCCTTTCCCCTCATAGTGTCTGCATTACTGCTGAGAGGTCTGCTGAACCTAATCACAGATCTTCCTCAGACACCTTGAAACAAATGTCTGAAGAGCCCAGAACAATTTCACACTAAAATTCTCTTTCACTCAGCAAAGATATATTGATGATTCAGGCGCTGGGCTTCTGAGGTTCCAGGCCTAGACTAGAAACTGGTGATACTGTGGTGAACATAGTTCCAGCCTTGCCTCTCCTGTTACCCTTCAACTCTTGCTGGCCAGGCGTGGGGTGGCTCATGCCTGTAATCCTAGCACTTTGAGAGGCCAAGGCGGATGGATCACTTGAGGTCAGGAGTTTGAGACCAGTCTGGCCAAGGTGAAACCCCATCTCTACCAAAAATACAAAAAATTAGATTACACCACCATGCGTGCACCTGTAATCCCAGCTACTCGGGAGGCTGAGGCAGGAGAATTGTTTGAACCTGGGAGGTGGAGGTTGAAGTGAGCCGAGATCGTGCCACTGCACTCCAGTCTGGACCACAGAGCGAGAGTCCATCTCAAACAACAAACAAACAAAAAAACCTCTTGCCCCCGTCCCCATTCCAGGGAGCCACGCACAGTTCCTACCCTCTCCACTCCTATCCTCTGCCATCTTCAGCCAGTCCTGCTTTCTACTCTTGTTCTAATTGCTTTTCTGTGTCCTCTGTTTGACATCCACACAAGAGAAGAGTGTGACTTCTCCCCACTCCACTGACTCAGTGCTGGGATAATATTCCTTTAGAACTCGACTTTTCCTTTCCAAAGTTTCTAAAGTCCTCAAGTGAGAGTCGAGTAAGAGACAATGGAGACTTCAAAAGGTGGGAGAGTGGGAAGGAAGTAAGGGATGAGAAATTACTTACTGGGTACTGATATGGTTTGGCTCTGTGTCCCCATACAAATCTCATCTTGAGTTGTAATTCCCATGTGTAATCCCCGCATGTCAAGGGAGGGAAGTGATTGGATTATGGAGGCAGTTTTCCCCCATGCTGTTCTTGTGACAGGGAGTCTCACGAGATCTGATGGGTTTGCAAGTGGCAGTTTTTCCTGTGCTCACACTTCTATCTCCTGCTGCTTTGTGAAGAAGGTGTCTGCTTCCCCTTCTGCCATGACTGTAAGTTTCCTGAGGCCTCCCAGCTCCCTGCCATGTGGAACTGTGAGTCAATTAAACCTCCTTTGTTTATAAATTACCCAGTCTCAGGTAGTATCTTTATAGCAGTGTGAAAATGGACAAATACAGGTACAATGTACACTTCTTGAGTGATGGTTACACTAAAAGCCTAGACTTCACCACTACACATATGTCCAGTAACAAAACTGTGTGTGTACCCTCTAAATCTACAAAAATAAAAAGTCATCAAGTTTGACTTATTGTTTATCATTCATTCATTCATTCACCTATCAAATATATGTTGTACCCTACCTACAGACCACATTGCAGGGACTCTAAGTGAGACTGAGTTTGAGGCGTGGCTGTTCCACTTACTAACTAGGGGATCTTGGGAAAGTTGTTTCTCTTCTCTGGGCATCAGTTTCCTCATTTATGAAATATGGAGTAGTAATATCACTTACTTCACAGGGCTATTACAAGGACTGAGTTAAGTCATGTAAAGTGCTTAGAATAACACTTTACACATAGACATTCTCAACAAGTATTCGCTGCTGCTGCTACTGCAACTCCTTCTACTACAATTATTATTACTACTGAGTGCCAACAGTAGGCAAGGATACTGTGGTGAACATACAGAGAGAGTCAAACAAGCAAACACAAGAAAGAAGGATGAAGACTGTAGTTGGCTTAATACCTGGTGCTACAGTGCATAGTGGGAGGAAATTTCAGAATCATCTGGAAGGCTTGTTGGAACACAGATTGCTGGGCTCTACTGTATTAGTATCTTATTGCTGCAGTAACAAATTACCACAAACCGGTGGCTTAAAACAACAATTTGTTATCTTACAATTGTGGAGGTCAGAAGTCTAAAGTGGGTCTCACTCGACAAAAGTCAAGATTTTGACAGACCTGTATTCCTTTCTGGAGACTCTAGGGGAATCTGTTTTCTTGCCTTTTCTGGCTTCTAGAACCTGCCTACATTCTTTGGCTAGTGGCCCCCTTCCATCCTCAAAGCCAGCAATGGCTGGTCAAGTCTTTCTCATGATGTTATCTTTCTGGTTCTGACCCTTCCATCTCCCTCTTCCCCATTACAGACCCTTTTGATAACATTAGGCCCACCTGGATAATCCAGGATAAACTCTTTATTTTAAAATCAGCTGATCAGTCATCTTAATTCCATCTGCAACCTTAATTCCTTTTTGCCATGGAATATAGCATACTCATAGGTTCCAGGGAATAGGACATAGACATCTGGGGGCAAGGGACAAGGTTGTGCCTACCACTACTACTCTTAGAGTTTTTTTATTTAGTATGTTCGTGGAAGGGCCCAGGAATTTGCATTTCTAACAAATTTTCAGATGATACTGATGCTAATGATCCAGGAACACACTTTGAGAACCACTGGTCATATGGTTTGGATTTGTCCCCACCCAAGCCTCATGTCAAATTGTAATCCCCAATGTTGGAGAAGGGGTCTGGTGGGAGGTGATTGGGTCATGAGGGTGGATTTCCCCCTTGCAGTTCTCATGATAGTGAGTGAGTTCTCACGAGATTTTGTTGTTTTAAAGTGTGTAGCACTTCCGCTTCACTCTCTCTCTCTCCTGCTCCAGCCATGTGAAGATGTGCCTGCTTCACCTTCCATCATGACTGAAGTTTCCTGAGGCCTCCCCAGCTATGCTCCCTATACAGCCTGCAGAACGGTGAGCCAATTAAACCTCTTTTCATTATAAATTACCTAGTCTCAGGTATTTTCTTTTTTTTTTTTTCGAGATGAAGTCTTGCTGTGCCACCCAGGATAGAGTACAGTGGCGCAATCTCGGCTCACTACAACCTCCGCCTCCCGAGTTCAAGCAATTCTCCTGCCTCAGCCTCCTGAGTAGCTGGGATTACAGGTGCATGCCACCACACCTGGCTAATTGTTTTTTTTTGTTTGTTTGTTTTTTGTATTTTTAGTAGAGATGGGGTTTTGCCATGTTAGCCAGACTGGTCTCGAGCACCTGACCTCGTGATCTACCCACCTCAGCCTCCCAAAGTGTTGGGATTACAGGCATAAGCCACTGCACCTGGCCTCAGGTATTTCTTTATAGCAGTGCAAAAATGGATTAATACAACTGATTTAGAAACTCTGTTCACTTAACATTTTAATTCATTCAGTTCTATGTGCCCAACACTATAGCAGATGCTGGGGATGGTGCCTGCCAATTTAAAAAAGCCCATAATCTAGCAAAGGGAGCAAAAAATTTCAATTTGGTATAATATATATTTTAAGAGTGCAAATGGAAAGTGCTAAGTGTGCAAAGTGGTAAGCATTCCTAGAAGACAGAGCAACTAACAGGAGCAAGGGAGGCTTCACAGTGTCATTGTGGAGGAATAATAAAATAAGGAGGACTTTGGGAGGCTGAGGTGGGTGGATCATGAGGTCAAGAGATTGAGACCATCCTGGCCAACATGGTGAAACCCCATCACTACTAAAAATACAAAAATTAGCCGTGTGTTGTGGCACGAGCCTGTAGACTCAGGAGGCTGAGGCAGGAGAATCGTTTGAACCCAGGAGGTGGAGGTTGCAGTGAGCTGAGATCGCGCCACTGCACTCCAGCCTGGTGACAGAGTGAGATTCTGTCTCAAAAAATAAAATAAAATAAAATAAATAAATAAATAAATAATAAGGAGGAGATTTCTAGAGAGTTGAGGGGGGTAGAATATTGCAGGTATTGGGAATACCATATGAAAAAGAGCATGACGTGTGTAGGGAATGGGGAGTAGCTCTGTGTAGTTGGAGTGGATAGTTCATTGCAGTGGTAGAAAACTTGGGAGTTGACACTAGAAAAATAACATATGCCACATTAAGGAATAGAGTGGGCCTGTCTGAGCTGTCTGCCCAGCCCACACTGTCTTCTCTGAGAACATTCTTCTCTACAGCTTCCACTGAAGATGTGGGCCTCCACCACTGTCATGTTTTGTCCATATAACCTCACCCCTTCATGGTCACAGCCAATTGAGCATTTGGCCCATGAGCTAAGCCAATCAGAGTTTCTTTCTCAATAATTTGTTCTGGGAGATATGATGGTTAGGTAGGCTTGGATTAAAAATGTGTATAGCGGGCCACGTTCATTGATGAACAAGCAGAGAGAGACAGGGTAGGAAAGTCTTCAGGAGAATGGGGTAAAGTCAAAGAAAGAAGCAGAGATAAGATATGGAAGGCAGTGAGAGAGGAGCCAGCACACGGGAGACTCTGTCCCTGACAACTCCCCTGCTGCCTGGCTGTACTTCTTGCTTCATGAGAGTCCCCTATTTCCTGATAATAAAACTCCTTTTTATTAAAATGAGATGGAGTACTTTTTTTTTCCAAAGGGTTTAGATTTTGTCTTGGCAGAAATGAGCCAGTGGAAGCGTATAAGGCAAAGGAATAACAGATTTGCATTTCAGAAGATCTCTGGCTGCAGAAGAGGGTCAGGGGAGCAGATGAAAGGCTCTGCATTGGCCTGGGCAACAGAGGGTGACAGTCTAAACTCAGGCAGTAGCAAGGACTTGAAGAAGGGGTGGCTCTGAGAGATACTTGGGGGGTAGGATTGATAGGACTTAATGTTTTGGGTTGTAGGAAGTCGAGGTCAGAAGGAGTTAAGGACAGTCCTCTGTTTTCAGCTTGATGAATTGAAATAATTGAAAAGCTGTTAACAAAGAAAGTGAAGACAGAATCACATTTTGGAAGAAAGATATTAAGCTCAGTTGAAGACACATGTTGTGTTTGAGGAGCCTATGGCAATATCCAGTAGGCACTGACACTTTATACCTGCGGGTTAAAAGGGGGTTCGAATAAAGATGAATATAGGTGGTATTCCCCTGACCAGATTAGATTCTGGAAAGAATTTAACATGAGAAGGAAGAAAAGGGAAGAGACAACAGAAACATTAATATTGATGAGCCAGAGGACAGACACCAGCCAGCCAACGGACCTGAGGAAGAATGGCCAGAGGAGTAGAAGGAGACAGGAGAGAGTGAACACAGACATTAAGGGAGGAGAGTTTTAAGCAGGAGAAAATAGCCATACAGGTCAAATTGTGCAATGAAGTTAAGTAAGATGACAGCTGAAAGTTCACAGTATTTGATATTTGATCCATTGTTGTCTTTAAAGAGAGTCGTTCCGTCAAAAGGGAGATGGCGGGAATATGATGAGGTCATCTTGGATGAGGAGTGACTGGTTGGTAAGGAAGTAGCCAAGACTAGTGATAACGACACTTTCTGGAAGTTTGGATGTGAAGGAAAGGAGACACTTAGGCCGAAGCTTAAGGATAAAGAGAGATATTGTAGGATTATTACAAAACTGACCCTAATTCTCCATCCCTCCTTGAATCCACATCCTTTGTGATGTGACTTTGCAGCTCCTCCCATCAAAAAGTAGAGTCTATTTCCTTGCCCCTGGGTTGGACCTGTGACTTGGTTTTGCCAATAAAATGAGGAAGAATTGGTTTTGTGCCAATTCAAGAGGTCTTATATTTCTGCTTTCTTTCTCTCTCTGCCTCTTGAAATCCTGCCCAGCAACCGTGAGAATAAGCCTGAGCTAAATTGCTGGATGATAAGTGATCAGTGTCCCAGTCACCCACTTCACCATAACTAATAACCTGCTTCATTGCCAGGCATGTGAGCGAGCTCGCCCTTGACCAGCCTGCCCTAGCTGACCCCCCAGCTGACTGCACCCTCATGAGGGTGTGTAGTCACTATTTCGGGCCCAGCCAAAGTCAACAGAGCCTGGCCCAGATGACTTATCAACTTGTGAATAAAGTTCTTTCTGTTTGAAACCACTGTTTTGGGTTGCTTTGCTTTTACATCAATAGGTACTGATTGAAGAGATTGCTGGACGGTTTTTATAATTTTGTATTAGCATGGAGGAGATTTGAACATATTTGCACATATGGGGAAAAGACAGATTTAAGATTCAAGAAAGAGGGGTAAGTGATGGGAGAAAGGGGTGTGACCAAAAGCTCAGGCGGAAGATTAGCCTGGGAAAAGACAGAGTGCCTCTTTTACTTTCGAGGTAAGAGAACAAAGTAGGGATGGGTGTAGACATCCTGGACTGAAATTCAGGGCAACACTAGGGCTGTGGCTCTCAACTGTGAACATGGTGAACATGGTGGTAGTTTCTCTGGCTGTATCTTGGGACATGCTCACACGTAATATCCAACCAAAAATTAACTCTCCGAACTCATGCATTTCCACATCTGTCAAAGCTAAAAGGGGCATCTGAGACAGATTTCCTTTTGTTTTCACTGGTGTGTCAAATGCCACCGTGACAGCAAAGGAATAATCTTCAGTTTGTGTATAATGAGGTCTGAAATTTCCGTCTCCACATATTGATCATGAATCTTATTTCACTAGATGAACTGACAGCAGAGTCTCAGGTACTTAAACAAAATTTTGAAGAAAATCAACATTACCACCCACATCTATGGCTTTTTTTTTTCCTACTGTCACTTTCACGGTTCAGTTATTTTGTCTGTATGCACTCATTTCCAGTTTTTTCTGGATTCCTCAATAGTCAAATCTTTCCTCAATCCTACATATATGCTCCTACATCCTTAAAAGTATGATTTAATAGAAAGACAACTGGTTTGGCAGGCAGAAAAACTGAGTTCTAATCTTAACTCTGCTGTTAACTAGCAAAATTATCTAGGCTAAGTCTCTTAACCTCAGTTTTCTTATCTGAAAAATTTATTCCTCCAATAGGTATTTATTGAGCATGCATTATGTGCCAGACACTATTTGAAGCGTTCAGGATATATCAGTGAAAACAACAAGGCCTCTGCCCTCAGGGAGCTTACATTCTAGAGGAATCAGACCATGAAAAACATACGCGAAAGACAGGATAATTATATCATATAATTGCAGGTGCAAAGTGTTATGAAAAAATTAAAAATAAAGTGAGAGCGGGGACAGGTTGCAGGTAAGGAGAGACCTCTGAGGAGGTGACTAGAAGGAGGTGAAAGGGTTACCATGAGGGTGTCTGGAGGAAGAATATTCCAGAAAAAATTCCTAACAGTGTTTCCTCGTTTTTTTTTCCCCCTTTAGATTCCATTTGTGCTTGTTTACGTCAGTGAAGATTTACAATATGTATGACCATTAGGCCAGTCTTGTATACTATTCCATACATTTCTTTGAATAGCCGACAAATGACCAACTATTCCCTCTAGAGCTAGCCCCATGGGTCCTAGGTACAAGAGCCTGTTGCCTTGTATTTACTTTCAGGGACTTCTGTGTTGTATTTTCCATTGGAAAGATCAGCTTTATATTATGTCAAACATCACATGAGGATTGCCTATGCACATTTCTACCTTGCATAGGGTAGCTAAAGCAGGCAAATGTGTTTTTAAAAAGACACAGCTCTTGAGTAAGTCACTACTATTTCTGCAAACCTCTAATGTGTCAGATGCTTTACATTCTTTATCTCCCCTGATGGTCACAACACTCCTCCTTCCCTCTAATGCTAATGAGGTTAGCAGTTTCCTAACTTTACAGATGAGAACATGGACATTCAGCGAGTTTCAGAAACTTACCTGTAGTCACATAGCTAGTAAATTTCAAAGCCAGGATTTGATTCGCAAGTGTACGTTCCTTCCACTATCTCACACTGCTTCTTTTGTTTTTGAAGACTCTTTGATTTAGCTGGGAAGCCAGATGCATACGTATATGAGACAATCAGAGAGTCATTTTAAGGCAAGTAGCACAGTGGTTAGGAGCTTGGGCTCTGCAGTTAGGCAGCTGGGGGTCAAATTCCAACTCTGCTACATCACTATGTGATCATAGGTAAGCTCCTTAACTTTTCTGAGCCTCAATTTCTTTATAAATATGGATCATATGAGGATCCATCTGATAAAGTTATTGGAGGATTCAATGAAATAATACACGTAAAGTGCTTAGCATGGCATCTCTTAAGTAATTGCTAATATATGTTAACAGTTATTCTCATACATTGTTGATGCATTTTTTAAAAGTATATATACTTATACAAATAAAGGTATCTCTGGAAGGCTCAGAAGGAGACAAAAGGAACTGGTCACAGAGTGCCTGTGAGCTGGGAGCTAGGGAGCTGGGACAAGAGCACAAATTACTTTTCACTTTGATTATTTGTACACCCTGTGTACATTTAAATGTTCGGCCACATGATATTACTTATTTAAATTAGCAATTATAAATTTTTTAAGAAGTGTTGTTGTTGTTATCATTGGAAGGAATTTGGAATAAAGAGCTATTAGTTGGATAGACTCATTTGGAGATTTCTTGAAGGTGATGAATTGGACAGGGACTTGAAGCAGGTACAGAATTTTGATGACGGAATAAAGACCTGGGAGGTATTTTAAGTGAAACATTCTAGCAAAATACAGCATAAAGGTGGAAATGAGTTGCTGGTGAATGGAGTCCATCTGATTGTTTGGTGTTGTGGAGACAATGAATCCAGCCAATAGATGAGAGTGAGGGTGCTTTCCAAATACCTATAGTAGAAAAGAGAGGATGTAAGTGAGAAATTGGCAGAAACACTCCACCTTGAATACAAAAATTGAGAAAGAACAGTTCTGGAAAAAGATTGCCAGTTGAGGCCAATTCCACGAGCCCTGCTGCCCGGATTATTCTGGTTCATCAATCCAAATTGAGCTGGAGGAACCTTTGACATCCCCCTCTCTCTGCCCGCAGGTCGGCTACCTCCAATCCTGAGGTCATCACTCATCAAGAGGGGATAATCCCAGGGACAGCAGGATCTGCTTCGTTACTTGGATTTAGGAGCCAGAAACCTATCAGGCAACTAAACAGTAACAATGACCCACCATTAAACACACTGAGAGAAGAGCATGATGAGGAGTTTGTACAAGAAGAAGCCAGGAGCACTTGCTGACAATGCCTACAGAGACTCAGGCTTCTGTGAGCTCTGCCTGTTGAACTGCAGTAAAAATAGATCTCCTTCCCCAGAGATGCTTTGATGTGGGCACAATATCAGTTCAGACGATGGTCAATGCATGGACTTAATAGAGTGAAAAGACTTTGGACTGTGAAGTCAGATTACCTAGATCTGAATTGTTATTCTTCTACTTCTTTGTAGTATCCTTTCACCACATTAAAAACTGTCTGAGCCTCAATTTTTTTATCTGCAAAATGGAGCTAATACCTACACAGGGGCTTTTAAGAGAATCAAATGCAACAGTGTTTGAAAAGCAATGTACTCCCCTTTATGGAAAAAGAGCCTGTAAAGGAACCAATACAACGGCTGGGCGTGGTGACTCACACCTGTAATCCCAGCACTTTGGGAGGCCAAGGTGGGTGGATTGCCTGAGCTCAGGAGTTCGAGACCAGCCTGGGCAACATGGTGAAACCCCGACTCTACTAAAATACAAAAGATTATCCTGGCATGGTGGTGTGCACCTGTAATCCCAGCTACTTGGGAGGTTGAGGCAGGAGAATTGCTGGAACCTGTGAGGCAGAGGTTGCAGTGAGCCAAGATGGCACCACTACACTCCAGCCTGAGTGACCCGAGACTCTGTCTCAAAAATGAATAAATGAATAAATACATAAATAAATAAATACAAAATAAATAAAATAAAGGAACCAATAAGACAAAGGCTGCTCTCAACAATTTCCCTACTCCTAGGCACTCAATATCAGAACACAGGCTTCTTTCTTTTGCTCAGATACCAGGGATAAGAAATGAGAGAGAGAAAAGAGAGAGAGAGAGAAATGCGGAA
Source organism: Hylobates moloch (assembly GCF_009828535.3). NCBI lineage: Eukaryota > Metazoa > Chordata > Mammalia > Primates > Hylobatidae > Hylobates > Hylobates moloch. The sequence continues at coordinate 135,744,237 of NW_026652280.1, forward strand.
AGACAGGAAGCCAGATTCTGGCTCTTAGAGGAAAAAATTCACTCTAAATAATTTTCAGACAATGTTGCTCTCCTTTCTCAAACACTGGGGCCACAGGCATTATGCCAAAGGAGTCAGCAGCCTGGCAGATATTTTAAACTGATTCTGAGACTGAACGACAGCCCATTTGCACCATATGCCACTGACACGTTAATCTAGGCAAGGATGCTAGGCACCTGGGGAAATCCATGCTGAAATGCCATTTAGGCAGGACATACCAACTCCAGTGGCAGAAGTTCATCAAAACAAACAGGCAGGGTGGCCAAGAAGATAGAAGTGGAAAGCAAGAGTGAAGGGGACATGCAGTGTCCGAGGCACAAAAGGTGTTCTGAGTTGCAGACACTTCATTGTGCTTCTAGGAAAGCTGCAGATTCAGCAAGACATTAAAACTGCGTATTTGCAGTCTGGACAAATAAGTATCTGCTACTTTTGCATCAGTTATTCTACATGGCCTCCAACCCTGTGACCCTCCTATCCATTGGCAAATACTGGGCGATGCTCCAGTTCACCAGAATGGCCTCCTTTATCCCTGCAGTTTCACTGTAAAAAGCCCAAGCAAGCGGCTGCTGAGTGACTCTAGTAGTTGCTCCAGTGTCAGACTTTCCAGGATCCAATCTGGTGGGAGCACTCTGGGCCTTTGGTCTCCCTCTACGCTTTGCTAGGCCCTGTTTCTTGGTTACTCTGAGCAGTAATGAGCTTCTCCACCCCAGCATGAGGACAGGCTCAAGCCAGCACATGAAGAGGGCTGTGCTCATGTTTGGCAAACCACTCTATTTCATGGGCAGCTCATACATCTGGTTTTTTTTTTTTCCTTCTTCTGTGATGCAACTACACTAACGCTTTTTTAAAGTAGGAATAAGGCAGTACTATGGCTTTCTGGGGGGAAAAAAGTCACACAGCAAGAAAACTGCAGCAGATATCATCAAAGAAGCTCAGAATAAAATGCCCACCCATTCTTGTCATTGGCCCAAATGATTTTCTAGGAGCAAAAGGATCATTCTAACAGGCATCTTAATAAACAAACAGAATCATTACCTTAGTCATTTTCCTCCAGGTAAAAGAGACTTTAGAAATCAGCTCTTCCTGTTAATGTTAGTTATTTTTCATAGTCAGAAGAATCTGAAAGATCATAAAAATAAGATTAGGCCACCAAAGAATGTGGATGAGTAGTTCAGAGTTGTTGTTAAGCGCGGGCTCTGGAATCAGCTTTTGGTTCAGATCTGGAGCTCTGTCCCTTACCCTCTGATGACCATTGGCAGTTTACTCAACCTCTACCCAGTCTCTGTTTCTTCATACAGAAACTTGTATGAGTAACTTATACAGAATAACCCCACCTGTACCTTGTAAAGAATAACCTCACCTGCCAGGTTTGTTAAGAGGATTAAAAGAGAAGGTATGTGTGTAGCAAGGAGCACATTTCCTAGCACATGGTCTAGGTACCTATGTTCAAATGATAGGCCTGATCTTGGAAACCACATGTCACTTACATGTTTTAATGTAGAGAGATTGTTTCTATGAATTCTTAGCAAAGACTAAGTAGATGTTCAAATGAGAAAATCATAGGCATTTTCTGAGCATTCACCACTACAGCCATTGGGCTGTGCTATGCATTAGGAAAGATTTATAAGAAGTAGAAGAGTTAGTTTTTGCTCAGGAGTAGCTTAAAGTCAACCCTGAAGAACAGTAATACCACTCTTAATCCAAGACCTGATGTTCAGCAACCCCATGCCTTTACTCTATGCACCCAGAAACCCCATCTTAAATGAGATCTAAACATGCTACCACAGTAGTGTCCTAACTGATCTCCCTGCACCCCTCCTTGACTTCATATAGCCAATTCACAGAGCAGCAGAGGACTCTATATAATGTAAAATAAGTCATATCATTTCAGAATCCACTGACGGCTCCCTACCGCACACAAAATGGGACCCAAAGTCCTCATTCTACCTGCAAAGCCCATCATGGTTTGAGCACCGTTACCTTCCTGATCACTTCTCTTCCTGCTTCCTTCCTTTGCTCACCCCCTTCCAGCCACACTACCCTCCTCAAACACACCAAGCATGCTCTCACTTCAGAATATCTGGACTGCTACTTTCTCTCTCTGGAATGCTCTTGTCCTATGTACTCATATGGCTTGCTCCTTTACTTCATTTAGGTTTCTGCTCAAATGTCACCTAATCAGAAAAGGGTCCTTGACCATTCTTTTTAAATAGTCACCCAATCCTGCTATTCTCCGTCTCCCTACTCTGCTTTATTTTTCTTCACAGAGCCTTCAAGACTTCATAAAGGAAGGTTAATGTAATAAGGTCCAGTCCTCACCACTACAACTGATCTTAATGCCATAATTAATATTTGTCACCTTCATCTTCCACCCCTATTCTAGTTTTGTCTCACCCTTTACCAACACCTCAGCTGGTCTAGGTGTCTCCCAGCAACCTAGGAGTCATCTAAGAGTGACTCAGACCTTCACCCACAAAGGGACTGGGTTGTGTTAGCCCCTGTGGGCTGAGGTTGCTGCAGTTGCCGATTTACAGTTATCAATGGGCATTGGAGTTATCACCAAGAGATGCCCCATTGAATCCCTGGATCCTAGACATACTCCCTTCTGCCCTATTGCCTCCATTGTGTAATAGCAACCCTATTTCCTCATAGGAATCGGGGTCAATTGCTTAATAAATGTTTCACAAGTGGATCATTGAGAATGATGGTGAAAAGAACCAATCTTATTTCCACCAGTTGATTCCTGGACCCATATATTATAGCTAGTAGAGAATCACCACTGTTTGTTCTGTGCATATACTGCATGTTGGAGTATACAGTTCAACCCCATAGGGTATTATGCCCAAGCTAGCACCTTAACTAGGCTGTTCCGTTATTCTACTAGGCTGGCTGCCTCTAGGTGAAGAAGTACATTGTAAGATCAATCAATCCCGTGATCATGTGCCCATTGTCACAACCCTCTTACCATCAAATGGATCCCTTAGTCTGAGGCATAGTTGTGTGGATTCCCATTTCAATGAAGAACACATTCATTCCATAAGTCCTCAGATAGCAGTGTCGGCAACAGCACCGACATCAGGGAAGGCACAGCCATATCCAACTAGGTGTCAATTCTAATAATGGAATTAGGTGTGATGTCATCAACTTGCCACCAAGTGCCTGGCTAGTATCTCTGAGGATGGTGCCTTATCTATGCCAGCCTGTCCGCTGGCAGGAAAAATATTCAGCAATGGCAGGAGCTATATCAGCCCTGGCGAGAAGGAATTGATACTGTTGTGTCTATGCCTAGTCTCTACTCCTGTCACCATGGCCATGCCATTAATGAGCCAATTAGAAAAGTACTGGAATGGCCATGGAGAGACACTAACATCCAGAAGACAAGTCATCCTGTCTACTTGGTTGTTGATGCTCTATTGATTGACTGTGGTGGATGCTCATGGACATTAACATAGGATTTAAAAAATCCTCACCCTTTATGCCTATCCTCATAGGTCCATCCATATTCCTTGGCCCTATACTTCCTTATAGAGAAAGCCGATAAAAGCAGACATTAGAAAGCTGGTCATTATTGTAGGCCTCTGAATGTGACTCAGAGTTTTCTGCCCAAGGGCCAGAGAGGGCAGCTCTACTCACCAGATCCTATCTTTATTAGTCAAGGGTTGCCCCAGGGAATGTTAATTCTCTTGAATGTCTAGGTTTGCATATGTGTGAGTGCTCAGGAGATGCCAGCAGACATCTATTCAGGTTAGAAAAACTCAGGCTAGAGAGTGGAACAGATTCACAGTGCAGCTGAGACAAGATCCTTATCTGGCTATACCTGGGCATAGCTGCTTGCTGCAGCAAAAGTTGGAAAAAAAGGTGGGTTGAGAGGATATGAGATGAAGCCTAAGAGGTGTCTGATATACCTTCAAAACCTGGGAAGGCAGGCATGACTGTGAGAAAGTGTTAAATTATGTATTTCAGCTAATTAGATAATAGGGTATTTTAAAAATATGCTAATTGTATGGTGCTCTCAACAAAGGCAAAACTTGTTAGCGAAGGAAGAGATCAACTGGGCTAGAAATGGCAGGAAAGGAGCTGGTGGCTTGAGCCATGGCTGGTGGGGAGCTGAGGATTCTGAGCAGAGTCCCTCCATGTTAAGGAAGGTGAATTGATAATGCCCTGGAGAAGAGGTGGGGTCAAGCACAGGACAGATAGACTGCCTTCTATAAGACAGACTGCCATCTTTGTTGTGATACAGTGTAGTACATGGCTAAATAAACATGCTTTGGCGTAAGACAGATCTGTTTTGAATCCTGGCTATACTGCTTGGGTAACTTCTTTAAGCTCCTCACACTTTAGTTTCCTCATTTGTCTAATGAAAACAGTGCCTACTTCATAGATTTATAATGAGGGTTCAATTAATTAATTTACATAAAATACTTAAAATAGTGCCTGGTACAACATAAGCCCTAGTAAAGATGAGCTATTACTGTTATCAGGGAAAGTACAAACAATGGCTTTTTAAAAGCGAAAGGAAACCTAACTAGAACAAAATTATAAGAATAGGAAACACTAGGCAGTAAAGGGAAAACAGATACATCATATTTTCATACAGCACAAAGTAACTGACTTTAAGGAAAGTTCCACAAAAAGTATTCAGTTATGTCCTGCAAAAAGTGCCCGGAGATGTCTGAGGCATCTTGGAGACACTCAGCAGAAATTCCTTTTAGCCTCAGTGCAAAGAAAACTAATCAAACAATAATGGCGATGTTGACATTATCAGAAAAAGCAATGGCAAAAAACCTGTTGGTAGCTCGTCTTCTTTTGGAATCTATAGGACATATGGGTAGCTCGGGCCTTTCGCCATTTCTCCAGCGTATGGCCGGATTAGCCAGGCAAATGCAATCTGCCTCCACATCAGAAGGAGAATATTTCCAGGCAGAAAGGGCTGCAGCTGTCACTGACGAACTCCAGGCATCCTGGGGATAGAATGGTTTGCGGCAGCCAAGTTTTTTGGGGAAAAATACTTCTCTTCTTACCTGAGCTGCCTACTAGTATTCCTTTGCTCATAATTTGTATGAACAGAACAATTGTGTTGATGATTCCATGCACTGAACAGGGTTGAGAGAATATCAAAGCGTTTCGGCGTTGGTTTGACAAGTTATCCAAGATATCACGAAGAGTTTCCTTTTTGGTCTTCTGCCGTCAAGGTGCACCCTCTCCAATGCTAAAGTTCTTTGTGAATCTGCCTTGGCAATTAGCATGAGGACATTAATGACCTTTGGCAATCATTAGCTCCTTAATCATCATCTGCCTTCCCTTTATTCTCCAACAGATCCTGACCCACTTCATTTTTGTGTTATAAAAAACTTCCATTATTTTCTGAGTTCAAAGGGCCTTCTTTAAATTTTTTCTTTTATTATAAAAGTAATACTTGCTTATTAGGAAAAAAAATCAGAGAATTTAGAAGGTTGCAAAGTGAAAAGTAAAAGATTCCCTCCCCACTTGACCAGGAAACACCCCCACCCTACTCCCTACAGGTTCACCATTGACAAGAGTGAGTTAGGTGTGCTTCCAGACATTCCCCTTTTTTCAAAGGGGATTGTACCCCCTCCACACAACTCACAAGTATTGCTGCTTTGCAACTTACTTTTTTATTGAACAATGTTGGGAATATCTTTTCATGTGTTCATATAGATTTAACTCATTATTTTTAATGAGTAAATAGTATTCTATTGTGTGGTTTACCAGGAATTGTCTAACAAATCCCTGATTAATGGGATACTTAAAGATATTCTCAATTTTTCTCTGTTACAAACCATTCTGATATGAATACACATATATATAATTGTGTAGTTGTGAAAGTGCATGTCTAGAATAAATTCTTACAAGCCTATTTTGCTAAATTTCATGGTGTGTACACTTAACATTTTGACATATATTGCTAAAATTTGAACCAATGTACACTCCCATTAGCAGCATATGAGAGTGTCTGATTCCACTCCCTCCTAAGGTTCCTAAGTCTCCTGACAAAGTAGCCTGGGCTTTGAAATCAGGCAGACAGGTTTCTGAATCCTGGCTCTGTCATTTATTATTAGCCCTGTGACCACTTTTAAATTAGTAGGCCCTTTGGGGCCTCAGTTTTCTCTCCTGTGAAATGAAAAAAAACAAAAAAAACAAAAAAAAAACCTTCTGTAACTGCTGTAACAGTTAAGTGAAATGATGCAATTGAAGGGCCTAGTACATTGCCTGCCAGACGGTAGCCACTCAGCATGAGCCATTTCCCTTAACTTCAATTTCCTAACGTGACATCTGGTTTATACCTGCTTCTCACTGGGGTGTCTCCTCTTCCTGGTATGCCCTTTTCTTACAGTGAGGTAACAAGAGACACATATGCTGGAGTTTGATAATCACTTTCTTTCTTTCTTTTTTTTTTTTTTGAGACAGGGTCTCACTCTGCCATCCAGGCTGGAGTGTAGTGGTGCAATCATGGTTCACTGCAGACTCAACTTTCTGGGCTCAAGTGATCCTCCCACCTCAGCCTCCAGAGTAGCTGACTGGGACTACAGGTGCATGCCACCACCCCCGGCTCATTTTTATTTTATTTTATTATTTTTTGTAAAGAAGGAGTTTCACTTTGCTGCCCAGGCTGGTCATGAACTCCTGGGCTCAAGCGATCCTCCCATCTTGGCCTCCTGAAATGCTGGGATTACAGGTGTGAGCCACTGAGTTGGCCAATAATCATTTTCTTTTTTAATTTCATCTGCATTTGCATGTCATTAGAGAGGTGATGACACTTCTCTGGGGCATCATTTCTGGGAATTTGAGCATTCTTTGCTAATCGGTTCCAGAACTAATAAGTTAACTACCAGATTCCTTTTGTATCATTTTTGTACAAATTCACCAACCCTAAAAGATTATAGAGACTTCGGCAAAGAAGTGACTTTTGTGGGTTGTAGGGTGACTGAAGTTTCTCCTTCAGATAAAGATTCCTGAAGTCTTCCTCATAGAAGATTATATATAACCCCCACCAGTCCCACGACGTACCCGCTGGTCACAGACAAAAATATCAAAAAATAACCAGCAGCTTCTATTTATTCTCAACCTATGTAAGCTCAAACAGTACAATTCAATCATTGGGTGATGCTTATAGCTACCTTATAGTATGTGTATTCACTGAGTAAGTCCACAGTTTTTTCTGTTTTCCGAGTTTCTGGCCTGAGCCATTGAAGACTAGGGGATTGTAGCTTAGCTGACTCACTTCCCAGCCGCTCAACCCTACTTTTATAATTAGATTTTATTATTATGATCTGGAAGAACTAAAGACAAGACCACCCCAGCCAGGTCTATTAACTTATGAGAAAGGATTTTACCCAGTGAAGAAGTGGGGAAAGCAGACACATTCAAAGACACTTTCTTCTCCATGCAGTGTTTCTTCTTCAGGGATCTTTCCCAATTGCTAGAAAGTAATTCAGCTCACAAAGCTCAGAGGAGTCATGTTGTGGGGAATGAGATGTGATGCTCTCTGCAGCAAGGCCACCCTAAAGTTAAGAAGATCTCTGTGAGCTTTGACTGCAAGGAGAGTTTAGTTTTAGCATGAAAAGCCAATATCAGATCATTTGAATTTATTTTCCACTTCAGTTTGCGCATCTACTCCAGGAAATCTGATTTAAATATATTTTATCAGAAGCTTTCCACAGACACCAAGTTACCTAGCAACTCCAAGTTGCCTTTAGTGACTTGTTTCCAACATAAAGAGAGTTCAGAACTTAGGGATGATGTGTTTTTAGCCTTCAAAGTTTACGAAGCAAGAATTAAATATTGAAACTGCCATTCTCACTCTGCATGAATGTAGAACCTATTTAAATTACATAGAGTCTTGGGGGCTGTATTTCTAAAGAGAAATTTTTAATTAACCTACATGACCATAAATGTAAATGAAATAGGTCTGTTTAATTTGCAATAACCAATCCAAATGCAGCATTGCTCAGGTTTAATTTAAGGTCTTTAACAAAATCTAAATTAGTGCTTTGCATTTTGTGCTTGCTTTGGTAAGTCAAAAAGATTGAGTATTTCTAGACCTTGGCAAATATATCCCCTGGCTCCATTATAAGGATATGGGCTTAGACCTGTAGATGGTGAGTTGAGCACACACAGAAACATCACTATTCTCCAAACACAGGAATGATAGACTCAATATTAAATATATATGTATATATAAATGCATGGCCACAATCTAAAACAAAAAAGGAAAATCTTTATGGATCACAAACAGAAAGGAAAACCCAGTGGTTAGCAAGAACTGAAGCTGCACACAGCGCATGGGGAGCCCAGAGTGAATAAGGCCACCAAGGTTGGAGTCTTAACACCAGCTTGGGGACTGGCGCCTAACACCTGCTGCATGTGGTAGGAAACTGGGACTAGGCTCCCCACATGAAGCAGGAAGCCAAAGTCTCTTTAGTGTGTTTGTGAACAGGAACGAAAATCACTTTGCTCATTACCCAAGGTTGTAACCAGAAATATGCTATTTGCAATGCTCAGCCAAATTATTATTCAAGAGTGAGGATGAAATAATCATATTTTCAGATAGACAAAGACTCTGAAAACTTACAACCCTCAGATTCTCACAAATCTAATACCCAAATCTAAATGTAAATAGGTAGTACAGTAGTATTAACTATAATACTAACAATAATTTTTTACATAAAACAAGTTAGAACTAAAATTCTAAACAATTACATGGATTTTAATTGGGGTGGATAATTTTGGGGACAGACATATTGTTCCAAGGTTTTTATCTTGTTTGGAAAGATAATAGAATCTGATTCAATTTAGACCCTTCCAAAAATATTAATATAAGTACCTCTGTAGAATTGTAAAGTATATGAGCTGTGTTTCTGACTGAGGTCTTGAAGTCTAGGATACCAGCTCATATTAAGGAGACAAGAGTGAGGAAGCATTGAGCAAAAATCATTTTCTATCAGCAACAAAGCAAAAGTAGGAGACAGAATAGTGACTTCAGATGTACAGAGAAGCTGAGTTATCAGCAACAGAAGAGATTTTGAGCCAACAGTTTGAAAAGGCCTAGGGCAAAGCATTGGGTTACTGAGGTGACATTCGGCAGCTTGGTCAGCTGGAGTCAAGCATACCTTTTAGTAGTCTTTCTAAGGCAGTAGTTCCCAAGCTTTTTCATCCAAAAACCCCTTTACACTCTTAAAAATTTTAGTGAGGACTCCAAAGAGCTCTTTGTGGGCATATTAGTCTGTTCTCATGCTGCTAATAAAGATATACCTGAGACTAGATAATTTATAAAGGAAACAAGTTTAATGGATTCACAGTTCTGCATGGCTGGAAAGGCCTCACAATCATGGTGGAAGACAAAGGAAGAGCAAAGGGACATCTTACATGGCAGCAGGCAAGATAGTGTGTGCAGGATAACTGCCTTTTTTTTTTTTTAATTATACTTTAAGTTCTAGGGTACATGTGCACAACATACAGGTTTGTTACATATGTATACATGTGCCATGTTGGTTTGCTACACCCACTAATTTGTCATTTACATTAGGTATTTCTCCTAATGCTGTCCCTCCCCACTCCCCCCACCCCGTGACAGGTCCCGGTGTGTGATATTCCCCACCCTATGTCCAAGTGTTCTCATTGTTTAGTTCCCACCTATGAGTGAGAACATGCAGTGTTTGGTTTTCTGTCCTTGTGATAGTTTGCTAAGAATGATGGTTTCCAGCTTCATCCATGTCCCTACAAAGGACATGAACTCATCCTTTTTTATGGCTGCATAGTATTCCATGGTGTATATGTGCCAAATTTTCTTTTTTTTTTTTTTTTTTTTTTGAGACAGAGTCTTGCCCTGTCGCCCAGGCTGGAGTGCAGTGGTGCAATCTCAGCTCACTGCAAGCTCTGCCTCCTGGGTTCACACCATTCTCCTGTCTTAGCCTCCCTAGTAGCTGGGAGTACAGGTGCCTGCCACAATGCCCGGCTAATTTTTTGTTTTTTAGTAGAAACAGGGTTTTACTGTGTTAGCCAGGATGGTCTCAATCTTCTGACCTCGTGATCCACCCGCCTCGGCCTCCCAAAGTGCTGGGATTACAGGCGTGAGCCACCGCGCCTGGCCACATGCCACGTTTTCTTAATCTAGTCTATCATTGATGGACATTTGGGTTGGTTCCAAGTCTTTGCTGTTGTGAATAGTGCTGCAATAAACATATGCGTGCATGTGTCTTTATAGCAGCATGATTTATAATCCTTTGGGTATAGACCCAGTAATGGGATGGCTGGGTCAAATGGTATTTCTAGTTCTAGATCCTTGAGGAATCGCCACACTGTCTTCCACAATGGTTGAACTAGTTTATACTCCCACCAACCATGTAAAAGCATTCCTATTTCTCCACATCCTCTCCAGCATCTGTCGTTTCCTGACTTTTTAATGATTGCCATTCTGATGGTATCTCATTGTGGTTTTGATTTGCATTTCTCTAATGACCAGTGATGGTGAGCATTTTTTCATGTGTCTGTTGGCTGCATAAATGTCTTCTTTTGAAAAGTGTCTGTTCATATCCTTTGGCACTTTTTGATGGGGTTGTTTGATTTTTTTCTTGTAAATTTGTGTAAGTTCTTTGTAGATTCTGGATATTAGCCCTTTGTCAGATGGGTAGATTGCAAAAATTTTCTCTCATTCTGCAGGTTGCCTGAGAACTGCCCTTTTATAAAACCATCAGATCTCATGAGACTTATTCACTATCAAGAGACCAGCATGGGGAAAAACCCAACCCATGATTCAATTACCTCCTACCTGATCCCTCCCACAACATGTGGGGATTATGGGAGCTACAATTCAAGGTGAGATTTGAGTGGAGACACAGCCAAACCATATCAGTGGGCTAATGTGAGATAGATAGATGATAGATAGATAGATAGATAGATAGATAGATAGATAGATAGATAGATAGATAGATGATAGACGGATAGATAGATAGATAGAGAGAGATAGATATATTTATCATGTTAGAAGCTAAAACTGGGAACATTTAAAAACTCAATACAAAAGGGTACATTTCATGCACTATCAGAATAAGGATGTCATCACATCACCTGACCTCTGAAAAACTCCTCTGTAAACGGATGTCAGAATGAGAGAGAAAAAGATAAAGACTTGATATGATCTGAAAATAGTTTTGACCTCACAGACCCCTGTGAAATAGTCTGGAAGATATCCAGGGATCTCAGACCTTATTTTGAGAGTCCCAGTTCTAAGGGATAGAACATACCATATACTTGTTCAATGTCAACCCATATGTGCCCTTTAAGGTTAGCCTCCATCTGACTAAGCTCTGGGTGAGTGTTTCTACTCTGGCCCTTTTCTGAACTCACAGAACTCATTGCCAGAAACACATGGGTTGCTTATTTGGACCATCTTTGATAGTCTTGTTTTGTTTTATAATTCAATTTTTAAATAAATGTATGTCTTTTTAATTTGATCAGAATTTCTGGAGGGCAAGACATGAATATTCTAGTTCTTTATTCCCAAAGGAATTAATATGGGATACTATGAAGTTAGTAAGAATTAATGGTGATTATAATGGCTCTGGATTTATTAATTAGTTGTAACTATAATGGCCACTCTTAAAATGATTTAACAAATTATTTTATCATAGACCAACAAGGCAACAGGAATCAAATTGAGTTTGGTCTCTTTCTATTCCAGGTGGTCAATAGCATTAGAGTGCAACCAGTCTCCAAGGCCAGAAAGAATGGAGTCATGCACAGGTCCTACTTCTCTGTTCCCATCTGATTGGCTGGTAAATTCTGTCATTTTACTGTGGAACTGTCTTCTGGGGTGGTCCTTTCCTCCCATTCCTACTGTCACTTCCTCAGTCTAGTTTTCAGCACTTCTTGCCTTGAGTACAGGAGCAGCCTCCTTATTAGAGCTCCTGGGCCTGACCCTCATCTCTTCTCATTCCAGTACATGTGCCTCACAGTCACTGCTCATTTTCCTGAAAGCAGGCTTGATCTTTGTATTCTTCCTGTGTAAAAATTACCTGTGACAACAAAGTCTATTTGACTGGATGCCAGGGTATATCAGGTTTTACTTTCCTAATACACTTGGCTAAAGGGTGGTCTTCAGAGTGGATGCTCTGGTCTCATGTGGCCCTGGGCCAACAGCCAGGATAAGATTACCTAATTACACAGTCAAAAGATAGAGTCTACCTGGGATGTAGAGGCTACGTGACAGAAAAAAATTCTGGATTTCTTCAAAGTGGAAGCTGGAAGAGCAGACTGCCCCCAGCCACTGCAGATTATGCTAAAGTGTTTTTTTTTTTTTTCCACTCCAACTCACTCTATACTTCTACTTTGCCTCTGAAAGAATTTCCTAGCGTAGCACCTACCATAAGGAGTATACCAGTGGTTCCCAACGAGGAGCAATTTTGTCCCCAGGAGACATTTGGCAACGCCTAGAGACATTTTTGGTTGTCACAAGTGGGGGGTGAGAGCCACTGGCATCTAGTGAGCATTCAGGGATGCTGCTGAACAAGCTACAATGCACTGGCCAGTCCCCCACAACAAAGAATTATCTGGCCCAAAATGTCAACAGTGCTGAGGTTAGGGAACCCTGAGGGGCACAATGTAGCTTTAGTAATATACGTAATAATTTCTCTATATAATGTTCCTGAGTAGCTCATAGGGGTATCTCTTCCATAACCATCTGCAACCCGAGTTCACTGCCCAGATGGAGTCAGCCTCTCCTATGCCTACACAATAAAGCTCAGACTCTCAGCCCTGATGTTCAAGCCCCTTCCAGATGTGCTCCTGCTTCCATCAGCTTCATTGTCCTCCCCTTACTGCTGTCTGCCTTATCTTACACTGCATTAAACTCTCACTGTCCCCTGAAATGCCACGCTCTTCAAATCTTTGTATGGACTCTTCTCTGATTGGACTACTCTCTCTTTTAATTTTTTTAGCAGATGTCTACTTATCTTTAAAGACCCAGCTCAATTAAAGCCCTCCCTGACACCCTCTCCTGTCTGTGCACACCTATTCCTCAGACTTTCTATTTCTTTTATAGTACTTATTTATCTTTCTTACTGCACTGTGGATTTTTAAAATCTTTTATATTAATTTGATTGACAGCAATTAGCACTGGGCCTGGCACTTGGTAAGTGCTCAAAAATTATCCATCAAGTGTATATATGCGTGTACTTGTATGTGTATACACACATGAGTAAATGCATGCACAAGTGGATGGACACACACACACACACGTCAAAGAAAAAGCCTGGCTGAAGAGAGACTTTATCGCCATTGCTATGCAAGATTACTTCTCCCAGACACTTGCATAGTGTTCCTGGGATAGGAATTTAAATCAAGATTCAAAGAACCAATATGAAAAATCATCTATGTAGACATAGGTGTTCAGATGCTTGCCTATTGTTCAAATGCCAAAAGGTTGCCAATGCAACACGGTACGTCTCCAGCCGAAGGAGACCTGGTACAACACTCCAGAATTGTATATAGAATAGGATTTCATCGATAGTACAGTCAAAGTTGCCTGTGTTTTTCCTAGAGTGTAACCACGACTGAGAAATCACCCCTGAATCTGCTCACCAACTGAGAGCTGAGAATGCGGAGACACAGAGTGTGTGTTCTGTGTGCACATACAAAAGAACAATGCTTGGTGCTAAATCTGTTAAAATCTGAATTCTATGCTCATTGGTCATTTTTCTTAATTTGTTTAGTGAATCACTGGATGAACCAGCCACACATGAATCCTGATTCACAAACTGGGGACCTGTGCGGGCAAGGCTCCCTTGGTCTGTCTTTTTCCATCTATAAAATGCTCTTTGGCACCTCATGAGGTCATAGGATAAATGGATCATGTGCAGAACCCAATTCTGCCTGAATCCAGAGTCAATCTGGAGCATAAGTATTATGTATATATGTCACATAATGGATAGCTAGCAGATTCAGAAGTATAATGTTACTACAGTGGGTCTTCATTACCTGTGGTTTTCTCTAGGCTGGATCTGATTTCTCTCTGCTCCTTTTTTATTTTTTTTGGATGGAGAAACAAAAGCTTTACATATAAGATGTTCATTAAAGTATTGGTAAGAGGATAGAAAGGAGAATATTGACTAACATTGAGGATTTTTATGAACCTACTACATCCCAGGAAAATTGGAAATGAGCAAATATATTTTTCAAAAGGGGATGAAAGTGGGTTTCCAAGACTATGATGTAAAAACCAAGGATTTAGTTTGAGAACTTTGAGCCTCAGTTTGTTGAACACATTGATATTGAAAGTTTGTCCCCAGCCACGGAGGGTTCCTAAGTTGGAGGACATTTGATTTTCTACAGCATCAAAATGAATGGTGAGGAGCTAAGTACAGATAATGTACTAACTTAGTACAACTATGTACTATTAATAACCAACCCTGCTAAGGGGTTTCCACAACACTGACAGAGATCAACAGGAAAGGAAGCTTCTGTGACTCAACAGATGATTTGCATACATAACGCTAGATTAAACCAGGAAGAAGTTGAATCCCTGAATAGACCAATAACAAGTTCTGAAATTGAGGCAGTGATAAATAGCTTACCAACCAAAAAAAACCCAGGACTAGACAGATTTACAGCTGAATTCTACCAGAGGTACAAAGAAGAGCTGGTATCATTTCTTCTGAAATTATTCCAAACAATTGAAAAGGAGGGACTTCTCCCCAGCTCATTTTATGAAGCCAGCATCATCCTGATACCAAAACCCGGCAGAGATACAACAAAAAAAGGAAATTGCAAGCCAATATCCCTGATGAACATTGATGCAAAATTTTTCAGTAAAATACTGGCAAACCAAATCCAGCAGCACATCAATAAGCTTATCTACCACAATCAAATCGGCTTCATCCCTGGGATGCAAGGCTGGTTCAACAATATGCAAATCAATAACTATAATTCATCACATAAACAGAACTAAAGACAAAAACCACATGATTATTTCAATAGATGCAGAAAAGGCCTTCAATAAAATTCAACATCACTTCATGTTAAAAACTCTCAATAAATTAGGTATTGATGGAACATATCTCAAAATAGAGCCATGTATGACCAACCCACAGCTAGTATCATACTAAATGGGCAAAAGCTGGAAGTATTCCCTTTGAAAACTGGCACAAGGCAAGGATGCCCTCTCTCACCACTCCTATTCAACATAGTATTGGAAGTTCTGGCCAGGGCAAACTGGCAAGAGACACCTGGCAATAAGAAATAAAGAGTATTCAAATAGGAAGAGAGGAAGTCAAACTGCCTGTTTGCAGACGACATGATCCTACATCTAGAAAACCCCATCATCTCAACCCAAAAGCTCCTTAAGCTGATAAGCAACTTCAGCAAAGTCTCAGGATACAAAATCAATGTGCAAAAATCACAAGCATTCCTATACACCAACAACAGACAAGCAGAGAGCCAAATCATGAATGAACTCCCATTGACAATTGTTACGAAGAGAATAAAATACCTAGGAATACAGCTAACAAGGGAAGTGAAGGACCACTTCAAGGAGAACTACAAACCACTGCTCAAGGAAATAAGAGAGGACACAAACAAATGGAAAAACATTTCATGCTCGTGGATAGGAAGAATCAATATCATGAAAATGGCCATACTGCCCAAAGTAATTTATAGATTCAGTGCTATTTCCATTAAACTGCCATTGACATTCTTCACAGAATTAGAAGAAACTACTTTAAAATTCATATGGAACCAAAAAAGAGTCCATATAACCAAGAAAATCCTAAGCAAGAAGAGCAAAGCTGGAGGCATCATGCTACCCAATTTCAAACTATACAAGTCTACAGTAACCAAGACAGCATGGTACCTGTACAAAAACAGGGACATAGACCAATGGAACAGAATAGAGATCTCAGAAAGAAGACCACACGTCTACAACCATCTGATCTTTGACAAACCTGACAAAAGCAAGCAATGGGGAAATGATTCCCTATTTAATAAATGGTGCTGGAGAAACTGGCTAGCCATCTGCAGAAAACTGAAACTGGACCCCTTTCTTACACCTTATACAAAAATTAACTCAAGATGGATACCTATGTAACAAACCTGCACATTCTGCTCATGTACCCCAGAACTTAAGTATAATAATAATAATAGTAATAAAGAGACTGAAATGTAAAACCGAATACTATAAAAGCCCTAGAGGAAAATCCAGGCAATACCATTCAGGAGACAGGCGCAGGCAAAGATTTCATGACAAAAACATCAAAAGCAACTGCAATGAAAGCGAAAATTAACAAATGGGATCTAATTAAACTAAAGGGCTTCTGTACAGCAAAAGAAACTATCATCAGAGTAAATAGACAGCCTACAGAATGGGAGAAAATTTTTGCAATCTATCCATCTGACAAAGGTCTAATATCCAAAATCTACAAGGAACTTAAACAAATTTACAAGAGAAAAACAACTCCATCAAAAGGTGGGCAAAGGACATGAACAGACACTTTTCAAAAGAAGACATTTATGTGGCCATCAAACATGAAAGCTCAACATCACTGATCATTAGAGAAATGCAAATGAAGACCACAATGAGATACCATTTCATGCCAGTCAGAATGGTGATTATTAAAAGTCAAGAAACAACAGATGCTGGTGAGGCTGTGGAGAAATAGGAATGCTTTTATGCTGTTAGTGGGAATGTAAATTAGTTCAGCCGTTGTGGAAGATGGTGTGGTGATTCCTCAAAGATCTAGAACCAGAAATACGATTTGACCCAGCAATCCCATTACTGAGTATATACCCAAAGGAATATAAATCATTCTACTATAAAGATATATGAATGCATATGTTTATTGGAACACTATTCACAAGAGTAGAGACATGGAATCAACCCAAAGGCCCATCAATAGTAGACTGGATAAAGAAAATGTGCTACATATACACCATGGAATACTATGCAGCCATAAAAAGGAATGACATCATGTCCTTTGCAATGATGTGGATGGAGCTGGAAGCCATTATCCTCAGCAAACTAACACAGGAACAGAAAACCAAACACCACATGTTCTCAATTATATTTGGGAGCTGAACAATGAGAACACATGGATGCAGGCAGGGGAACAACACACACTGGGCCCCATCAGAAGGGCAGGGTGAGGGAGAGCATCGTGACAAATAGCTAAGGCATGTGGGGCTTAATACCTAGGTGATGAGTTGATAGGTATACCACCATGGCACACGTTTATCTGTGTAACAAACCTGCACATCCTCCACATATATCCCAGAATTTAAAATTATATTTTTTAAAAAGAAAAGCATATGTGAAAAAAAGATAATGCTAGATTATAAATGGAAAAGGAGGCCCAATAGAACTAGCAGTAAAGAAGAGACTATGCTTGTTTGTAAAGCTTTGAAATATCAACTCATATTTCTATTTTGTGAAAATGCATCCAGTGACTGCAAACAGGACAGGTATCAAGTTATAACTTGTTGGTAAATAGAGATGTTTCTCTATTGGAAAATATGTGGAGCAGAGAACGTATTATGTAGGTACGTAAAGAGTACAATGAAGATCAAAGACTGGCAATTACAAGAAGTTGGAATTTTGGCTTAGCATAAGAAAATATTTTATAATCACCATCCCTGCTGTAAAAGGAAATGGCTTCCCTTTGTGGGTAGTGAGCAACCTGTCCCTGGAAATGCTTAAGCAGAAGCTGCACAGTGATATAGAGGTGGACTGTGAACACCTGATGGACAGATCACTCGACTGATATCCACTGAGGTCTACCAAGTGCCAGGCACTCCTCTGCATTCGTGATTTATTTGGGCCTTGTAGTCTGTTCTGATGATTCTGATTTACATGGAATCTTAGTGATTTTCATCCTCAGCTATTTTGCCCTACATCATCTTTACTGTGGATCATTGGTCATGCCTTCTACATTTTTGAAGGCTTGTGAAGCCACATAATTTTATGTTATGCATATATAAATATTTAAGAGCCAACACTGAGAGAATGCCATTGGGGAGCCGGAAGAAGAGGTGGCAAGCTCTTTGTGGCAATGTGGTATAGCGGTCAAGAATGTAAGCTTTGTGTCAGACCTACTCAACTTTCCAGAGGCTCAGTTTCCTCCTCTCTTAAATGAGAATGATAACAATACTTACATCATAGGTTATTGTGCCTATAAGGTACCTAATTATCATATGGTAAACCCCTGTTTAGCCTCCTTATTGAGACTATTATGAGGCTCTGCACAGGTTTTCAATTAACACAGTGCCTGGTACACAGTAAGTGTTCAATAAATAGTAGCTCTTAGTAGAACTAGTAACAGTAAGAGTAATAGTAGCATTGGTAGTAATAGTACTACTACCAGGGGTAATAGTAGTAGTAATAGATGTTATAGCAGCATCAGGAGCATCTGAGCTAGTGTCAGAGGCATTCAAACTAGAGCGACTCCATCTTGAATACAGGCTGGGTAAAATGAAGATGAGACCTACTGGGCTGCCTTCCCAAAAGGTCAGGCATTCTTAGAGTCACAAGATGAGATAGGAGGTTGGCACAAGATACAGATCACAAAGACCCTGCTGATAAAATAGGATGTGGTAAAAAAGCTGGCCAAAACTCACCGAAACTAAGACGGCAATGAAAGTGACTTCTGTTAGCTGGGTGTGGTGGCGAGTGCCTGTAATCCCAGCTACTTGAGAGGCTGAGGCAGAAGAATTGCTTCAACCCGGGAGGCGGAGGTTGCAGTGAGCCGAGATTGTGCCACTGCACTCCAGCCTGGGCAACAGAGTAAGACCCTGTCTCAAATAAATAAATAATAAATGAATAAATAAAGTAATAAAAAAAAGAATGTGACTTCTAGTCCTCCTGGCTGATCATTATATGCTAATTATAATGCATTAGCATGCTAAGACACTCCCACCAGCACCATGACAATTTACAAATGTCATGGCGATGTCAGGAAGTTACCATATATGGTCTAAAAGGAGGAGGAATCCTCAGTTCCAGAGAAATCCCCACCCCTTTCTAGAAAACTCACGAGTAGTCCATGAGTAGTCCAAGGGGCTAAAGTAGTCCCTTGTTTAGCATATAATCAAGAAATAACTATAAGTATACTCAGTTGAGCAGCCCATATGGCTGCTCTGCCTATGGAGTAGCCATTCTTTTATTCTTCTACTTTCTTAATAAACTTGCCTTCACTTTACTCTATGGACTTGCCCCAAATTCTTTCTTGTGCGAGGTCCGAGAACCCTCTCTTGGAGTCTGGTTTGGGACCTGTTTTCATAACACTAGGATTTAAACTACACATCCTGACTCCAACTTCAGTCCTTTTTCCAAAACCTGATAATGTGAGTTTTATGCTTGTTCCCACTTTGCTATGTAGTGGTTAGATGTGTGGTTTGAGACTTCAAGTGTTTCTCCCTTTTAAGAATGAGAAGATCAGACTAATAATAGAAAGTAGATTTGTCCTCTGTGGGTTCTGGACTCTTTACTCTGAAAAGGATATTGTGAGGATGATGTGAAAACAATAGGAAGATGCAGAAATCCCAGTTTAACTAGTACACAATGCAGTTTATGCCAGTTTTGGAGTTAATAATAGTCCCCTTTTGCTCTAAAAATTGTCATAGTTTGGGCAGGGCGCAGTGGCTCACACCTGTAATTCCAGCACTTTGGGAGACCGAAGTGGGTGGATCACTTGAGGTCAGGAATTTGAGACCAGCCTGGCCAACATGGTGAAACCCTGTCTTTACTAAAAATACAAAAATTACCCGGGCGTGATAGCAGGTGCCTGTAATCCCAGCTACTCAGGAGGCTGAGGCAGGAGAATCACTTGAAACCAGGAGATGGAGGTTGCAGTGAGCCAAGATCACACCACTGCACTCCAGTCTGGGCAACAGAGTGAGACTCTGTCTCAATAAAATAAAATAAAAAATAAAAAGTGTCATAGTTTGGATGATTAACTACATGGTTACTCTAAATATAATACACTCTTAATTGTAGTTATTTAAACTTAGACCAAATTGCACTGACTCCAGACAAATTGTATTCGAACTAGTATTTTTTGAAAAGCAACTGTCACTTTTAAGTGAATGAGTGTCACTCTCATGGGCATAGATAAATAGCCCATCAAAATTGTCCAAGCAGGACCATTTGCAAAGAATTTTCCTGTTTCTCTGTGTATCTGGAATGTGAAATTGACCTTCTTTCTTGGAGAAATCTGTCTTATGAATAGCATTTATTGTTTTTCTTTCTGAGAGCTTGGTGAAAAATGAGTGTGTGTTGGGGTGGGGAGGGAGGGGTAGAAGAGCTCAGGTGACTCTGTCTTTGAATACAGAAGATTTAGCATAGAGATATGCCCCAGGCTTTTTTGGGGAGGCTGGGGCAGTGCAGAAGGAAGGTGAGTGAACGAGCAGCTCTACAGCCAGCCTGCAGTTGGAATGGGGCCGGAGACTCCTACTTTGGCATCAGCTGCTCCACACTCCCCAGATCAAATATCAGCTGCCGGGACCAACTGGTGCCTCCTGGAGGTCTTTAAAAAATGATTTTCCAGCTGTGAAAGGCTGTGCCATTGTTCTGCTGTTTGGCCACCTTCTCTCTGGCCAGCCCACTGGCAGCAGCCACGCAGGGCAGCCAGAATGAGTCAAATCAAAGGGTGGACAATACAGCAGCCACCCAGCCACCGTCCCTCCTCCCTCTGCTGTCTGATGTCAGATCATCAAAGGCCCTGCATATGGCCCTGTGCTTGCTCTTCATTCACCTCACAGGCCTCCAGAATTTTCACAAGTCAGAGGAGGCGCCAGGAGAAAATTTGCGGCCCCTGAGGGTGCCCTAGGGGTGGTTAATAGCCAGGGAGGGTGACAAGAAAGGGGGAAGTTTAGTGTGCTGCCGATCCCAATTGTTTGGCTAACAGCCGGAGGTTGACCTTGAGCTTGCGTCTGCCACATGGCAGAGGCACCAGCCGGGCAGCATGTTCTGAAGGATGAGGAATAATGGAACTTGAAAATGCAAATGGCTTTAATGAATACTTCTCCCCTTCCACCCCCTACGCCAAAGCTCCGTGTGTTCGAAGAAACCTTTCTCAGTTTACAGGGAAAAGTCACTTACTTCTTGCTCTACATCTAAAAGTACAGTTTCAGCACAAAGATATTCCCTAAAGAGAGCCATCCTGTCGAGGGCCCTGCTCACAGCCTGACTTTCCTAGATCCTAGGGAAGCACCATGTGTCGTGACTTGATCCCAGCTCAGGGCAGTGGCCAAAGGGTGACTACAGACAGAGAAGGTGTCTTGGCCTTTTATGAGAACCATAATCTGGAACTGTGAAGGTAAAGGCACTACAGTGGACTTATCTGACACTGGCAATGGGTCCATGTAGAACAGACTGGGCAGCTGTGTGTGCTTCTGGGGCTGCCTGCAGCGTTGCTCTCTCAGTCCAGCCAGGACACAGTGCACCGAGCTGGTACAGAAGGGAGTGGCACCTTACCGTAATTCCTGCTGCTCTGCCTCACTCCACTGCCCCAGACACTGGTATCTCCTTCCTTCTAAAATGCAGCTTGGGAGAGAATTGAGGGGCTCACCTTGCGCCTCGTCAGTGCTGTTGCTGATTAACTTGACTTTACCTCTAATGATCTATCAGGTAGTTGGCCAGGTGGGATTCATCCTTGGCCTTAAATTCTGAGGCCCAGCAGCTTTGGGTGGCGTAATCAACTTTTTTTAAAAAAGAAAATTGCTCCCCTTTATTTCCCATACCTAAATTCTGATCCTGGCATTCGTGGCTCAGTTTCAACCCTTAACGGGTTTGCATATAGGTAGGGAAGCTCGATCTATGTAATACAATGTATGAGATAGAGTAGGCCTATGAAATAGGAAAGTGAACGTGGGCTGTTGTAATTTTCATCTCCGTATCTCTCAGTTATTCAAAGTGTTTTGTAAACTGTAAAGTAATATACAAATGTAATCTGTTGTTGCTACAGTTATTTTATTTTTTAAAAAGATAGGCAGCAGTTATTATTATATTATTTTGTAGAACTGGATATATGAGAAAAATCAAGTGAACACAAAAAGCACTAGCTTTACCACATGGCAGTTGTTCAAAATCTGTTTCCAAGGGTCACATTTGTGTGGCATTGTTTGCCCTGAGCTCCACTGTAAAGACAAATTAGAAGTATGCATCATCTTAGAAATGGGCTTTGGAAACAAAGCCAGTTTGGAACAAATTTTAAGGGATGTGATACTAACACTTTCAATTGTAAGCTATAGGAACTGCATTAATCAATGGAAAACTATTATTAGATGCAGGGTGTTCCACCATATATTAGCCGCTGTATCCTCATAAACAAGCTCTATCTAGGGGGGCTTATTTATAGGCTGTAGAGTTTGCATAAAGAAAGAAAACAATTAAATTGGAGGCTCTTTGAATATGGCATAGTGCTGAGATCTCATTTATTATTACTTTTTAAATCTACATGTCTTTTCAAATGCTTAAATTATTTTTATTGAACAGCAAGCTTAGGCAATGAACCTGGATTTATACAGTTGTTCTTGAAAGGGGCTTTGAAAGTGTTGTGAGGTAATTTTTTCAGAAAGGAAAAACTTAGTTATGGAGCCATAGACCATTGTCCTGAAGGAGGAGGAATTAGTCAGTGTTTCTGTAAAGGTGGTTAACCTGCAGGCAGAAACAACTGCTCAGGACATTTTGCAAATTTACATTTACGTTTGTTGATTCCGTATTAAACTGAACAACCAGGCACATAGAAGGAAAAACCCTCTTTTAATTAACCCTCTTGGTGTGGGCCCGTGTGATTAAATATGACGGAGCTGCTCCTGGGGTTTCTGCTACTGAAAATACTAACAATAATCATTTGTTTTGTTTTTATATTTAAACACATTATTGCATAGCTTGGTGCAGAGATAATTACCAATTTTATCTCCTGTGTTTTTCTAATGTTCATTAATAACAATAAAGGGTTGTAGGTTAAAAACTCATTTAATTGCCTTTATGTTAATGACATTATGAATAGCCCTAGCTACAAGATTCTAATTCTGTCCAGTATCCTCCTTCTCAGTGGAGCCCCAGGAGGGCTGCTCATTTTATCAGCATTACTGATTCAGAGTTTTTCCTTGCAGGTGGGTTTTTGTACATAATCAGAATTAATGCACAACACATTTTGCAGGGAATGGAGTAGAAGCACTCAGAATAAGTAATTAACTAGAGTGCCCAAGGAAATATGCCTGAGCATTTTTTTAGCATATTCATAAAACATTAAGAACAGTCATAAACACAGAAGAAACAATTTCCTGGTAATGTGCTTTTAGACTATTTTCTGGCTCCTTTTTTTTCTCACATAGGGAATTTTTTTTTTAAACTGAAAAATCCCAGGGATGCAAATAAAATGCCCAAAGTGTGGTGCTTTGGGATTAGATGTGCTTCTGTGCTGCTGCAACCAAGCTGGCAGGAGTCTGGGTACCATTCCCCTGTCCCCACCTCCATCACATGATTTATCAGATAGGAACAGGACTGAATGCAGCTTGCAACATCCCAGGAGATGTGATTACTGCCAACCCCCCCATTCCCGATCTCTAGAATTAACCTCTTTGCATGGGACAGAATGCCCAGGGAGGAGGAGCGGGCAAGAAACAAGGGACTATTGTAGTGAATGCTGTAGTGACCACCCAGTTCCGCTTAGACTGACACACTCATCCCTCTAGTTCTTGATGGCTGATGGCTCTCAGCTAAGTCATTCTCCTTGGGTTATTAAAATCATGCCGCCATCCCCAACCACAGGCATCCTGCAGATATATGGTCAATAGGAGAGATTAACAGTCTGCGCAGCCTAGGCAACATAGCAAGACCCCGTCTCTACAAAAAAAATTTTTTTTAATTAGCTGGGTGTGGTGGTGTATGTCTGTAGTTCCAGCTACTCAGGAGGCAAAGGTGGGAGGATCACTTGAGCCCAGGAGGTTGAGGCTGCAGTGAGCCATGATCACATCATTGAACTGCAGCGTGGCCAACAGAGCATGATCCTGTCTCAAAAAAAGTCTGCCTCCTCCTTTGCCTCAAGGTGGTATAATTCACAAGGGCCATCCTGGTATCAGATTTCCCTGTGGGACTGGGTGAGGTGTTTCTCCTACATCCCTCATTCCTCACAGATATTGTTCCATAGAGCACTCCCTGATGAATCTCTTATGCACAAATCTCAGAGTCTTTTTCCTGGGGAACCCTGACCTCCAACAGACAGGTAAGACACAGTGACAAACTAGTCCATCTCCATGCTGGCCGGTGAGCACTGAAGCAGCAGATACTCGCAGACCTCTTTGACCTTGGTGTCCTCTTAGGGTGCGTTGGGCACAAAGTGGCAGCAGGAGCAGGGTACAGATACTTCTTCTTCACAGGCAGGTAGCATCACATGACCGAGGCATATGAAACTTTTTAAAATCAGAGACCTTGGAGTTAAGTGGGTGAGTTCAAATATTGTTGTCCGTGGCTCTTGGCTAAGTTGCGTATCATCATTGAACCTCAGTTTCCTCATCTGGAAAGTGGAGCTAAGGGCACAGGTAATGTTTGTATGGTGTTCAGCACAGTGCCCAATATGTAATAATGCTCAACAGGTTGGATAGCTTGTTTTTTCCCCTTCTCCATCTTCATACCAGTTTTTCACATGGACAGTATAGCTCTGAATACTACAAATAATCTTCATTCTTAGCCAGATCAGTTTCTTCAAGATTGAGGTTTCAAATAATCCTGGTTCAGGGTCTCAAAGAGCTATGTATACACCCATGTTCCCAGCAGTATTATACACAATAGCTAAAATGTGGGAGCAACCCAAGTGTATTAGTCTGTTCTCACACTGCTAATAAAGACATAACCGAGACTGGGTAATTAATAAAGAAAAAGAGGTTTAATGGACTCATAGTTCCACATGGCTGGGGAGGACTCACAATCGTGGTGGAAGGCAAAGGAGGAGCAAAGTCAGCTCTTACATGGCGGCAGGCAAGAGAGCATTTGCAGGGG
This sequence comes from Hylobates moloch, assembly GCF_009828535.3. Classification (NCBI taxonomy): domain Eukaryota; kingdom Metazoa; phylum Chordata; class Mammalia; order Primates; family Hylobatidae; genus Hylobates; species Hylobates moloch. The sequence goes on from NW_026652280.1 coordinate 135,769,282, forward strand.
AACTGCCCTTTATAAAACCATCAGATCTTGTGAGATTTGTTCACTATCATGAGAACAGCATGGGAAAATCCACCTCCATGATTCAAATACGTCCCACCTGGTCCCTCCATGACACATGGGGATTATGGGAGCTACAATTAAAGATGAGATTTGGATGGGGACACAGTCCAAACCATATCATCAAGTGTCCATTGATAGATGAATGGATAAGCAAAATGTGGTTTGTACATGCAATGGAATCTTTTTTTTTTTTTTTCTGAGACAGAGTCTCGCTCTGTCTCCCAGGCTGGAGTGCAGAGTTCTGATCTTGGCTCACTGCAACCTCTGCCTCCTGAGTTCAAGCTATTCTCATGCCTCAGCCTTCCGAGTAGCTGGGATTACAGGCACGCGCTACTGTGTCCGGCTAATTTTTGTATTTTTAGTAGAGACGGGGTTTCACCATGTTGGCCAGGCTGGTCTCAAACTCCTGACCTCAGGTGATCCGCCCACCTCGGCCTCCCAAAGTGCTGAGATTACAGGCATGAGTCACCGCGCCCGGCCTGCAATGGAATCTTATTCAGCCTTAAAAGTGAAGAAAGTTTTGGCACGTACTACAACATGGATGAACCCGGATGACTTTATGCTAAGTAAAATAAGCCAGTCACAAAAAGACATATGCTGTATGATTCCAATTATATGAGGTACTTCAAGCAGTGAAAATCAGAGATAGAAAGTAAAATGATGGTTGCCAGGTCTAGGGGGAGGGAGAAATGAGGAGTTATTGTTAAATGGGTACAGAGTTTCAATTTAACAAGAGGAAAAGAGCTTTGGAGATGGTTGGTGGTGATGGTCACATAATACTATGAATGTATTTAATACCACTAACCTGTACGCTTAAAAATGGCTAAGGTGGTAATTTGTTATATGTATTTTACCACATGAAAAACAATTAGGGAAAACACTGCAATCATAATGAATATGAATTATTAAATCTTTATTTTCTTACTAAAAAAAGGAATATCCCTGGTTTTTTAAAATATCAGTATGCAATCTAAATGGGAACCCACAGAAGAAGGGGGAATGGGCCCAGGGCAGGGCTTCTGGCTAAAGGAGGAGACTAGATGTGTAAGATCCCAGTTGACTCACAACAAGGCCAGATTTAGTTCTTCCAAACACTGGTAAAGAGAAGTAGGCATTGATATTAGTTTGCTATGTACCTCAGTCCCTTAATGCATTGGTTTATTTAATCTTCATAATATCCTTAATTAGAAAGTGTTATCATGCCCATTTTGCAGTATAGGAAACTTAGAGAGGGTAAGTAACTTGCCCTAGGTTATACTGCTGATATGTTGCAAACCAAAACCCTTGCCTATAACCACACTTAATAACAGAGAAACCCAAGGCTTTAAAATGTATTATTATTATTATTATTATTATTATTATTTTGAGATGCAGTCTCATTCTGTCACCCAGGCTGGAGTGTAGTGGTGCGATCTCGGCTCACTGCAACCTTCGCCTCCTGAGTTCAAGCAATTCTCCTGCCTCAGCCCCCTGAGTAGCTGGGATTACAAACACCTGCTACCATGCCCAACTAATTTTTGTATTTTTAGTAGAGATGGGGTTTCACCACGTTGGCCGGGCTGGTCTCTAACTCCTGACCTCAAGTGATCCTCCCACCTTGGCCTCCCAAAGTGTTAGGATTACAGGTGTGAGCCACCGTGCCCACATTTTTAAATTTACTTTAATGTACTTAAAGTACTTTAAGTACATAATTTTAATGTACTTAAAATTATCCCCAATATCAATATTTCCCAGCCAAATAGATGTCCTAGTCCTTTTTAATAAAAGTATCAAAAAATTCAAGTTCCATCCAAAGACCATTTTATGGTGGTGCCTGGTGCCCATGACATTTCACAGTGAAGTCAAAATGTGCTGGTGCTTTAAACGTAGAAATGTGCTTTTCCTAGGGCATTCTAACTTGGAAACACAACTCCCCTGGTCTTAAAATTAAAGACATTTGCTTTGAAAGTCCGGTTTAAGAGACATGGAAGTGATCACTGTTCAAAACAATGTAACATCAGATTTTGGTTAAAGATACTGCATGTTTAGCCGATTGCAGTGGCTCACACCTGTAACCCCAGCACTTTGGGAGGCCGAGGCGGGCGGATCACCTGAGGTCAGGAGTTTGAGACCAACCTGGCCAACATGGTGAAACCCCGTCTCTACTAAAGATACAAAAATTAGCCGGGCGTGATGGCGGGCACCTGTAATCCCAGCTACTCGGGAGGCTGAGGCAGGAGAATCGCCTGAACCCAGGAGGCAGAGGTTGCAGTGAGCCAAGATTGCGCCACTGCACTCCAGCCTGGGCGACAGAATGAGACTCTGTCTCAAAAATACATACATAAATAAATAAAAATTTAAAAATCGTGTTCAAAATGTTCAAAAACGCAGAGTGCAATAATATAATTTCCTTGTAATACTATAGATTTGTACAGCACATAAAAATTTATCAAATGTTTTTACACTTATTTGGCTGCACAAAAACTTGGTGGCATAATATTAGAGACCCGTTTGCCAGATGGTAAAACTTCACTTCTCTAAGGAACCTACCGAAATGCAAAACGTTCACTTGGCAGCCGAGATGCCGAGATGAGTCTTGATCGCCCTCTCTAGACTCTTTGCTACTCAAGCTGTGGTCCTTGGGGCAGCAACATCAGCATCACGTCACCTGGGAGTGTTTTAGAAATGCAGACTCTCTAAAATGTAATAGGAAAATAAAAGGCTGTGAAATCTGACAGACCAGAAAAAAAAGAAATCATCCATGTACCATATTTTCTATTATTCAGCCGTAAAAAAGAATGGAATCCTGTCATTTTCAACAACAGGGATGGAACTGGAAGACACTATATTAAATGAAATAAACCAGACACACAAAGATAAATATCCCATGTTCTCATTAATATGTGGGAGATTAAAAAAATCGAACTCATGGAGATAGAGAGTAGAATGATGGTTACCCCTCAGGAACTAGGAAAGCTGGTGGAGAGAGAGGATAAAGAGCAATGGTTAATGAGTACAGAAGTACAGTTAGATAGAAGGAATAAGACCTAGTGTCCAGTAGCATAATAGGGAGACTATAGTTAACAATTGTTTATTGCATAATTTAAAATAACAAAAAATTGGAATTGGAAAGTTCTAACACAAAGAAAAGATATATGCTTGATGTGATGGATACCCCAATTATGTTAATTTGATCATTACATATTATATGCTTGTATTAAATATCACGTGTATCATATGTACAACTATTACATATCCATAATAATTAAAAATTAAAAAAGAAGGCCCCACCCAGATCTACTGAATCAGAATCTGTCTTTTAACAAAATCTCCCATAATTTCATGTGCACATAAATTTTGAGCACTGTCCAAGAGCCTTGACCCAAGCCTCTCTTCTGTAGTGGTGTCTAGATTGTAAGGCTGCAAGCCCCATGAGGGAAGGCCTGCATCTTATCCACCCTTGTATCTATAGCACCTGCCTGGTGTCCTGCCCAGAGCAGATGTTCCAGTAGACCAAATCAACAACTCTGTCATTGGGTGGTTTGGGTAGCTTGCTCCATCTCCCTGCCAGCCAGTTCCTATCTGTATCCATTCCTAGAGGAAACAGGGTAATTGCCCATGTTCCTGAAGGTCCATCATCAGCACAAAGGTATCTGCCTTGGTCATTTGAAAAAGGTGGAGTCATGCTTGAAAGATAAACTGAAGCCTGTGGCTTGCAATCCTCTTTCTCAGCCTATAAAACATGTGCCTATAGGGAGTGGGAACATTGCTCTTCGTAATAATTTAAATGAAAACAACATAAATGAAGAGGAAAGGGCTATTTATATTAAGTGCTGCTAATTAAATGAGAAATAATGGGCCCTGCTGAGAAAGGATACAGATGGAGAGAGCAAGAAAAACTTCCTGCCAGTAAAGACTAGCAGACAATGGGACACTTTTCCTAGTGGGATAATTATAATTCCTGGAGTAGATTGTCCGAGGCAAGATGAGATAAGTACCAGGAAAGTATAATGTGCTTCCAGCCCTATTATCAATGACGCTTTCAGACACCAGCTCTGGGTCACAGATTTTGAATACACTAAATGCTTAATTCAGTGCTGCCCTTTCACCCAAAAGATCTCAGCGTAACAGAAAAATGTGTGCACCAGTCCAGTGCTCTCTGATTTAACTCTTCACTAAAATACTCTAGGAGTAAACCATGGGAGGTGGAAATTATAACCTCCACTTCGCTTTCCCACCCAGAAGGCGATTTCCATTTCAAACAGCTGATAGAGCAACAACGTGTTCATCAAAAAGCTTGTGAAGATGATTCCCTACCTCCTGCCTTATTTTTCTTCGATATCTCTCTGAAGAAATATTTTAGAAGCAGGAGATTGGTGGTGTGGAGGTGAAATTCTGCTATTTAGAAAATCAATGCAGACTGAGGTTTCATAAGATGTTGATTTCTAAGCTGCTGCGTTGAAAACGACTTGCTTTCTCATTAGTTGGAAATAGTTCATGGCTATGATAAAAATAAGACAACTTAAAACATATACTTGCAGAATATGTTTGACTTTCAATTTGTCCTTGAAAGGTCTGGGACCTAAGTAAAGATGCATTCACAGAGAAGCCTAAAGGCTGCAAGTCACAAATGCAACAGAACAACACGCTTAAGAGCTCAGACTCTGAGACAGAAAGACCAGGGTTTGTTGGAGTCCATACACACGCCACATCTTCATGGCACCTGATCCAAACACTTTACTTCTCTAGGTCTTATGTTCCTCATTTGTAAAGTGGAGGCAACAATAGTAACTACCTCTATGGTGGCTGGGAGGATTAAATGACATTGTTTTATTCCATAAATGGGATGCACATTGCCTGGCTGACTAGGCTCTAGGTAAATGTTAGCTGCTTTTGCCATGCAAATCAATGGCTTCTATTTGAAAACCTTCCAATTTTACACGTGTTTACTATGTACCTTTTATAAGACTGAAACAATGAGGACTGAGAAAGATTATCTGGAGCCCATTTCTTGCCTTCAATGAGCCAATTTCTTGTCTTCAGTTAATTGGGAAAATGATATGGGGACATTAAACTATAAAGGAAAATGAAGAGCGAGCCTGATGAAAGATGGAGCCAGAGGAGGAGCAGTGACAAATGAGAGGGCTGGGACAGCATGGAGAGATGAAAGGCAAGAGCAGTGGGAAAAGGCTTCAAGGAGAAATAAACCGGACTGTGGCAGGGCCCTGGGGCACATGTGGATCTTGAGAAGGGTGATGAGCTGCACAGCAATGAAATCATACAAGACATGATCTCGAACTACCTTGGTATCTAACAAGAAATTTTTACTTGGGAATGCCTCTGGTGAGCATGTGTTGGCTTGTCTTTATGGCAACCTATGGATTTCATTCTTGGTGACTCTTGGATAAGATATTCACTCATTCATGTATACTGAGCATATAATCTGGGGATATAGATATGAACAAGACCAACTATGACCTGATCTTTACAGAGCTCATATTCTAGTGATGCAGATATAAAATGAGAATCTAAATGTATGATATGACATCAATAGTGGTGAAGCAGGACAAGAAACAGGGAAGGTTGGCGAGTAGCCATTTTACATAGACTGCCTGGGAAGGTCTCTCTGTGACATATGAACACAGGCCTGAAGACTGGAGGAAGAGTTTTCCAGGTAGAGAGAACAGTAGGTGCAGAGGCTCCAAGGTGTACGTATATTTCCCACTTGGAAAGAAGGCCTGTGGTGCCAGAATGGAGCAGGCCGACTTCTTCCATAGCACATAGTATGTCTGCCCAAATGACACACTATTGAGGAAACCAAAGCTCAGAACCATTGATCTTACTCCAAAAGTAAGTTAACAAATAGAATTGAAGGGATACTAGCGATGCAATTGGCATTTGCAAGCTGATGAACTCATTTATCTTATGAAGACCAGGCAGATTTGAAATGTGTGTGATAGCTTAGGCAGTAATACAAACATAGCCTTAGTTTGAATTATTTTCCATCTTTCTGCTTGTGGAAAACCCCAATGCTGTTTATTATGTAGCAAAATTACATTGTTTAGTAAAAATCCATGAAACAGGTCGATTTCTGGATAAGAATAAATGAGTACACTGTGTACTGGAACCTTCATCTTGGGACTTCCCCTGCATAATACTGCATTATTGTCTAACACCAATAATTCAAGTGACAATGTGTTGTTGCAGGTCTGTTAACCTGAAATCTTGAACTAAATCTGTCAAAAGTTTTATTTTTTTGCAAACTGGCTAAAACGTTTAGTGGCAGGAAAAAAAATGCCATGGAAGAAATGTTAAGAAACCTTTGTTTCAACATGAAGGGTTGTTTTTACTTAATATTTTTTGCCAACAGGCTGGTAACATATTTTAATTTTGATTTGCCCATTTTCTTGAACTCCTCTGATATTATGTAGACACATGTCATAGGCAAACAATAATACTTCACTCCCCTCACTAGGGGAAGAGAATAATTATCGATATGTATGTATAAATGGCGTGTTCTTCAACTTCTTGATTCTTTAACCTTTCTGTGGAAAAGACCCTTGGGACACTATTGAGGAAAAAGTGGTTTTTCCTTCCAGATGGATTCATTGGCTAGGGCAATATTTTTAGTTATGCCAATAAAATGGAAGGGAGACAGGAAACTAGGCAACGGCAGAGTGGTTAGTGTGGGACTATTACCAAGGCAGAAATGAGGCCAAAGAGATGATAAATGTGTGCCTCTTGCCCACTCCATCAGCTGAAGCCTGACCTGGATCCTCTTTTCCATCTGAGCTCCATGCAAGCCACCATTTTTCACAGCAGCACTTAATAGTGGACATTAACTTAGCCCTCCCCAAAAGGGCTGACCTGCAGTCTACCATCGGTGCTTCTCCAAACTGTAATCACTTGCTCACTCGGTAATTTTATCAAATAGCATGCACCTTTTTCAGCCACTTATTGGCCAATTAAGTCAAGTTCTCACTGAGGGGGTCCAGCTGGCTTCAAGTTATTTTAGATGAATTGATTGAAGACATTCTGCAATCTATGAACCCAGTTTAATGATCTAGGTGATAATACTTGTAATTCTTTTCAGTCAGGGGAATTTGCTGCAGCTGTTGTCGGCAAATCCATGTTCTGATACATTGAAGTACCAGAAAAGCATTAATCCCCCCTCAGAGTTTCATAGCAATGGCTACATTGTGAAAAGGGAAATTTAAAATTCACTCAGCATTGCCAACTGAAGACAATCTTTCCGTTGATGTGTTTTTATTTTATCCCATTGTAAGTGTTTTTTTTTTTTTAAGGTGGAATATGGGAAGAACATAGTATTGATCATCATTAAGAATGGTGAAATACAATTAAATGCTCATTCAATATTACTGCTGCAAATAGTGCATCAAATGTTTGAGATACACAAAAGCACTGTTTTAAGGCAAGAACATAATATTTTCTAAAATACTGGGGTGGGGCTTAAAGGACTAAAGTCATTATTTTTTTGTATGAAGTGTTACATGGAAGACATAAATAGCAAGAATTTGTGCTCCCACCCCCTGGATTCACTACTATTGAAGTGATAATGAAGAAGTGTCATACAGTGACATGGGCCTTGAATATATCTCTAAACACTTTTCTGCATAGTGACATATTTTTAAAAAGTAATCATTAAATAATTTGCTTTCTTTCTTTCCTATGTCTGTGTTTGTTCCTTCAACCACTGAAACATTAATTCTCCTCCCTGTGAAGCAAATACTATAAATAACACTGGAGGTTTTTCTGGATGTTGCAAATTCAGAATACTTAGGAGCATTCTATCCTACAGTGGGTCTGTGAAGTGTATGTTTACAAACCGAAAAGCTGGTTTTGATTTTCTGATGCAAGTGGCAGCTGTGATATTAATTTACGCAGTGCTGAGGAGCTGCTGTCCCTCTCTTTCCAGAGTGGGTTCTTTTTCACTGAGAGGTGTGATTGAACCTGGCTTTGGGGATGGGTGACTTGCTGGGAAAGCCTGGTACTTTTGATGAGATTTTAAATTCTTTCCAACTAGGAAGGAAAAACAATGGACTAGGAGGGATGTATTTGCAAGTGGAGTGTAGGCTTTGGTGGAAAAACTTACTTGGATCACAGCTGTACTTTGTATTTAGGGGGCCAAATTCAACCAAGACAAAGAGCTGGAAACAAAGAGTGACATTTTTCTTTAATTTTTCTAACCAGGAAAGGGCAAAGCCAGGCAGAGCTTTGGGGTCTTTTATGAAACAAACTGAGTTTTCTCTGAGAACAAAACACCTAATTATTCAAAGAACTGTTTTCTGCACTTTTTTTTTTTTTAACCTCTGTGTGTGGCCTCTTCTACCCTCTCCCACTTTGTTGATAAATTTATCTAACTTAAAATTTTCTAACTACTGTAAACAAAAAAATCATCCAATTATGATTAATGATAATAGCTAATAACAAACACTTGTCATATGCAGGCCCTATTCTAAGGATGCGACATGGACTAAAACACAGTTAATTCTCACAAGAACCCGATAAGGTCAATGCTATTATTTCCTGTGTTCTACAGATGAGTAAACTGAAGAACAGAGAAGTTAAGTGACTTTCAAATTCACACAGCTTGTACTCCTTAAGAAATGGGAAGAAAAAAATTAAATAAAAATAAAACAAATTCACACAGCTAATAAGTGTCTGAGCCAGGGTTTGAGCCAAGGAGGCTGGAAGTAGTGTCTGTGTGCTTATTGATTGACTACACAATACTACCTCTGATTCCTCATGAGTACAAAGCTTCGAGTTTTCTCTATTTACTTTCCAGCCCGCTTCCCATGTTATCTCTACAGGGAAAGAATTACAGAGGAGCAAAGGGACAATTGGTGTCACAGCAAACAGAAACCTCAACTGTTCCAAGTCCTCATCTTCAGGAGGCCTTCTCTCTGATGTATGATTTAGTGCCTGTCTAACCACCCAGGGGCCTAAAGCACTTTACAAACTAACTTTTTAGTTGTCAGTATGTTAGCAAAGTGTCAGAAGGGCAGAGATTGTGCTTATAAAATAAAATAAAATAAAATAAAATAAAATAAAATAAAATAAAATAAAATAAAACAAATCAACACCCAAAAATGAAATATCAAATTAACCTCGAACTCATCTCTCCTAGGTTTGAGCCTGGTTTCTCCTTCAGGCCCATTTTGTCTCATTGAAACACAGATACACATGTCCCTTTCCACACACATTCAGGTTATTCTTGGGGTCAAAGAGTCTGTTTTGTCTAGATGCAGCACCATAAGAGTTATTGGAAAATGCTCTACATGTGAAGAACGGGTGTGGAGATAGGGAAATAGGAAGAGAAACCTTTATTTCAACTTTACAGGTGAGGAAAGAGGCTAATGTCACATATCAACTTTTATTTTTTACTGCTTAGAGCATCTCTTTCAAGAAATTAAACAATTTGAAATTATTTTCATTGAGCATTTATTATTTTGTTTTTTAAAAATACATGATCTCTATTAGAGTTTCATAGGTTAGGGCTTCTCTTTATATACCCACATAGCACTCTATACTTTCCTTCTTGTCATTTACCATAATTGCAATTCATTAATTGCATGTGTAATTGCTTATTTAGCTTCGTTTTCCCTAAAGAGAAAGTTCCATGAAAATAAAGAATGTGAGCATGGTGTTTATCACTATGTCCCTGGTGTATTTGGCACATAGTAGTAGGTGCTTATATACTTATTGAATGATGTCAATGAATGAATCGATAAAATATTTACTATTTGCTAAGTAAAAAACAGTGTTTTGTTTCAAATTAAACATTATTTTTTAGAGCAGTTTTAGGTTCACAGCAAATTTGAAAATGCTATTTTCAAATAGCATTCCCACACACCCCCATCCTCTTACACACACACATAACCTCCCCCACTATCAACTAAAGCAGTACTTTAAACAAGAGTAAAACAGTTCTGTCTTTGGGTTCCTTGTCTAGTTTATGTCAAGTATAACAGCTGGAGAAAAAGCTGAACTGCTAATAACAAACAGGGCCTCCAAATAGTGACTTAGATAAGATAGAGGTTTGTTTTTCTCTCATGGAACAATCTGACTGATGCAGATTAAAGGGGTAGCTCTGTCCCATGAAGCCAGGGTGGATCTGCCATCCCCAACATATGGCTTCCAAGGCTTTTCAAGTTGTCACCATTTCCAGCTGGTAGAGAGGGTGATGAGCCAAAATCCAGCACATGGGCCCCTTCTTAAGTTGAAGAGAACACAGAAGTTGCACACATCTCTTTCTCTCACATCCCATTGGCCCAAACTTTAGGCCCATGGTCATTTCTAGCTGTCAAAGGGCTGGGAGACCTAATTGCTAGCTAGATGGCCATGTGCCCAGAAATATGGAAAAGAAGGGGTTTGAAGGACAACTAGTGGCCTGACATGACCATGGATGAGAAATATTTATTAAGATAGCAATCCAACAAATTTCAAATGAGATGAACCAAGGCCATAAAGTTCTAATCTTAAAATATCTTAGGTTCTTCTCACCAACGTGAAGCCACTTAATTGGTAACAGTAGTATTAGACAAGGAAGAAAAGAATGGTATGATGACAAGAGGAAGCTAGGCAGAAAAAGAACAGAATAATGCAAGGAACTGGTCTGTGGCTTATCAATCATTTGCTGAATCATGCCTTTCCTTTTGCAAGAAGAAAATGCTACAGCAGGCAGCCTCTAAGGCGCAACTCAATGATCATTGCCTTTGGTATTTGTACCCTTGGTAGCCCCCCTTGAGCACTGGGTTGGACTTATTGACTTGCTTCCAACAAATAGAATACAGCAAAGGAGATGGATGTCACTTACCAAATTAGGTTACAAAAAGATTGTGGCTTCCATCTTGGGACTCCTTTCTTACGCTTTCACTCATTTGCTCTGAGGGAAGCCAGTTGCCACATTGCAAGCTGCTTTATGGAGAGGTCTGTGTGGTGGCAACTTCCAGCCAACAGCCAGTGAGAAACTGAGGCCGCAGTCCAATAGTACGTCAATAACCATATAAGCAAGCTTGGAAGCTGATTCTTTGTAAGTTGGGACTGTGTAGTTCTGGTCCAAAGCTTAATGCCACCTCATGAGACATCTTGACCAGCGAGACAGCTAAGTGACACCCAGATTCCTCACCCACAGAAACTGTGAGATAATAAATGTTTATGGCTTTAAGGAATGAACTTTAGGGTAATTAGATGACTAATGCAATAAGAGAACGAATACAGCAATTAGATAACTAATACGAATGCCAGTCACAAGAAAATGAATTCCAATTGTCCTATAATTTCCTGCTAGTAATTTTGTGTAACAAGCATCTTTAAGTTGTCTTATTAACCAAGACTGTAATTTACTTGTTTCCAAAGTCTGGTCTGGAAATCTCTGGGGGTCCCCAAGAGTCTTTCAGGGAATCCATGAGATCAAACTATTTTTTTTTTTTTTTTACTGAGATGTTACTTACCGATTTCATTCTCATTCTTTCATGAGTATGCGGCGTAGTGTTCCAGAGGCTGCATGTATGGGATGATGTCATTGCCCTGACAGTTTATGAAATGTATGCTTGTATAACCTTGTGTTTTCTACAATTTTCTAAGGCAGATTTAGCATACAAAAATGTGCATTTTCTGAGAGTAACTCAGTTATTCTCACTACTTCCTAGGCTGTAAGTAGTTATTGTCAATTATATTTGGTAAAATCTCTGTAACCTCAATGTTGTCCAGTAAATTATTGTTTTAAAATCCCAATGTTTTCCTTGCAACTATGCAGAGACATGACAAGAAGTACACTTCTGTTGTCTTGTTTTCCAGTGATATTTTAGGATTTTCTCAGTTTTTGTGTCTAATGTAGTAAATATTGATAGATATAAACCCTCATAAACAAAATCTCTTTGAAGTTTTAATAATGTTTAAGAGTATAAAGGGAATAACACCAAAAAGTTTAAAAATTGTTTGTTTAGGCTGGTGCAGTAGCTCATGCCTATAATTCCCGCACTTTGGGAAGCTGAGGCTGGAGGATTGCTTGAGCACAAGAGTTTGAGACCAGCCTGGGCAACATGGCGAGACCCTGTTTCTACAAAATTAAAAAAAGTAGCCGGGCATGGTGGCACACACCTGTGGTCCCAGCTACTCGGGAGGCTGAGGTGGAAGGATCACTTGAGCCTCAGAGGTCCAGGCTGCAGTGAGCTATGATTACACCACTGCACTCCAGCCTGAGTGACAGAGAGAGAACCTGTCTTAAAAAAAAAAAAAAAAAAGAATTTACTTGTTTAATCCATCAATTGACAAATGTGATTGAGCCCCTATATGTGGTCAGCATTGTACTATGTGTGACATAAAAGTGTGAACAAAACCTTTGATCTTAAGTTGCTTAAAATCTAATTGTAGAGATGAGACTAATTTAGGGGATATGAGGGAGTGTTGTCTGAGGTATATACTGCAAAGCTAAATGTTGCAGTAGAGACCTTATGCAATAGAAGAGACATAAATGTACACAAAAGGGAGAGGTTGGAGGTTGGTGGTGGAGGGTAGAGGGAGAAGGTCATTGGGAAATGAGTAGTGCTAGAAGAAAGGCATTTCTGCTCTCCTAATTAGAACCTCCATGAATTTGAGAGAGAAAATATGCAGAGAAGGCTTTAGGGAGATGTATCATTGAAGGGCCAGGAAAGGAAAGCACAGTCTTTGGCAGCTCTGAGCCACATGTTGCTTGGATTTGGGGGACCTGCATGGGAGCTCTGTCTGCTAAGTGTATCCTGCTTGGATGGCTGACCTGATTGCCATCACTTTCACACAGCAGGCACAATTCTTTCTCTGACCCTCGGTACTGGGACTACAGGCCCCACCACCCCCGACTAATTTTTTGTATTTTATAGAGACGGGGTTTCACCTGGTCTCCGCCCGCCTCGGCCTCCCAAAGTGCTGGGATTACAAGCGTGAGCCACCGCGCCCGGCCGCACAGCAGGCACAATTCTGATCCACACTTCTTATCACTATGAAACCTGGAATTGTGTGAACTGTAAAACTCAACTTCATCATATTAAAATCCACACCTAGACTTTTGAAGATGTTGCCAATGCTATGTGTGTGTTAGGCTCACATAGGTGTTTTTCTATTTAGGGGATATTGCAGCACTTGTTTGGGGGGAAAATAAAAGGTTATTTTACTGCTTTGGGCAAAAGATGTCACTGCTTCCACTTGACCAGTAAGAATGAGAAAACTTGGGCCCTAGTCTGCCATGTACAAACGAGGAACTTCTAGTAGCTTTAGCTATCTGACTCTCAATTTTAGCATCTGTAAAAGAGGGATATTTGCCCAATACAGCTTCAAAGACCCTCCAAATAAAAGACTTGGAGCAGAGGGAAAGGAAACGAAGAGACCAAACTTGGCCCCTTCAGGCAAGGAAGGTCTTGGGGCACGTGATCTGGTATAAGATACAGATAGGCCCTATGGGCTAGAGTTGGTCAGATCTCCACAGAGAAAAGGGAGCTTGCTGGTAGTATTGCCCTCTGGGATTGCACAGATGACAAACACACACACAAAATGTGTATTAAAGACAATTGGGGTGGGAGGTCAGTATTGACACAGCGTGACCCACTCTTGTGAGGAACACAGTTCAAGACCCAGGAAAAGGCACATCTCTTCCCCTTTGTCCTCTAAACAGTATCTGAAACCACAAGGGTTTGTGGCTTGTGCCACCATCTGTGTAAAAGACAGACAGTGTCGTGGGGTGCAGGGAGGATTTGAGTGGTAGAAACACTTAGGTAAGGGAAAAGACTAACTTGTCAAATCCTTCCTCTCAGATAGTGTGAATGCTATAGATCTTTTCATAATAAAGTATCATTTCCCAATAGCACCAAGTACCCATTTTCTTGCTTCTCTTTTTATTCTAGTTTGGTTCCAAAGGTACTCAGGAGATAGCACAGTATTTGCTGCAGTTGCGTGGGGTAGAAAAAGAACATTTTGCAATAATTTATATCACTCTTAAAATTGTGTATGTAAGTCTAGATGTAACCTTCAGGAAGCATGATATTTATTCTTTGCATTAATGACTAGATTCTGAACATTAGAATTGCAAGTAATTTTAGTTTTATCAAATGTTTAATAAGATGTAATTAAATTTTTTAAAAATTAAATTAAAACTTACCTTTATTTAAACTATTTAAAACTTCTCTGAGGGCAGCATCTAAGATAATGGTTGCAACGTGATAAATAAACAGAAAGATTTATCATCTAGGATACTGGCCAATTTTTTAAAAAATTGCAGTTGTCATTTATAGCACACATTTGAATTTGTTATTAGGAGATGTGGTGTCAACCTTTTGTTTCAATAGCAATTCAAAGATGATATACAATATTTTCGGAATCATCCCAAAGATGAATTACTTCATTGAAACAAAGTGATGACCTTAAAATCACTCTTGGACATATGATAGAAATGCTGCTTAAATGCTGTATAAGCAACTAAGTTTAATTTAGATAAGACACAAGATGTGCCACAAAAGTTAATTAAGCAATAGAAGAATTTCAAATAAAACACAAGTCAGAACTTTGGAGAAAAATTAAACTTTTTTCTTTTAGAGATGGAGTCTCGCTCTGTCACCCAGGCTGGAGTGCAGTGGCACAGTCTTGGCTCACTGCAACCTCCGCCTCCAGGGTTCAAGTGATTCTTCTGTCTCAGCCTCCTGAGTAGCTGGGTCTACAGGCACATGTCACCACTCTCGGCTAATTTTTGTAATTTTAGTAGAGATGGGGTTTCACCGTATTGGTCAGGCTGGTCTCGAACTTCTGACCTCAGGTTATCCACCCACCTCGGCCTCCCAAAGTGCTGGGATTATAGGTGTGAGCCATCACACCCTGCCTGAAAAATTAATTTTTAATTGATGCTATCCACAGTTATTTGAAGTGAACTGTTTCATGTTACTAATAATATGACCAAAAAATTAACAAAAAATTTCAAATAGATCTAAGTTTGGCTATTTCATTTTTAAAAGGGCTAAAAAGTATTTTTAAAAATTTTAGCAAAGTGTTTTTTTCTAAGTCAAAATTTATTGCAAAATATGCAACAAAAGTATTGTTCCAATAAAATGTAAGGACATTTGAGCAAGAAAATGAAAATGTTTAGCTATTAAGGAGATTATTCATGTATAAATAATTCCCATTAATTTATAATTTCAATAGGAACCCTGTTTCTGGCCATTGTAGATCAGAGTACACAGGTACAGTCTTTTTTTTTTTTTTTTTTTTTAGACAGGGCCTTGTTCTGACACTCAGGCTAGAGGCAGTGGTGCCACCGTAGTGCACTGTAATGTCAAACTCCCAGGCTCAAGTGATCCTCTCGTCTCAGTCTCCTGAGTAGCTGGGACAATAGGCAGTGAGTCACCATGCCCAACTAATGGCTTATTTTTATTTTTATTTTTTTTTTAGAGACAGGGTCTCACTATGTTGCCCAGGCTCAGAGTATAGTCCTAACTGAAGAGAGATTTGAATAAGTTAATCAATGCTAACTTTTTCCCTAATTTTTATTCCTTTATAATGACCCAACATTGGAAAATTTGAAATTAAAAATGTAAGAAATACTTTATGTATTGATATCTAGATATTCCTTTAACATAGTTATGTTAAAATAATAGTAATGCATTTGATATTAAAATAGTTTATATGTTCTGCAATAATGCTACTTTGTTACATGTGCCTGCATTACAGTTTTTGAAAAATTGTTAAATTCATATATAAAGTTCACTTCCTAACTTCAGTATTGGTTTAAGAATTTTATTGAGAATTCCAGTTGACCCTGCCTTAGCAGAGTGAAGTTTCTCCAAGTTGAAATGAACTAAATATATGTATGAACTATAATGACTTTAAAAATATTGGCTAATTTTCTTTAATGTCAATGGAACACACATGAAAATCTTGGTTATACCAATATAATTTGTTATTGTTTTTTAAATGAAGGCAAGACAAATTAATTTTATGTAATATATATAATAGCTAATGAATTATGTATAGCTTTATTACGCATCCAGGTGTCACCAGCTCATCAACAGAGCACCTAGACGTGCACAATAATAATTAATTCAGTCATCTTTGATATTTTGCTGACTGCCCGTCACATAAAAAACATAGCTTTACACACATTTTCTCAATTTTGTCTTTATGAATATTTGTCAAGGTAAGAGACAACATAATTTATTTAACAGTTTTTTAGCTTTATTTATAACTTCAAAATATTTAGACATATGATCTATAGGCCTCCATTTGTTCTCTTACCTTGGTCCCCACAAATATTAGGAGTGGGTCCTCTGCCTGGAGGGGAAGTAGAATCAACCTTGGGCCCCACCCTCCCCTGGTGTGTCGACCTAGAGATGACACCAGAGAGGCCCTTGGGTGCAACTGGGCAGGCCAAGTTATGATTTCACATACCTTCCCCTTTCCCAGCAGGAGGCACATACACATCCCTCCCCACATTCTCACTGATGTCCAACAATCTTTAACAAGAGCATAAACCTTCACAGTAACATTTAAAAATGCAAATGCACAATTAAGGTGACACCTTAATGTGAATGACTTTTAGCTGGTATAATTAGTCTTCCAGTTCCTCATCCTCTGGAATCACTCCTTAACGAAGAGTATACTATTTCACCATGTGGTGTTCCTCATGTCCAGCTGGTAATGTTTGGTTTGGAGATGGGAGAAAAGGGGAGTTGAGGAGTTAAGAGAAGTCTTAAATATAGGAAGGATTTTCCTGGCAGATTGTATTGAAACTGTTTGCAATGACACAGTAGATGGTTATTCTAACTGTGGTCAAATGTGCTCACTTGAGGGGTAAGTAGGCACTGGAATCCAACTCTTGTTCTGCTCATCAAGCCGTATACATTGATCCCAGGCAGAGTCAGCTCAAAGGGTGCACCTTTCTCTTGTTCTTGCAAAGGTGCTCTGTGGGCCAGTTGCGGCCCTATCTTCATGTTCCAGAGGACAGAATTAGGCCCAAATGTTGAAAGTTATATGGATGCCGATTTGTAGTTAGCATAAGGAAAAGATGGCTTATGACTTCATCTCATTTAATCCTTGTAACAACCCTGAAAGGTAGGTACAATTACTGCCCTCACTTTACAGAACGAAAACTGAAGCTGACAAGCAACGTTCCCAACATTCATAAGAGGCAAACATGATATAAACCAGGCTTTTCTAATTAAAAAACACCCATGGTCATTCTACTCTACATTATGATACTGCTTACTAAAAATCTGTGCAGTCCTATGTTGTAATGGACTGTTTTGGAAGTTGGCAGTTTCTCCATTTCTTTAAGTGTTTAAGAACAGGTTGAGGCCGGGCGCAGTGGCTCAAGCCTGTAATCCTAGCACTTTGGGAGGCCGAGGTGGGCGGATCATGAGGTCAGGAGTTCGAGACCATCCTGGCCAATATAGTGAAACCCTGTCTCTACTAAAAATACAAAAAAATTAGCCGGGCGTAGTGGCGGGCACCTGTAGTCCCAGCTACTCGGGAGGCTGAGGCAGGAGAATCGCGTGAACCCGGGAGGCGGAGCTTGCAGTGAGCCGAGATGGTGGCACTGCACTCCAGCCTGGCGGACAGAGACAGACTCTGTCTCAAAAAAAAAAAAAAAAAAAGAACAGGTTGAATGCACACTCATCAGATGTGTCACAAAGCGGACCCACATACCCTGTGTGGTTGAATCAGGTGATGACTACACAGTATGGGATCCATCAGGAAAACAGAAGCCACTCTACATATTTCAAGTATGAAGGGTTTTAATGCAGAGAATTAGAGGCATACCAACTATTGGAAAAGTTGGGGGAACCAAAATCCTGAGAATTATGGCCTCTCCTCTCCAACCTTTCAAGCCTCAAAGGAATGTCTGTTATTGGAAGAGATGCTGACTCTCACCAGGGACCACATGGAGAAGGAGATGCTGGGAAATGTAATTCCTGACTAGAAGCAGGTGATGGTGAAACGGAGTTGACGACAGACTTCAGCAAAATCCCGAAGCCCCTTCCCACCATAATGAGGTAGGGTTTTATGATGTGAACTTCCTTGTTTTATAGGGAGTTGGAAGTTAAAAGTAACAAGGGCTCTTGACACCGTGCAAAGATAGAGCACAAAAAGATACAGCTGAAACTATAGGTAAACTTTCACGTCGTCATTTTGCCTAAGATTTGAGCACCTTCAACTGGGCTGGGCCAAAGAAAAACAGTTAGCTGTAAAACTAGGCCTGCTCCTCAGATTTTAGAAAAATTATTTTTTACATAAAGGATTATGTTCATGGGAAATATGAGTAGCAAAATTTAGGAGGCTATCTTTATGTGTGGTAAAACAGAATTTAGCATGGAAGGAACCTAGATGCCATTTGCTTCCAGATAACCTAAACCACTTCTCATTTACCTACTAAGGAGATTATTTATGCATAAATAATTTCCAATAATTTGTAATTTCAATAGGAAACATGGACATCTCTGAGAGGGTGGTTGGGAGATGTGAGTAGTAACAGCACACCTTCCACTGAGAATCCTGGCTAACTGCAGACAGGGAGGAATTGTGTCAAGCAGGGCAATGATAATGAATTTGCAGAGCTACCTCTTTAGAGTTCAAGACCTACCAATTTGCCCAACTTGCTGGTTGACAACACCTCTATTTTACTGCAACAGCCAAGGGAGTTTAAGGGACTAAGTAAAATCACAAGCAACTTAATAGCAGACTCGAGATTGGAATTCAAATGTCCTGATGCTCAGCCTGAGATGCTTTCTATGATAGCATCCTCTGCCAATCAATCAATCAATCAATCAATCAATCAATCAATCATCTATCTACCTATCTATCTATCCTTCTATTCTTTCCTCTGTCTATGCCTCTATCATTCTGTATCCATCTAGTCATACAGCTGGGTAATCTCTCCTTTCATGCATCCATGTATGTGCATGAGACTCTATGAAGACATGAGAAGGCATCTATTTCCCTTTCTAGAGTTAATGGAAGAAGGAAAGTAGGAAACGGGGGGGCTATTGATTTTTGTTTGTTTGTTTTGGCTCCTACCTGAGTAAAGAAAAAGGTTTTAGTCCATAACACAGCATCATAACAATAGCAGGACCTATGAATTTTTCCAATAGATAATTCCAGGCTAAAGAGAATGTATTTGAAAAACAGCCCAGTGTGCTGCAATATTAAAACAGTAGGCCACTATAGTTACAATATACCAGCTATTGATAATGAGATTACAGACTCCCGCCTACCAGTGTTCTCCCTTCTGTGTGCCAGTACTCAGTTTTGTTGCTGGAGTGAGGGCCTTGGTGGTGTGAGCACGTCTTTTGCTTACATTTGGTGAAAGAACTCTTGTGGCTTGGTAAGTATTAGTCAAGCCACATAGTCTTAGATCATCTTAGGAAACAAATCCTTAAAATAACTTGGTCGAAGTTAGAAAATCATGTCACTATTTACATATCTGAATCTAATCATGCTATTTATGCATATGGTTTGTTTATTGTATTGAAAAGCTGTTCTCTTCTGCCAAGCCTTAGGGGAACATTAATCAAATTCATTAATTACTAAACATATGGCTTACATCTGAAATATTTTGTCTGAATTTGGAGGCTGAATTTTAAGAGGCACTTTGACAAACTAGAATGTATTCAGAAGTGGTCAGGATTAATAATCATAATAAAATATAATTAAAAAAACACTGTGTTCTGTGCTAAGCATGTTACATGGGTTGTAACATTTTTATTCCTCACTGTATTTTACCTTTGAGCATGCTGAGGATTAGAAAGCTTGAGTTGCCAAAGGTCATATAGTGAGTTGCTGAGGTCACATATGGGCCCTGACACCAGAACCTGAGCTTTATCAACTCACTGTACTGTGAGGAACCTGGAAACTATCTCCTATGAGAAGCTGTAGAAGAATTGAGAATGTCTGTGCTGATGAAGGAAAGAACTAAAACCAGTGAAGCAAGTTATGGAATGCCAGATTTTATCTCAATAGAAGGAAGCTTCCCTTCCTTAGAATTCAGCACTCAAGCAAAAGGCAAGAGATCCCTTTTTTAAGGACTGGATAAAAGATTTTAACATTAAGATATGCTGAATCTATGCTTTTTTGTTGTTTGTTTGTTTTGTTTTTTGTTTTTTGAGATGAAGTCTCTCTCTGTCACCCAGGCTGGAGTGCAGTGGCACGATCTTGGCTCACTGCAACCTCCGCCTCCCGGTTTCAAGCGATTCTCCTGCCTCAGCCTCCTGAGTAGCTGGGACTACAGACATGCGCCACCATGCCCAGCTAATTTTTGTTTTCTTAGTAGAGACGTGGTTTTGCCATGTTGGCCAGGCTGGTCTCAAACTCCTGACCTCAGGTGATCCACCCACCTTGGCCTCCCAAAGTGCTGGGATTACAGGCGTGAGCCACTGCACCCGGCTGTTATGCTGAATCTATGAAGTGAGCAAAATAGAACAGATAGCCAAATTATTGGTTTCATTTCTGCTTACTACTAGAAAAACAAAAATCTCTAATTCCTATTATTTTTCTTAAAAGTTGACTACAGGGTGAATGCCAGATCTAGGCCCACCTTCTCCAAATGTGTCAACTGTCTTTTTTATGTTACTCAGTCGTTGAGAGGATATAATTCTTAGATCTGACCCTTAGATTCCTACCTCACAGTTTATTTTTTTATTTTTACTTTTGAGACATGGCAGGGTCTCATGCTGTCGCCCAGACTGAAGGGCAGTGGTGTAACCATAGCTCACTGCAACCTCAAAACCCTGGGATAAAGAGATCTTCCTGCCTCAGCCTCCTGAGTAGCTCGGACTACAGGGGCATGCCACCAAGCCTGGCTAATTTGCCTCACATATTGTTCTAAGGATTGAATGAGTTAACATATGTGGAGGGCTTTATATCTCTCACATGGGAGAGATCAGCAGAAACAAAATGTATGTTAAGTCTCCTTGATTTTTTTTTCTATATAATGATACAGATCAACCTTTAAAGCTACTGAATCAGTCAGATATCTCTAGTAAAAATGGTCACATGAATATATTCATGGCTGTCACTGCTAGTAATGATATTTACACAATCAAGACTAGTAGTACAAAGTATTTTAAAGAATTATACTATAATATTAGAAAGTTCTTTTTATCTTATATATAAAGTCTTCCCTCAAACTCTGGTCCAGGCAAAATACATGACTTTCCTCTTTTTATTTGGCCATAAATTTTAGTGTATCTATTCCACATCCTGCCTTTCCTGCTGCCTGGAACACTTTTTCCTCTCCTCCTTTCTCCATCTCCCTTTCTCTAGCCAATATCTACTTATCCTTCAGGCCCTTCCCTTAGGGGTACTTTTCTCCAGGAAGCACTCTCTAACACTTCGTGCCACCTCTGGGCTTGGTTAGATGTCCCTTGCCTGTGCTCCCGTGGCCATGTCTAATATTGCAATCATTCTACATATCAACTCCCTTGTAACATATTTATTGTATTCTCTCTTTTCTTCAGCCTATAAAGTCTGGCAACGCAGGGCTTACCTATTTTGTTCATGACTGTATCCTTAGGGATACAATCCCTAAGTGATTGAGATTGTGTTCTGGGGTTGGGATTGGAAATGTGTCTGGCACATTTGTGGAATGAATGATATGTAACATACAATCTTTTTTTTTTTTTTCTTGAGACAGTCTTGCTCTGTTGCCAGGCTGGAGTGCAATGGCGCTATTGCAGCTCACTGCAACCTCTGCCTCCTCGGTTCAAGTGATTCTCCTGCCTCAGCCTCCCGAGTAGTTGGGACTACATGCATGCACCATCATGCCCAGCTAATTTTTTGTATTTTAGTAGAGACGGGGTTTCACCATGGTGGCCAAGATGGTCTCGATCTCCTGACCTCGTGATCTGCCCGCCTTGGCCTCTCAAAGTGCTGCGATTACAGGTGTGAGCCACTGTGCCCGGCCATAATCATTTTTTTTTCTAATATGAAAACAGAATTCCATTAAATTAATGACTTACCCAAGACCTCAGGAGGTCAACGTAGCTCTCTCCAAATCAGCTTGAGTATGCATCATTACCAAATTAATTTTTTTCTGTTTGCTTAAGAAGCACCACATACACCATGCCAGAATTATTGCCATTTCGGCAATGAAATGTTCAAACACTGAGCTATACTCCCTATTGCCATTTCTGAATAGAGAATGGGATGTTCACTAAAGTTTAACTGTATGACTAAATAAAGCAAGTGTTTGATGATGGTTATTGAGTTGTACTTTGTGTAACTGAATGGATTCACTAAACATTTGTATTTGGGTTAACTAGCAGATAGAATTTATTAAATATCAAACCAGAGCAAGTAGGTAGGTGAAGAAAAGAGGGCTACCTCCAGAGCCAAGAAGGAAAGAGATGGCCATATCTTCAACCGGTAGTGTTGACAGTTAATATATTTGGGTCCCAAGTCTTACAATTTGGGTTACAGAAAGGTCAGATTATAAAAGTCTTTTGTGTAGCTAGCTGGAAAATAAATGCTCTATAACTCAAGATTATATTTAACCTCAATATATCTATTGAAGTATTCTTCCTTTGGTTTTTAGAAATGGGTTAACATTTGCTATTATTTTTTCCACATAAAAATAATGACCATAAAAATATAAATCAAGTTCAGCAATAGTATCCAGTTCTATGCCCCCTTGTCTAAGAAACTACTGAAAGGGTGGTGAATTGAAGTAAAATGGTCATTTCTTTTCTCCCAAGTCACAGAATTGTCATATGGGGGAGAACTATAGTCAATTTTAGCAACTATAACTTGGTTGAAATCAGTGCCAGTGTGTGTGTGTGTGTGTGCGTGTGTGTATGTGTGTGTGTGTGTGTGTATTTCATTAGTTACTAATCCACCTATGAAATGTCCAAAGTCTCTCCTGCAAATCTCTTCTTGGGACAATTTTCAGTGTCATAAGTAGAGAAAAATATCAACATCTATATTTGCAATTTGTCTCATTATAAGTCGTACTAACTATACAGAGCTACGCCGTATCTGAAACACTATAATAAAAAACAGAAGTATCTTAAACTGTGTGCAAACACAAAGGGTCTAAATTAAAGTATCTGTTCATCTATCACTTCACATCGTGAGGAATAACAAACAGCTGATCATTCATCTGCCATTTTCTTCATGAGCAAAGTAAAAAAAGATAACTCACCTTTCAAATGAAGACATTTCCTGAGAAATCAACGGTCATAGATTATACTGGTGTACATGTATGTGAATAAATGTGTCTTTGAAGATATATCTATATTTCTACCTGAGTATAAAATTTTGAATACCCTTCTCATCACCAGCAATCCCCCCTCCTTTTTTACAAGAAATAATTTTGAAAAATAGTTCTTAAATCCTAGTTTGTATAAAATTGATGAGGATTCACAAACTTATTTGTTATCTGATTGATAATATAATTTGTGAATTGAGCTCCCAGTCCAAAATGAAAAATATTTATAAGCTTAAAAAGGAGAAAAGGTGGAGGAAGCCAAACTGGAAATGAGGGGTGAAAGAACTTTCTCCTTGCTCAATGAAAACACATACACATATTCATAAGCAAACATGTGCATGTTTACAAATGAGTGGCCTTCAAAATAATATTGAAAAAAATGAAGTAAATGCAAATGTGTTGTAAATTAACTCTCCAGAAAAAGATAATTACATTATTGTATTAAGACATTACATTATTGTGTTAACGGGCATTTTAGTTACCTTTTCCCCCCACTTAGAATCAAGGCATGCTATCATGATACAAGGCATTTATTAACTTGAATTTCAATAAAAATAAAAAACAGTATTAAAAGATAGAAAGCTGACAAATATGATTCGTTTGGATACTGAACTCCAAATAAACATGTTGTTTTAACTCTGCCTGATGTACTGCTGCTGCCAGGAAGTATTAAAGTAATAGCAAATGGTCAATATGTGCTTACATACCACATATCAGGCTTAGCAAGAATGTTCCATTCTTAGAAAATTATATTGTTAAAAATGAGTGACAAACCTTGAGCAGCCCCTTCAAATCCACAAAGACACTGGAGGAACTGAAGCATACTTATAATAAAACCAGGATTTCTAAAATAGAGAGAAGCTCAAGCTCATGTAGCATCTTGCCAAATAATCAGATAAAAATGATTACACAAATTTCCAACAATAAATTCCCTCTGCATTTGCAGAGAGAGCACATAGGGAAAGAAATAAGCACATCTTTAGAGCCAGAATTTTATCTATCAGACTCTTCTAGGGAGCCTTTATAAGCATTTGTTTCCCCTTTTCTCCCCCTTTAATGTTCTTTCTGAACAGATTTTGAGAAGCCCTTGAAATGGAAAACATAAACTTAAATCCAGACTTAGAGACAGGATCCATTTCTTGACAATGAAAAAGGGGAAAAAATCATCCCAAACTTGCTTGTCACTATCCAAGCAAATATCCTATCTATCATAAGAACTGTGGTTCCTGGGTAACAGATTAGGCACATCAATAAAATACCGTAACCACAGTTTGAGACAAATGCCCTGATATGTATAAGGTCAGAGGTTGACCAAGGTCACAGAGAATCCTGAGCATATTTATCACTGGCCAAGCTTCAAACCGAGTTTTAAATGTTGTCAGACATAAAAGAACAAATAACAACAACAACAACAAAAACTGCTACCAGATGGTGTCAGGATAATTCCTCTCCGTGTTAAAAACACACACTTAGATATAGTCAATAGTAAAAATCAAATAATTAGTCCAAACACCATGTACACCTGGCACCATTCCTACTACAAGTTAGGAGGTACATTATTATAATTTCTGTGTCTCTCCAATTAAGACAGCCCATCCAACTAATACAGAGTAGCCCACAATTAGTGAATTGATGATTTTCTAGAGCATAGATCATCCCAAGACAATAGGAAGAGACACAAAGTTATTTCCAATAGAAATTCTAATGCTAATTGCAAGAGAATTAGAAGCTCACTCCCTACCACTCCCACCTCTGCCCTGTACCTCCTTTGATTAAAAGAAAACTCGTTCATATTTTGGAGTGTTTAGTGCCTCCTATACAAAAGAACCCCCAAATTATAAATCCCCATATTTTGTGGCTAAACTCCATTCTTCAATTAATACGAAAATGCAGTACAAATGTGTGGAATCTCCTCAGATGTGAGAAACCATATGCGATTGGTTCACAAAGTAAAAAGTAAAAACAGAAAGAGACTTTAGGAAGGAGAGTATTACTATGTCCAAATTAGTAAAATAAACAGAAAAATTGTTATGTGTTAGAAAGCACAAGGATGTATGTTATTACTAATTAATTGTAATATGTTTGCTTTAAAACATTTTTTGAAAACACAAATGATTACATTTAATGATGACACAAGTATTTCTTTAGCTCTAGTCTGTTGTGGCATTTCACTGAGTAGGGGAGGGATCTAGAGTCCCAATTCTTCTAGCTGTTAAGACGAAATTCACATTCTATTTTAAAATGTGGATCTGAAGGGGAACAGATGAATCCCAGCAATGGTCATTTGTAGATGTAGAATATCATAAAATGCTGGGGGAAATTCTTCTGTTTGAATCATTCTGGGTACCCAGAATTCCTATTAGGAATAATTAGGGTTCCTATTTTCCCCATGAGTCCTGCCTACTGCACTGCCAGAGAGAAAGCATCATGTAATTTTAATTATCAAGCCTACTGCAAAGCAAAGTTTTCATGCTAAGAAGAGGCCAAATTATGGGACTTCTCGCATTTGGGTTCATTTCCTAGAAAAGCATCACTTTGGGTAGGGCTATTCTTCCCCCACACCTCAGTGAAGCACAATAAAGATTTTATTCTATGCTCCAATAATCATTGGCAAGTGGATGATGCCTCCTTCTGTCATCACACAGGAAAAAGCACATGAAGAGGATCCCAGGAATCACGGAGATGGGGTAAAGTGAGGTCACAACTGACAACAGAAAACCATCCAGTCTTTGAACGCAAAGATTGTAAATGTCTACTGTTTTTAAAACTTATTCTTTTTGGCAGGGTTGCATATGTTCTCTGTGCTCATTCCACGAATCTGGCTGATTATTATTCCAATCACCAGAGGAAGAGAGAGTCACATTAATTTGTAGTAATTAATAGCACTGATGCATTTGACAGCGCATGTTAACAAGCCTCTTTGATTGTTTGGATCTCTAACTGCGGCCCTTCTTGTTTGCATCACCTCCAAGGAATTCATAATATCAAAGCTTAACGGTATCTGATACTTGTCAAAATGCAATTTATAAAAGTTTAATTCTTTTATTGATTTAGTTTGGTTTTGATGCCTGCAGAGTCAGCTCCCTTGACAGAACTTAGCGCATTCAAATGCTTGTCACCAGCTCGGCCTCCTTTTTGCAGGGAACAATTGCCATAGGCCAAGCCAACAGGCATGGTTTAATTGCCATTAATTAAAAGCATAAATCTCTTTTTTCTTCAGTTGCTCTGCTCTTAAAGGGGGCTGCACATATCTCTCTTTTCCTGTGTTTGTCAGAACACCTTCTGGCAAGCAAAGTTAACCCATTCCATCTTTCTAAGCACTTTCTGGAATAATCTTTTGAAGCATTGCTCTTATGATCTGATGTGAAATGCATGCGGTTCGGTGATATTTAACAAACTGGATTTCTTCTTTATTGCAGTATAATGAGGTCAAATGAATCCCTCCATGGGTTGTATACATGCTTAAATGGTTTTTGCATCAAATTCTTTTTGACAGCAAATAAAACAGCAGCCAAACAAAACATTCGCTACTTAAAATTGGAAGAGAGGGGGAATTGGATGAAAATGAGCTTTTAAAACAAAAACACATATATGCCTTTTAACATTAGGTGCAAGTAAACTTCCAGCAAAATACTTCTGCCTGGTCATTTTCAGATTGGAAGCAATTAGTGAGATTCTTGGGATAAGGGGAAGTGGTGAGCTTAACAGAGCCCCAATGATTATACAGTAAATATTATTCCATCTCCGTTTACCTTCTAGTATTATCATTAAATCTATTTCATTTAGAAGAGACCCAGTGATGTGAGCAAGGTAAAAATAATGAGGAGCTCATCGCCCACTTTGATGAGAGAAGGTAAAGAGGGTGGGTGAAGTGGGTAGTTTCTTTTTATTATTTTTTTACTTGCCCACAATTATCCTATGAAATGATTATCCACCAGGCTTTGCTATTCAATGGCGGTGTCAAAACAATTCGGTTTCCCCTGGCTGCCAAGCGCCTTCTCCTTCCCCCTCAGTCCTGCCGCCGTTCGGGGAAGTGTCGCTGTAAGCAGATTATTGCTTTAAAGCATTTACACATATTAGTTTTGCTGCATCTGCCAGCTTTAGCAGGATTGCCGAGCTGCGGAAGTCCTCCTCGCTTTATTTAAAAGAAGAAGAAGAAGAAAAAAAAAGTTCCGCGCTGGGCTGCTCGGCGTGCTCAGCGCATGAATATGTTATGCATCTGTTTTCACCGGGTCAGGCTAGGCAGAGTGATTGATTTTTGGCCCCAGTGCACTTTTTGCGAAAATCTTTAAGCGAATACGGTGTTGTTTAATTGGAAGCATTCGAACTAGACGTGCTGCTGCCGGTGCTGGAATTTCTGGAAATTCGAGGCACCGGACTGCGTCGCTCCGCGGCCGCGTTGGCTGCGGCTGCGGCTGCGGTGGGAGTGCGGGCGCGTGGCCCTAACCCGCGGGGTGACCTACATCCCCATCGCTGCTGCGAGCCCGCGTGCGTGCGCGCGCCTGGGTGTGGGGGAGAGGTTTTTTTTTTTTTTTTTTTTTAGTCTGTAGTTGGAAGGGAGGAGGTTCCAATTAAAACCAAAATAAGCTGCTTTAATGGTCTTTTAAATTGACACGTGAACAATGATTTTAGTATTGGTATCTGTCAAAGGTCCTAGGAAATCCTCAGCTGATAAGGCCCAATGCTTCCAATTAGGAACCGTGCAGATCTGCAGCCAATAATGATTTCTGGGTCCCTGCAGAAATGCTGCAGACACTTATTGCAAATTACTGACAAAAAGCTCTGCTGTATTGATGAGAGGAAGTACAGGCGGCTTTCGGTGTCCCCGTCAGGTATACCTCATAATGAGAGAG